>NC_143069.1:30900000-31222500 GCF_052426305.1 Pelodiscus sinensis | reverse complement strand
TTAGCAGCTTCTTCTCCCTTCCTGTCTCTGTCCTATTGACTCTCAGTTTCAGGGTCACGGGCCAGGGCTCAGGTTTCCCCGCCCTGCGGCTCTGGGCACAGGGTTCCTCAAGGAAACAAAACGTCCCCCCGCCGTCCTGCCCCCTGCCCATTAGGAAGCCAAGCTGTGGGCTGCCGGTCACGGGCCCCGATCCCGGGGACTCTGTGTCTGGTCTCCCACAGTCCCCACGGGCTCGTGCCGGGGGAGGAATGGGTGTCGGGGCCTTTCCGCTCCAGGGGTGCTGGTCCCCATCCGGCCCCAGGGCCCGGCCGGGCTGGCTTCGCGGGGCAGCGAATGGGACGCGGCCTCTCCCCTGCAGGGGGCGCTGGTTCAGGGCCGCGGTGCCTCGACTGGGGGTTCCTGGGGTGCAGGCCGAGGCAGGGGCGAGCGGGGAAAGTCCCTGAGGGCGACTGGTGATTTCCAAGCGCATCGCAGGGAGAAATCTTCGTGCGCACAGAGATGGCGGGAGGCGACCCAGGCGTCCCGGCGCCCTGCTCCCGCCGTCACCACCAGCCGCACCCCTCCCAGAGCTGGGGGGAGGACCCAGGAGTTCTGCCCCCCCCCTTGCTCCCTCCCTCTTCAAAATGGTCCTACGGCCCACAAAGGGGGATTTCATGGGAGTGTATGGGGGCGGGGGGATGTGCTGGGAGGGTTGTGCTGGGGGCTGGGAAGGGTATGATGGGGGAGGTAGGGGTGTGCTGGGTGGAGGGAGGAGGGGTGTGCTGGGGGGCTGAGAGAGGTGTGTTGAGGCAGGGAAGAAGAGTGTGATGGAGCAGACAGGGGTATGCTGGGGACAGGGAGGGGTGTGATGGGGAGGAAGATGGGGTGTGATGGGCAGGGAGGAAGGGTGTCCTGGAGCATGGGGAGGAGGGGTGTGATGGGGAGGAAGATGGGGTGTGATGGGGAGGGAGGGGTGTGATGGGGAGGAAGATGGGGTGTGATGGGGAGGGAGGGGTGTGACTAAAGAAGAAGTAAAGTGAAGCCTGAGGAAGAAGCCAGGAGCCAAACTCCCGAGGCCGGAGGAAGTGTCGGGCATAGAAGGGGGGGGGGGGGGACCGGCGTGGCTGGAGAATTAGAGCGGCCCGTGTGACTGCGAGGGAGAGGCCGAGCGGGTGTGAAAAAGGAGCGAAGGGCCGGGGGCTGCGGGTGAGCGAAGAACCAGAGGGAGGGAGCAGAGGCTGTGGGGACAGAGCGGGCGGCGGGGGGGCTGCAGGCTGGGGGGAAGGGGGAGTGGGTGAGGCTGGGGGTTTGGGAGAAGGGGGCAGAGTTGGGGGAGGGATGAAGTAGGGGGCAGGGGGAAGGGGCAGGGGTGGAGGAGGGGGGCAAAGTTGGGGGAGGGATGAGGTAGGGGGCAGGGGAAGGGGAAGGGGTAGAGGAGGGGGCAAAGTTGGGGGAGGGATGAGGTAGGGGGCAGGGGGAAGGGGAAGGGGTAGAGAAGGGGGCAAAGTTGGGGGAGGGATGAGGTAGGGGGCAGGGGGAATGGGAAGGGGTGGAGAAGGGGGGCAAAGTTGGGGGAGGGATGAGGTAGGGGGCAGGGGGAAGGGGCAGGGGTGGAGGAGGGGGGCAAAGTTGGGGGAGGGATGAGGTAGGGGGCAGGGATGGAGGAGGGGGTGCAGAGCAGGTGAGACAGGAGGCTGGAAGAAGGGGGCAGAGTTGGGGGAGGGATGAGGTAGGGGGCTGGGAGAAGGGGCAGGGCTGGGAGAAGGGGCAGGGTTGGGGGAGGGGTGCAGAGTGGGGTGAAACAGGGGCCTGGGAGAACGGGGCAGGGTTGGGGGAGGGGTGCAGCATGCGGGGAGGGGGAGGCAGGGGGCTTGGGGAAGGGGCAGGGTTGGCAGAGGGGCTGCAGGCTGGGGCAGGGGCTGGGGGGTCATTGCGGGAGGGGGTGCAGGCGCGGGGCAGCGACTGCAGACTTGCGGGGGGGAGGGCGGCCGGGCCTGTCCCTTTAAATGAGGCCCGTGACATCACGGTGTCCGCGGCGCGAGGGGGGGGGGGAAGCTCCCGTGGATTCTCCAGCAGCGAGAGCGGAGCCGCTTTCCGGAGCGTCCGGCCGGGTCCGGTCCGGTCCAGCCCCCGCGATCCACCCGGAGCAGCCTCCCCATCCCGCCCTGCAGCGCGTCTGGTTCTCGCTGCCCCCCCGGACCCAGAGCTGGGAAGGGCAGAACCCCCCCTCCGGGTCTTCATCTGCTTCCCCCCCCCCTCCCGCGCTCCCCCCCCCCCAGCATCCCCGGGCCCTTCTCCCTCCCCGCAGCATCCCTCGCCGGGCCCCTGTCTCCTTCCTCC
Organism: Pelodiscus sinensis; assembly: GCF_052426305.1. Classification (NCBI taxonomy): domain Eukaryota; kingdom Metazoa; phylum Chordata; order Testudines; family Trionychidae; genus Pelodiscus; species Pelodiscus sinensis. The sequence goes on along the minus strand of NC_143069.1, from coordinate 31,220,181 downwards.
CACCCCAGCATCATCTGTCCCTCCCCCCCCCACCCTGAGCCATCCTCGAGCCCCTGTTCCCTTCCCCCCCACCCCGAGCAGCATCTGTCCCCTCCCCCAGCTTCCTCGCGCCGGATCCCTGCCCCTGCCCCCCCCACCGGGCCTCTGTCCCCTTCCCCCACCTTCATCCCTCCGCCAGGCCCCTCTGCCCCCCCCGCCCCTGTTCCCTTCCCCCCACCCCGAGCAGCATCTGTCCCCTCCCCCAGCTTCCTCGCGCCGGATCCCTGCCCCTGCCCCCCCCCACCGGGCCTCTGTCCCCTTCTGCCCCCCCTCCCCCGCTGCTGCATCCCGCCTCCCAGAGCCCGGGGCTCCCCTGCCGCTGCGTCCTCCGCCCGGTCTGTCTCCTTCCCCCTTCCCCGCTGCGCCGCCCGCCCGGCTCCCTGCCGGCTGCTGCGGCTCCTGCCGGACCCCCTGATCCATGGCTCTTCGGGGCCCGCGGAGCCGCTGCCCGGGGGTCTGAGGCCGGGGCGGGAGCGGCGCGGCGGGGGCAGAGGATGTGGGGGCCGCCAGCCGGCCAGCGCCCCCGAGAATAAAGCCAAGGTGAGCGAGGGTATGTACACCCCGTGTGTGTGTGTGTGCGCACCGTGTGTGTGTGTACACCCCGTGTGTGTGTGTGCGCGCACCGTGTGTGTGTGTGTACACCCTGTGTGTATGTGCGCACCATGTGTGTATGTGTGTATACACCGTGTATGTGTACACCTTGTGTGTGTATGTGTACACACCGTGTGAGTGCGTGTGTGTATAGACTGTGTGCGTGTGTGAGAGAAAGGGGGTACACCTTGAGTGAGTATTTGTGTATGTGTGTGTGCCTGTGAGGGGGAGCACACTGAGTGTGAGAGTGTTTTTATGTGTGTGTGAGGGGGTACTTTGGGAGGGGTTGAGGATGTAGGTACACTGTGTGTGTATGTACAAATGTACATGGGAGTGTGTGAGAGAGAAAGGGAGAGGGAAAGTGGTGCTGCCACCCGTGTGTGTGTGTGTGTGTGTGTGTGTGTGTGTGCGTGCTCGCGCGCGCCCCACTGTACTGTGGTGTGGAGTTCTGTCTCCAGTGCTAGCTGGTGACTTTCAGTCTCGGTTGTATTTTCCCAACCCATTTTCCAGCGCGAGGACGGAGTGTGTGTGTGTGTGTGTGTGTGTGTGTGTGAGAGAGACATTGACTGCTGCGCTAGTGTGTGTGATATTCATCAGTACCCAGTGTGTGTGCACATGCTTTATTGGGAGTCGCTATGTAGAGTACATTGTGGGGTGTGTGCATGTGAGGTGTTGTGCTAGGGTATGTGCCCCAGTGGGTATCTGAGTATTGTTTTGCTGCTATTGTGAACAGTACAGTGTGTGTGTGTGTGTGTGTGTGTGTGTGTGTCTGCTGCCTCCCTGCTGGAAGGTTTTGGCACTGCTGTGTGTACTCCTGTCGCCCCCTGCTGGAGGGGATGGACCCTGCCATCTGTGTGTGTATGTGAGTGTGTGTGCATGGTCTGTGTGCAGATGCTGTGTAGAGTACATTGCGAACTTTTGCAAATGTGTGGGTGCATACTTGTGTGCAGATGCACACACGTGGTGTTTTGGTTCCCATAGATGGCAAGTTGTGTGTGAGGTTTTGCTGAGCGCCCCTTTGTGTGTGTGTTTCTGAGTCCTGTCTGTGTTGTCAGTGTCTGTGTGATTACCATAGTGCCTCTCTGTGTGTGTGAGGATCATGCCACTGTACACTAATGTGTACGTTGCGTTAGTGTGCTAGTGGCTGGTATGTGTTGCACTAATGTCAAGTGCTTCTGAGTGTCAGTTAATACGTGATTCTGAGTGACGCGTGTTTGTGTGTTGCACTAGTGTGTGTGTTGTGTTCACTGGTGGCTGGGGTGGGGTGGGTGGGTATTGGTGTAGTACAGCGGTTCTGAACCTTTTTTGGTCCATGTACCCCTTGGCTTCACGTACCCCTTGGGGGTCCATGGACCCCCGGTTCAGAACCCCTGGTGTAGTATGAGAAGGATGGGGTGGGTGAGCCCGTACAGTGGTTGAGGGAGGCAATGGGGGGCAGGTTATGCCCATATAATAGTGGGGGATGGAGAGTGAGCCTGTATGGTTCTGGACAGGGGTATGTGGGGTGTCTTAGGAGAGCTGGCTTGTAATGGAAGGGTGGTTCTGCCAGCTCCTGTGCCTGTCTCCACTGGCTTGTTATGCAGGTCTCTCAGTAGCACTAGTTTGTTATGATGGGGTCTCTGTGGCTGTCCAGGCTGGTTTGTTATTGTAGGGCCTCTCGGGCTCCTGATTTGTTATGGTGGGATTATATTAACAGAGCTTATGCACAGGACGTAAACTCTCATCGAATATTTTTCATTAACTGCAAGGAACCGAGTGGGGGTCAGCAGGGGGTGCTGGGCTGGAGGGGGCAGAGTGGGGGCCCAGCAGGGGGTGCTGGGCTGCAGGATGGGCAGGATAGGCCCAGCAGGGGGCGCTGGGCTGCAGGATGGGCAGGATGGGCCCAGCAGGGGGTGCTGGGCTGCAGGATGGGCAGGATGGGCCCAGCAGGGGGTGCTGGGCTGCAGGATGGGCAGGATGGGTCCAGCAGGGGGCGCTGGGCTGCAGGATGGGCAGGATGGGCCCAGCAGGGGGCGCTAGGCTGCAGGGGGCAGGAACAAACATGAGAACATAAGAACAGCCAGACTGGGTCAGACCAAACGTCTCTCTAGCCCAGAATCCTGTCTGCCGACAGTGGCCACTGCCAGGTGCCCCAGAGGGAGTGAACCGAACAGGTAAAATGTTACGGGAACAAGTAAATAACTTTTCCTTATTCCCCCAACATGCTGCAAAAACTTCATGGGGCGGGGGGGAAGGGCTTTAAAATACAAGCTGCTACACACAGCTCCGGCTGAACTAAACCCTGCCCGTTGTCAGTGACGCAGGAGTTAGGGGGGCAGCCCGGCCGCTGGCCTGTGGCACCCTCCCCTGCCCGGGCCAGTTACTGGGGCCAGCGGGCTCACTGGCTACTGCACAGCAGAACGCCATAGACCCACCCCTACGTCCAGCTCTCTGTGTGCTTACTGTCAAGGCTCTCCCCACTGCCCAGGGCCAAAGTAGGGGGCGCTGGGCTGCAGGGAGCAGGGTGGGGTCCCAGCAGGGGGCGCTGGCTGCAGGGAGCAGGGTGGGGGCCCAGCAGGGGGCGCTGGGCTGCAAGGATCAGGGCAGGGGCCTGGCAGGGGGTGCTGGACTGCAGGGATAAGGGAGGAGGCCCAGCAGGGGGCTCTGGGATGCAGGGTGTGGGGTGGGGGCTCGGCAGGGGGCGCTGGGCTGCAGGGATCAAGGTGGGAGCCCAGCATGGGGCTCTGGGCTATAGGGAGCGGGGTGGAGGGCCAACAGGGAGTAAAATGTGTCCATTAGAACAGATTATCTCGGAGTCAGAATTCCTGGGTTCTGTTTCTGGGCGGGGAGTAGGGTCTAGTGGTTAGACCAGGCCGTCTGGGAAGCAGGACACCTGGGTTCTCTCCCCCACTCTGGGAGAGGCTTGGGGGCGAGTGGGTTAGAGCGGGGGGAGCGGGGCTGGCAGCGGGTCTTGAATGGGTCGCTCTCTCCCCCCACCCCAGGTCCCCGTGCTTCGTGTGGCGCCCCCTGTTCCCTAGGATGAGTAACTGCAGCAGCCGCGCGCTGACGCTGCTCAGTAGCGTGTTCGGGGCGTGCGGGCTGCTTCTGGTGGGCATCGCCGTCAGCACCGACTACTGGCTCTACATGGAGGAGGGCATCATGTTGCAGCAGAACCAGACCACCGAGATCAAAATGGCTCTGCACGCCGGGCTCTGGAGGGTCTGCTTCTTCGCTGGTACGAGCTGTGTGTTGCGAGCTTCCCCAAGCGGTGCCCCCAGCTGTGTGTGGGGGGTGGGGTGGGGTGGGAGGGGACTACCTGGTGCTGTGAGCTTCCACCAGCGGGGGCCTCCTTGCCCATTGGCTCGGGACTGTTTGGTGCTGTGAGCTTCCCCATAGCAGTGCCCTCCAAGTAAGGCTCTCTCTGGTCCCATGCAGGCCGGGAGAAGGGCCGGTGTGTGGCCTCCGAGTATTTCCTGGAGCCCGAGATAAACCTGGTGACGGAAAACACGGAGAACATCTTGAGTAAGTGAGAGGGGCTCGTTCAGCCCTGGGGGGGCTTTGAGTCCGAGGGTACGAGCAAGAGGGTGTGCACGGGGAGAAAACGTGTCAGCTCCTACCCACCCCTGGAATATGTGGTGGGAGCTGTTAGCGGCAGGACCTTTTGAGGGAGAGAAGTGTGTAGGGGCCGTGGGGAAGATGGGGGGGAGAAGGTGGGTATAAAAGGGGGACATAAAGTGCGGAGGGTCTGGGGGAGGGCAGTTTCTGGGGGAGGGCAACTCTTCGGTGGGGGACAGGGATGGAGGAGGTGGGAGGGGGGCAGCGGGAAGCTGGGAGGTGACCTGATGTCTGGTGTCCCTACCCCAGAGACAGTTCGCACGGCTACCCCATTCCCCATGGTCAGCCTCTTCCTTGTCTTCACGGCCTTCGTCATCAGCAACATCGGCCACATCCGGCCCCAGAGAACCATCCTGGCCTTCGTCTCCGGCATCTTCTTCATCCTCTCGGGTAAGGGGGTCCAGCAGGGGGCGCTCTCCTCAAGCACTTAAGGCTGGCTCCTGTGCCCCAGTGTGGCACTGGAGGGGGGGGGGCTGTCCTGCAGGGAGTGGGGTGGGGGAAGGCTCGGGGGGGGGGGGGGCGGAGGCTGCGGTTGGGTGTGTGTTTCTCTTTCACTTCCTGTCCCGAAGTTTTGTGCAGTGCATCCGTTAAATAGTGCCTGGAGAGGGGTGTCACGGGGTGTGGGGGTGTCACCGGGCCCCCATCCGCCGCCAGACGTGACTCCAGCCAGCAGGTGGAACAGAAGGTTTATTGCTTCGCAGAGACACAGCGTAGCACCAACTTGTTAATGCAGGAACCAGCAGCAACCTGGGGAGAGGGGAGCCCAGAGCCAGCTCCCTGGGCCCCCTCCCTGCCTCCTAAGCCAGCCAAGACTCATTCACACACTCAGCAACGGGCCCCAGCCCTGAGTTACTAGAGAGCAGCACGGGAGGGATCACGTACACCATCACAAAGCAAACCAATGAGTACAATACCCACTTCATCACAAGGGGGTCCCCACATGAACACTTCCTGCTATCCCACCCCAGAGGCAGCTGCATCTCAGCACCGGCTGTGGAATTCTGCTGTAAACAGCCTCCACGCCCCACCGGAGAAAGACACCAACACAAATCTTAAAGACGTGAGAGATCTTGATTTCCAGCAAGGCCTTCGACATAGTCCCATGTGACATTATAGACTCACAGAACACTAGAACTGGAAGGGACCTTGAGAGGTCGTCGAGTCCAGTCCCCTGCCCTCACGGCAGGACCAAGCACCAGCTAGATCAGTGTTTCTCAACCTTTTTTTATAAAGTACCCCTTTTTCAAAAAAAGAAAAAAAAAAAAAAGAAAAAGTATCCCCAGTATCTACAGTTTTCAGACACACACAATTTTTTCTACCATTGCAATGCATTTGTTTAAACAACTTACTCATCGCCAGGTGGGCAGTTAAATTTTTGGGTGTAAAAAGTACAAAAATAATAAAGTGCTGTGAAACTTAAACCAAAAATGCAGTTTTCTCCAAATTTCAGTTGTGCTGACGTACCCCCCAGACTTCTCTCCAGTACCCCCTAAGGGTACTCGTACCACTGGCTGAGAAACATTGGTCTAGACCAGGGGTGTCCAAACTTTTTTCAAAGAGGGCCAGATTTGATGAAGTGAACATGCGTGAGGGCTGACCATTTTGCCTGACATTCTTTGAACCATTAAAATTAAATGCAAATTAACTATTTTATGCAAAGTTTATTGCAAACGGCATACTTTTCATTTCGTCACATGGATGACAAATCTAAACAGGTGTTAAATCACTCTGCCTTTCATATCTGAAGGCCAGATGAAAAAAAAAATCCAGGAAGCTGAAATATGTCAGGACCATTGTAAAGTACATTACATATTATTGGTAATAAAGGTTGTCTGTCAACTTTTAAGTTCAAAAAATATGAACAGGAACATAACACCAAGTATACATGTTGTGTCCAAATATATTTATAACTGATTTAGACCAACTGACATTAACTGAGATTTTACAATGTATTCATCTCAATACATATGGATTCGTTGAGGGCCATAAAAGATAGATATTGCCAAATTACCTGGGGGGGGCCGTATTAAACCGGAACACGGGCCGCAATTGGCCCGCGGGCCGGACTTTGGACATGCCTGGGCTAGACCCTTAATATCTCCAGTGATGGAGATTCCACAACCTCCCCAAGCAATTTATTCCCGTGTTCGTCCACCCTAAGAGGTAGGAATTTTGTTCTAATGTCCAACCTAAACCCCCCTTGCTTTTTGTCCTGTCCTCAGAGAACAATTTACCCTCTCACCTCCTTGTGACACCCTTTTAGGTACCATGTCCCTGCTCTATCTTCTCTTTTCCAAACTGAACAAAAACCCAGTTCTTTCGGTCTTCCCTCCCAGGGCATGTTTTCTAGACCTGTCATCATTTTTGTTGCTCTTCTCTGGACCCTCTCCAATTTTTCCACATCTCTCCTAAAATATGGTGCAGACTAGGAAAAGGTGGATCTTTCTAGATGAATTTACTAGCAGGTAGGAGCACAATTAGTTGGAAGACCAGAAATTCAGCATAGTTGCCTTTGATAACTAGAAGGGGGAATCTAGCGAGCCCTGCTTCCAGTTTTCATTAATGACTCAGATAATGGAGTGGAGAGTGAAACTGACACATGCTCCCATGTCGATAGGGGTTGGAAACCCTTTGAATCATACAATGAGGGTTACAGGGGTCGGAGAGAGACGTCCTCCAGCTTGACAGTATTTCAACATTATTTCGAAATAACTGCCTGTGGCGTAGAGGGGGACTAAATTATTTGGAAATAACGCTAGTTATTTCAAAATAATGTTGCTGGGTAGATGTACTCTTAGACTATGTCTACACTGCAGACTTTTTGTACAAGAAGAGCCGTTCTCGTGCAAAAACTTGCGGCGTGTCTACACTGCACACGCGTTCTTGTGCAAGTACATTTACAGTAAAGCGTCGGAAGGGAGGGTTTCTTGCACAAGAGTTATTACTCTCCCCACGAGAAATAAGCCCTCTTCTGCAAGAGCTCTTGCGCACGAAGGCAGTGTGGACGCCCCCACCAGCTTGGTGATGTACGGATGTGGCACCCTGGGGACATAGGAAAAATAAGGGGGGCATAAAATGTGGGGGGCTCCTCCAGTGGCACAGTGGCTAAGGTACCCACCTGCAGAGCCAAAGGTGGAGGGCTCAAACCCCACTCCCCCACTGTCTGGGGACAGCCCCCAATCAGCTTGGTGATGGATGCACCTGGCACACTAAGGGGGGGGCCCAAAATGTAGGGCAGTTGGGGGGCTCCTCAAATGGCCATAAGAGCTTTCTTGCACAAGAGAGCATCCGCACTGCCATGGATGCTCTTGTGCAAAAGCACATGGACACACTCTTGTGCAAGACCTCTTGCACAAAATAGTTCTTGCGCAGGAAGCCTGCAGTGCAGACATCATCTTAGGACGTGTCTACACAGCACCCTAAACTCAAAATAAGATACATATTGCATATCTTATTTCGATTGAATTTCAAAATAGAGTATTTCAAAATTTGGCACGTCTACACAGCGCCAAATTTCGAAATAGCATGCTATTTCAAGACATCCCTTAACCCTCATGGATCAAGGTGAAATAGCGCAAAATAGAACTATCTCGAAATAGCAGGCGTGTTCAAAAGACGGGGGTAGCTATTTCAGGATACTTCCGCTGTCCCAAAATAGCCCTGCTGTGTAGACTAAGCCTTAGAGACTAACAAATTCAGAAACTGACAGGATAGACCCGGGGCTGGCAAGGGCTCCCTTACTGTTTAAATGGCTCTTTCACAGGGTCTCTGTCCTGCTCATAAGTCAACCGGCTTGTTCACTTTTAAATTAACTAGCTCCTCTCCAAACAGGGATTGGAAGGGGCGGGTGGGTGGACTTTAAGACCCCGGGGTGCCCCAAATGTTTGGGTGCCCTGCGTAGCTGTATGTTCTGCATTTCGGTAAGGATGGCTCAGGAGACGTGGTCTGAAATGGACTGGATGAAATTCAATCCAGACCAGGGAAAATCCAGCACCCGAGAAGGAAAAATCCAATGCCTGGCTACAAAATGGGGGAACTAGTTGGCTAAGGGATCGTAGGGGAGGGTAGGTTAAAGAGGGTCATAAACTGAAGGAATGATGCAGGTGCCAAAAAAAAAAAAAGCTACTCTTCTTCTCTAGCATGGTAATGGGAGTAACCATCTGAATCCTCAGGAAGGAGGAGGTAGGTTCGATATTAGGAAAATATGTTCCAAAGGCTTTGGAATCGGCTTCCAGGGAGGTTGTGGAATCCCAGTCAGAGGAGGGTCTGAAATCAGGTTGGACAGACCTCCGTCAGCCAGGGTTGAACAGACCTCTGTCAGACGCCATGCCCTTTCCTAGAAGTGGTCGCATCTCAGCGCTGGGCTGTTCCTTGTATAAACAGACCTGCCATGCTCTGCCCCAGAGGTGGTTGCATCTCAGCCTTGGGAAAGGGGGACCCTGTTTATTCAGACCCTCCCCCATGCTCCGCATAGGAAGAAGTCCCAGTGTAAACAGCCCCAACTGCCTCTCAGCAGCTTTCTCATTGGCCCTGATTCTTCCAGGCCTGTCTCTCGTGGTGGGATTAGTTCTCTACATCTCCAGCATCAACGATGAGGTGATGAATCGGCCCAGCGGGTCGGAGCAGTATTTCCACTACCGCTATGGCTGGTCCTTCGCCTTCGCAGCCTCCTCCTTCCTGCTCAAAGAGGTTTGGACCCATCTCCTTGTCCCATGCTATCCCTCGCCCTCCGGACCCTAGAGATTTCTTGCTGACTCTTTTCTACCTCCTGTGATAGTACTTGAAACCCCTTTTCCCTGACCTTGCAGGCTAAACTGTCAGAGACTCTCCCTCTGCTAGCAGCAGTACGGTGGCTATGACACATGGAGGAGGGCATTTCTGATCTATCCAGCAGGGGGCAGTGGTGAGAGCTGTTGGGGGAGATTAGGAAGTCTCTGATCTCCATTTAAAAACTGTGGAGTCCTTAAAATAGATGATGTCCATGGGCCCAATTGGGAGGGGGGTAGGGTCTAGTGGTTAGAGCCGAAGGCGGCAGGGCTCCTGGGTTATATCGCCTGCGCGGGGAAGCAATCAGGATGCTGCTGCCCCATTTCCTCCACCTCCCCACTCACTCTCCCCCCTCATGCAGGGCGCCGGCGTGATGTCTGTGTACCTATTCACCAAGCGCTATGCAGAGGAGGAGATGTACCGCCCCCACCCGGCCTTCTACCGCCCACGCCTGAGCGACTGCTCCGACTACTCGGGCCAGTTCCTGCACCCGGAGGTGTGGCACCGCGGGCGCAGCCCCTCCGACATCTCCAGCGACGTCTCCATCCAGATGACCCAGAACTACCCGCCCGCCATCAAGTACCCTGAGCATATGCATATATCCACCTCGCCCTGCTAAGCCAGTCCCCTCAACCTTCCCCCAAAGACTGCAGTGGGGGCCACCCGCGTGGATCACAGACTGGGTGCTACTGGACTGAAACCCCTCCTTGTCCCCCCCTTTCTCGCTCTCCCTGCGCCATCCCCGGAGGCCTCCCCCATTTGGCCATTTTGGCGGGATTCCGGAGAGGAAGTCGCTCCATTGGCCATGATTGTAGCCATGGGAGCTTGGTGGATTTGACAGGAAGTCATCCCGTCAGCCATGTCGGTTGCCATGGGAGTTTGGTGGCATTCCCAACAGGAAGTCACCTTGGCGACCATTTTGGTCGCCACCATGGGAACTTGGCAGGACTCCCAACAGGAGGTCATCGTGTTGGCCATTTTGATAGCCATGGGAGCTTGGTGGATTCCTGACAGGAAGTCACCCCATCGGCCATGTTGCTAGCCCTGGGAGCTTGGTGGATTCCTGACAGGAAGTCACCTTGTCGGCCATTTTGGTAGCCATGGGAATGACAGGAATTCACATTGTCAGCCATTTTGGTAGCCATGGGAACTTGGCAGGATTGTGACAGGAAGTTACCTTGCCGGCCAATTTGGTAGCCATGGGCAGGTGGCAGGGCTCCTCCAACAGGAAGTCATCCTGTCAACCTTTTGGTAGCCATCATTGGCCCAGCACCAAATACATTTTTTGTCCCCACAAAGTCCAAGTCCTGATGGGAAGTCCCTTTCTCTCTCCCTGCTCCAGTCCCTTCCTCCCAGAGCCAGACAGGAAGTGGCTCCTCCGCCATCTTTTTTTGCCCCATAATGGCCAACCCCAGACAGAGAGCTGCCCATCCTCCATTCTGGTTCTCATTACACAAGCTCTAGCCATGGAGGCTGAGAGGAAATGGCTGCTAGAGCTATTCCCCCCCGTTCCAGAATGGCCGGCCCAGACAGGAAGTCGCTCGCCAGCCGTTTTTCCTGCCGCCATGCCAGCCAATGGCTCCTCCACCATCTTTGTTGTTTTCCAAATGAGCCAGGCGGCAGAGCTGCGGCAGCAAACGGGGACACGCAGGCAGGGGCGGCCCTAGACTAGCTGCCAGCAACTGGCGCCCTAGGCGAACCAAGCAATCGGCGTCCCCACCTCCAAACCCCTCGATGATATTGCACCACCATTTGATGCCCCATTTAACTTGGCTCCCTAGGCGACCGCCTAGTTCACCTATATGGACCGGCTGCCCCTGCACGCAGGCAAATGGCCCAGGCAACTTTTTTCCCTTGGGAGCAACCCAAACCAGAGATGAGTCAAGGGGAGTTGGAAATACAGACTCCAAGGTCTGGCTCAAGCAACCGCGGCTGCTGGCTGCTAGCGCCTTCCCTCAGAGACCTGCTCCCCCTTCACTACCAGTTCGCTGCCCTGTCTCTTTGTCCCCCCCGCCCCCCACTGAAGAAAGTGCAAAGAAGCCCTTTTCTTGGGCCTTTCTTTTCATGGCGCATTAGCAAGGCCCTTTGTGAACCCGGCTGCCGCCCCTGGCTCTGCTTGGCTCTTCTTTCCTGTTTGCTTCCTTCCTTCGTTCTTCTTCTCGCTCCGCCTGTTTCTTTTCCATTTGCAGGCTCTTTCCTTCTTTGCTCTGCCTTTTTCCTTTGATTCCCATATGAAAGTCCCTGCTCGTTCGGGTTTGTCCTTCCTCTACCCTCTTTCTTTCCTTCAGTCGGTTCCTTTCTCTCTTTTGATTGCCACTTGCACATTTTCTTCTGTTCTTTTTTCCATTCCTTCGATGCCCCATGACTTCCCAATGTGCTGCTTATTTCATTCGTCCTTCCTCTGCGTTCTTTCCCCTCTTCCTTTTCTCCATTCTTTCTTTCTGTGCTCCTTTTCTTTTCATTCGCCAGCTCTTTCCTGCTTCCTTTGGCCGCTGTCTTTTTGTTCCTTCTTTCTTTTGATCGCTTGCCTCCAGTTTTCTTTGCTTCCTGCCTGCCTCTACACACGCTTTCTCTTTTTCCTTCTTCATTTCGCTGCTCTTCTTCTCTGTCGATTTTCGTTATCTGCCCGTTTTCAGCTTCCCTTTTAGTTTCCTTTTCCATTCTCCATGCTCTTTTATGCTTTCTCCATTGAATCGTTTCTCTTTCCGCCACCTCCGCATGCAGGGGGTGGTGCTCAGACTGCTTTTCTTTTGCCACAGCGGCTGCGTATGTGGCTGCAGAGGGGGACCCGTCTCCAGCCATGCAGAAAAGAGGAAGGAGCAAATATAGCCAGGGGAGGAGAAAACTGCCAGCGGAGAGAAGGAGGAAAGGGGAGTAGGGGAGGGGGAAATGAGAGAATGAAGGGAAGGTGGCGAGAAGAGGAATGGGGCTGTGGGAGGTGATGGAGGAAAGAAAAGAGACAGGTTATAGATACCTGGGCATTCAGGGATGGGCTGAGGGGGGCACGGGGAGGGATAACTTGCATCACAGTTGAGTTTGGACACCTTCTGCTGCCTGGGCCTGCCAGAGCTCAGGGCTTTTGCTATGACAGTGATGCTGGACTTGGCTGATAGTGTTTGGCCCCTGTCTCATGTAGGTATTTTTGAGAAGGTCATCTGTACCTAGCTCTGTGAGCATCCCCATGGGCTCTGGTGCTGCGAACTTCCCCACAGCAGTGTCCCCGTCTAAGGAGACTCTGGTGCTGCAAACTTCCCCATGGCAGTGCCTCCCAGCTAGGGAGAGTCACTCTCTTCATCTGTTGGCATGATGGTGGGTCTATGACACCCTTAGGGTATGTCTACACTGCCAGCCTAGTTCGAACTAGGGTGGCAGTGTAGACATACCCTTAGAGAGGAGCTGTTCTCATGGCATCCAACAGAGGATGGTACATGCTGGATGGGACCCAGCTCTGGGAAGGGAGTGGGGCCTAGTGGTTAAAGTAGGGAGCGGGCTGGGATCCAGGACTTCTGGGTTCTCTCCCTGGTTTGTCAGGGGAGTAGGGTCTAGTGGTTGGAGCAGGGGGGCAGCTTGGGAGCCAGGACTCCTGGGTTCTACCTCCAGCTCTTGGAGGGGAATGATGTCTAGGGGAACAGATGGGGGGGGGGAGAGTTTGGGTGCCCTCAGGGAGCCGGAGGCACCATCTTTTGCCCTCAACCCCTTACAAGGCCAGAAATTTTCTTCCTCTACCCTTAGGAATCCCAGCTCCTGCTCTTGAATGTTCCCCAGGATCAGAGGACCCATCAGCACTTAGACCTGCCAATTGGGGATGGGGGTGGGGGTGGGGGCTTGAGGAGGGAAGTCATGGCACCCCCATCATTGGGTGTCGGTGGCAAGGGAAGGGTTAAAAGTATAGCACTATAAATGGCCCTTCCCTGGCACAGGGCATGGGGGGGGGCAGGGGTAAGGAAATGGTTAACTAGCTAGCTCCATGTTCCCCCCATCAGTGTGTAGGGGGGAGGCGGTGATGGAAGGGTTAACCATAAAGGAGTGGGGGTGGGGGATTGTAGGGTTAATAATAGCACAGCTCCCATCCAGTTGCAATGGGGGATCCTGGCGGTGCAGGAGTTAACCGGCAGATAGTGGGGTGGGGAGGATTCCCCACAGGCCTGGTGCCCCCCGTTGGCGGGACAGGTGGTAACCGGGCTGGTATCTGTGAGCGGGCGTGGGGGGGGGTGTTTTTAGGCTGCGGGGTGGGGATGGGGGGGAATGCACATACTGCACCTGTAACCAAGGAGGGACCCCTTTTTATTGTCATATAGTCTTCTCCCCCCATGCTGGGGGGCCGGGGCCCCCCTTATTTACTCTGTACCATATGTACATAGGACTGAGAGACTGCAATAAACTTTATTTCAAACACGTCCCGTGTCTGGCTGTCCCACGTCCATCCAATTATCTATGCAGCGCCCCCCACACCTCACCCCCCACATTCACCCCTCCCCTCGCTCCATATATCCCTCATGCATCCAACGCCCCAGCCATCCATGGCTCCCTCCCCCGTCTCCAGCCCTCTGTCCCCCACAATCTCCTCCTCCCCCCGCCCCCTCCATCTCTCTCCATCCCTTGCCCCCAACCACTCTATTTCTCTCCCCCCTCCCCTCTGGTTCGGTGTTTTACTGCCCTCCAGCCCCTTGCTCTGTGGGACCCATCTGCCCTCCATTGCCACCTCAAGGGGTGTTTCTCCTTTCAGCCCCCAGGATGTGTGATTGGGGGGGGGGCAGGACCGTCCCACTCAACCTCCCCCTAGTCCCATAGAGATGGGGGGAGGGATGGCCCCAGGAGGTTTTGTCCTCGGGGGAGCTCTGTGGAGGGCGAAGAATGGGTGGGAAGGGGGGGGGGGATCTATTTAGGCATAGCCGTGACCTGGCACCAGTCACCCCTGTACAAAGCAGCGGCAGCCCAGTATAACCAGTCAGTGGTTGACTGGGCCCGTCCCCCATGTGCAGGGAGCCAAAGGGCTGGGCTCAGGCTCAGCTGGGGCAGAGTGGGGAATTGACTCACAAGTCATGGCCAGGCAAGCTCCCTAACCACTAGGCTCGCCTGCCTCCATGCTGTCTGAGAGAAGCAGGCAACTGGGGTGTCCTGGCTTCCACCCCACACCTCGTCCTTCTGGAGACTAGGCCTCCTGGGTTCTCTCCCTGGCTGTGGGAGGGGAGTGGGGGCTAGTGGTTAGAACAGGAGGGGCTGGGAGCCAGGACTCCTGAGTTTTCTGCCTGTCTCTGGGAGGGAAGTGGGGACTAGTGGTTAGGGCTCCATGGGGGCTGGGAGCCAGGACTCCTGGGTTCTCTCCCCAGCTCAGAGAGGGGAGTAGGGTCTAGTGGTTAGGGTGCAATGGTGGGGGTGAGTCCTGGCTGCCACCCAGCTCTGCCCCCTCTCTCTGGGCCTCGCTTTCCCGGTGGAAGTGGGTGGGAGAGGGGCACAAAGGTGCCGGAAGGCTGGCAGCTGAAATGGCGCCAGCGGGCGGAGGCTGGCGATGGTTCAGCCGCCTGGCAGCCGTCCAGTGCAGCAGGGGTTAACGGTCGCTATGGTGACCTGCCAGGCTCTGGTACCTCGAGCTGCAGCGCCCGCAGAGAGACTGGCTATTGGGGGGGGGGGGGGGCGAGAATAGGATGTGTGTGGGGGAGGAGATGGGGGGATTCTGTAAGGAGAATAGGAGAAGTGTGGGGCAGGGAGCTGCAGGGGTTGCTGTGGGGGGGGGAGGAGCGGAGGAAGAGATTTTGGGGGTGGGGGGAGGGAGGAAGCAAGGAGTGCAGCAGGGAAAAAAAGAGACTGTCTGGGCCACAGAAGGGGGGGTGTCCCTTTAATTGGCTTCCTTCCCCCCACTGGCTGCCACCCCCTCCAGCCTTTACCCCCCCCCCCCCCGGAGAATCGGTTCCCACTGCAGGGGGGTTTGGGCATGAGAGAGAGAAACACCCCAGTGAAGGACACGGCCACTAGGGGGCGATAGGGTCACACACACACACACACACACACACACACACACACACACACACACACACGTGTGCATGGGGGCTGTTCTGATTCCAGCCAGCAGGGGGCAGGCCACACACAATTATCCCCCCCATCACCAGGGAGGGTGGGGGGCAGGGAGGGGGGGTTAGCACTGGGGAGTGACATGCACGGAAGGGATGTTAGATCGCATGTAACTGAACAGTCGTGTAACCGCCTGAAATCTTAGTGGGGGTGCACCAGAGGGGGGGCTGACAGCCGTGGGGAAGCGGGTATGTCGGGGGAGGGGGGCGGTGGAGGAGGGGGTGTGGATGTGGAAGATGGGGCTCAGCTTCCCACACTGGAAGAACACCCCCGCCCCTAATAACTGGGGGAGGGGAGAGCCTGGGTATCAGGTCCCAATATCCAGAGCTGAGCCCAGCCAACCCCGGGACCCCTTAATACATTCTGGCCGCCCCATTTTGGTGCCTGGCCCGTGGTCTGGTAGTGGGGTCTCGTGCTCTAGAGTGCTATAGAATGGGACTCCTTGCTCCAGAGCACCGTGGCATGGCGGGGGGTGGGGGGGTGTCACATGCTCTAGAACACCATGGTATTGGGGGGTCTCTTGCTCTAGAACAGTGTTTCCCAAATGGTGTTCCACGGAACCCCCGGGGTTCCACAAAGTGAAAATAAGGGTTCCGTGAGAAATTTCCATTACAGTAACAGTGTATGATTTAAAATAATAATCATCATCATAAATATTATGTGATTTTTGTTTTTAAATACGTGCAATTAAACGAAATGTCGATCTCATGACCTTGTTTAGCATTTGTTTATTATTATCCGTACTTATTTGTGGTCTTCTTTTTCAGCTCCATGTAGTAGACTGTTATTAGGGATTCCGCAAAATTCTTTTGAGTTTAAAAGGGTTCCAGGGCCAAATAAAATTGGGGAACACTGCTCCAGAGCACCGTGGCGTGGGGTGTGTGTGTCACGTGCTCTAGAACACCGTGGTATTGGGGTCTCACACTCTAGAGCGCTGCAGAATGGGACCCCTTGCTCCAGAGCACCATGGCCTGGGGGGAAGGTCATGTGCTCTAGAACACCATGGTATTAGGGTCTCACACTCTAGAGCGCTGCAGAATGGGACCCCTTGCTCCAGAGCACCATGGCATGGGGGGGTCATATGCTCTAGAACACCGTGGTATTAGGGTCTCACACTCTAGAGCGCTGCAGAATGGGATCCCTTGCTCCAGAGCACCATGGCCTGGGGGGAGGGTCATGTGCTCTAGAACACCGTGGTATTAGGGTCTCACACTCTAGAGCACTGCAGAATGAGACCCCTTGCTCCAGAGCACCATGGCATGGGGGGGGTCATGTGCTCTAGAACACCGTGGTATTAGGGTCTCACACTCTAGAGCGCTGCAGAATGAGACCCCTTGCTCCAGAGCACCATGGCATGGGGGGGGTCATGTGCTCTAGAACACCATGATATTAGGGTCTGGTGCTCTAGAGTGCTGAGGCTTGTGACCGCCTGTTCTAGAGCGATGTGGGTTTGAGCCCGCTTTGAATCACCGCACCGCAGTGCGGGACCGAAGAATCCGCCCGTCTAACCCCCTGCCAGGAGCCAGGCTTTGTGGTGTCCAGCCCTCTCGGACAGATGGCTCCAGCGAAGGAGCTCCCCCTGCCTCCCAGGTGTCAGTTCTGTCGTCCGACTGTCCTCAGGGTGAGGGAGTTTGTCTTGAGATTCAGTCTAACTCTACAGCGCTGGCTGGGAACCCAGCGCCTCGTGTCCTGCCCTCCGTGGCTGGAGTGAGAACAACTTGCCTCCATCGCTTCCTGGAGCAGCCTTTCCAAGTATCTGAAGACCACAGTTCCATCCCCTTGGTTATCTTCAGGGCTGTCCCGAAGGGGGTGCAGGGCCTGGGGCAGTGCCCCCCCAGTGCCCCAGGTGTGGGGTCTGGGGGGGGGAACCTCCCTTCACAGGCCCCACCCTGCCTTTGCTCCACCTGTGCCCCGCTCCTGCTCTGCTTCTTCCCCCAAGCTCTGCTCATGCTCCACTCCCTTGCCCGAAGCCCCTCCTCCCAAGCAATGTGAACTGGGGGATTTCGGGGAGCATGCGACAGCAGCAGGGGTTACCCCTCCACCCACCGCAGTACAGCGCGGGAGCAGAGCAGCTTCTGAGTCACTCTGGCTCCTACTCCTGCTGCTGCCCCACACCAGGCCCCCTGGAAATGCCCCGGGCCACCCTGGTCCCCACAAAGCCACCTGTAGGACGATTGAGGTGGCTGCTGCGGGGCCCCTCAAAGCTCAGGATCTGAGCCTGAGCCATCCTCTGGCTCCAGTCACCTTTCCCATTTCTTCCCATCCTTTCTGTACAGTAGTGACCCCAGCCGGATGCAGACCTCCGTCCAAGGTTGGACCCACGCCGAGTAGCGCGGCACTGTCCCTGCCCTGCGACCCATAACCTAAGAACTAGGGGTCACCCAATGAAATGAATAGGTAGCAAGTTCAAAACAAACCAAAGGAAATTTTTCTTAGACTTAGACTTAGACTTTAAGGTCAGAAGGGACCATTATGATCATCTAGTCTGACCCCCTGCACAGTGCAGGCCACAGAATCTCGCCCACCCCTCTTAGAATAATCCTCTCACCTATGTCTCAGATATTGAAGCCTTCCAATACTTTGAAGGCCCCAACATGCAGAGAGTCCTTCAGCTGTGATCTGTGCCCAATGCTACAGAGGAAGGCGAAAAACCTCCAGGGCCTCTGCCAATCTACCCTGGAGGAAAATTCCTTCCTGACCCCAAATATGGCGATCAGCTAAACCCTGAGCATGTGGGCAAGACTCACCAGCCAGACACCCAGAAAGTTCCCTATAGCAACTCCTATCATCCCTCCATTGACCTATTTCCAACTGGTAATGAATGGTCAATTAGTTACCAAGATCATGTTATTTCATCCAACCATCCCCTTATCATGGAATCATAGAACTGGAAGAGACCTCAGAAGGTTGTCAAGTCCAGCCCTCCGCTCTAGGCAGGACCAATCCCATCTTCATGCAGTGCACAGTTAACCTGTGGAACTCCTTGCCAGAGGATGTTGTGAAGACCAGGACTTTAACAGGGTTCAAGAAAGAACTAGAGAAATTAATGGACAGGTCCATCAATGGCTGTTACATTTGTCTTTGTTGAATTTCATGTTGTCATCTAGAGACCGCTTCTCCTAACTACAAGAGCCCTCCACTGAATTGTAGCGTTTTCCTCCCAAGTCTTGGCAATGTTGGGGACAGGGCCTTGGGCACAGGGGGGCATGGCCTCAGCTAGCTTCCCCCAGCCAGCCCTTCAGGGGTGCTCAGAACACGCTCGATTCTGTAGCCACTTAATGGTCGTTCTGCCAAACCCGCGTTTCTCCACCTGACTTGTCAGAATGTCGTGTGGAACTCGGCGCCAAGCCTGGCTAAAGTCCAGGTATGTTGGGCCCATCACATTTGCTCTAGTGGCTAATTCAGTGACTCTCCCCACCCCCGCCCCTGACCAAAGAAGGACATCGAGCTAATCTGGCCTGATTTGTTCTTGGTACATCGAGGCTGATGCTTTCCATCCTGCAGGTATTTGCCAGTTGAACGTTCTATAAATGCGCGTGTCTGTCTGGTGGTGTTATACCCATGAAATCTACTATATATTTTGTGCCCGTCTGTCTGTCCATCCCTCTGTCCATCTGTGAGTCTGTTTATTCAAGGACTCCTCCAAAGTGGCAAGAGCGAGGGCCACCACATTCGGCAGGCAGCTTCTCGGATCCTAACGTAAAGCGAGGTCGGGGTTTGGTTGTGCCAGGACCACGGGGTGTGCCTGGAATGGGATTGTTGCTCATCAAATGGAAAAGGAGAGGTCTGGTAGCAGGGACGGTTATACTGTAGAATGGCCACAGGGGGGCAGTAAGGGGCCAGAGATGGGGACTGGGACAGCTATATCCCCACTGGACTAGCAGAGGGCAGGGGTGGAGAGAGAGACACCTCTCTACTCTATATTTGAGAGAGGTTGGCCGTTTCTGTGTCTGTGTGTGTGTCTGTCTGTCCCCCACCATGTACTCCTCCCCCAGCTGTGCCCGCTGGAGCTGCAGTGCCCATGGAGAGGTGCTTTTCACCTTCCCCAAGCTGCTGCGGTGAGAGAGGGCTGGTTCTCCCCAGGGCAGCCTGAATCCCGAGCCCCAAACCCCCAGCCTCACCCCAGAGAAATTATTTAAATGAAAGCGACGAGGAGTCCTGTGGCACCTTATAGACTAACTGAAGTGTAGGAGCATAAGCTTTCGTGGGCAAAGACCCACTTCGCCAGATGCATGCATCTGACATGCATCTGACATGCATCTGACGAAGTGGGTCTTTGCCCACGAAAGCTTATGCTCCTACACTTCAGTTAGTCTATAAGGTGCCACAGGACTCCTCGTCGCTTTTGCAGATTCAGACTAACACGGCTACCCCTCTGATATTTAAATGAAGAAAAACAAAATGTATTTGAGCTAAGGACTCGCGCAACAGTGCAATCTTCTAGTTCGGCTACATTGTTCTAGAGCAGAGGTGGGCAACCTATGATCCACAGGCCAGATCTGACCCACAGCGAGGCTCAGGGCTTACCCCTGCAGGGGGGTGAGCTAGCAATCATGCTCCAGCCCCCGTGGGAAGTCTTTGCCCCCCCCAAAGCCTGGTGCATCAGTGGAGCCCCAGCACCCCAAGCTGAGGTCAATGGGGGTTTCTTTTTTGCTTCTCACTTATGTGCAGACCTCAACTGATTTTTTCTGCAGGTCAGTGGCACCCAGCCAAAAAAAGGTTCCCCGTCCCTCCTCCAGAGCAATGTGGCATTGCAATATCTTGTGCTAAGAGCCGTGTGGTATTGGACTCTATTGCGATAGAGCAAGGCAGCGTTGGATTTCTTGCTCTCAAACACAGCAGGAGCAGAATATACTGTTCTAGAGCACTGCCAGATTGAGGTAGCTTGCTCTAGAGCAGGGGTTTTTCGGTCCCCATACCCCCTTGGCTTTTAGTAAACCTTCCCGCACCCCCTATTCAATATGAAAGGAAATCAATTCTAGACTCTAGAATCCACAACTTTTTTCACTCACTACTACTACTTTTGGAATATTTCAATTAGGATAATCTAGTTATTTCCCAACTATTCCCTGTACCCCCTTGACAAGCTTCTCGTACCCTTGGGGGTACACGTACCTCAGGTTGGGAACCCCTGCTCTAGAGCGCTGCAGGACTGGGTGTCTTGCTTTAGAGCATGATGGGACGGGGACATATTGCTCTAGAGCCGTGTGGCATTGTTATCGCTTGCGCTAGAGCAGTTTCCCTCAAACGGTGTTCCGCGAGAAAAGAAGGGTTCTGTGAGAAAATTCCATTACAATAACATTGTATGATTAAAAACAATTAATATGACGTGGTTTTTTCTTTTTAAATATGTACAATTAAACTAAAAGTCGATCTCATGACCTTGTTTAGCACGTGTTTATTATTATCCGTACTTGTTTGTGGTCGTCTTTTTCAGCTCCAGCTATTAGACTGTTATTAGGGATGGCGCAAAATTCTTTCACGTTTAAAAGGGTCCCACGGCCAAATAAAATTGGGAAACACTGCGCTCGAGGGCCGAGATCCTGCGGGATGGGTTACCTATCTTGTTTAAGGGGATGTGTACGCAGCAGGGCTAAAGCCGGAATAAGCTACGCAACTTCAGCGATGTCAGTTGTGTGTCTGAAGACAAAATAGCTTATTTCAGTGTTTGGCACTGTCTGCACAGCGGGCAGTCGAAGGAAGAGCGTTTTTCCTCCCACTTCCCTTACTCCTTGTGAAATGAGGGCTACCGTGAGTCGGAGGAAGAAGCCCCCCCACGCTCGACATTGTGTCGAAAGAACGGCTGGTAGTGTAGAGACACACTTTGTTCTTTTGGAATAGCGGCAGTGACGCCGAAATAACGCACCAGTGTAGACATACCCTTAGAGAGCCGCGGGCTGGTACCCTAGGGGTATAGAGATAGCGTGCCCTAAGAGTGCTGCAGAACTGGGAATCAATTGTTCTAGAGCATGATGGGATTGCAGTCCCCGTGCTCCAGCGTGCTGCAGCACTGGGGTATTGGGTTCTAGAGTGCCGTGCCACGGGGCCCTATGGCTCTAGAGCAATGCAGCATGGGGGTATTGTTCTAGAGCACTGCAGAATGGAGGCCCGCAGTTGGCTAGTGCCTGGCTCTAGAATGCGGGGGGCGGGGGGGGCACAGCCTGACACACACAGCAAAGGGGGAGGTGCCGCGCAGCACACAGCCGGCTCCGAGCATTCCCGTTGGCATGGCGACCGGAGCTGGAGGCGGGTGGGAGAGACCGGCAGGGGGAGGGGAGGCAGCGGCTGCTGCGGCACAGGGTACGACATGCCAGCCCCTGCACAGTCGTGCGCCTGTGATGCATGCGTATGGTGCACCTGCCCGACAGGGCGCACACGCGTGGCACATGAAGCGCCTGCCTGGGGCGCACACACTCACACGACACAGGTTGCATGTGCACGTGACGCACGCGGCGGCACATTCTGCACAGGCATGACACCGGAGACACGCCCCCGAGACACAACCATAGTGTCTGGAAGACGTCTCTGTGAGACACAAGCATGCACGCACACATGACGCACGCCCACGAGACATACACAGGGGCGCGGGCAAACACGCCATGTGCGACCCACTCAGGAGACACCAGCCCCGGGCAAACACGCTCACGACACTGCAGAGCCTTGAAACACAAGCATGCCACCCGCGTGTGAGGCGCACGAACCGAGTGCTCGTGAGTGCACACGATGCACAGTTCAGTTTCCTCGCCTTGAAGGCCACAAGGTCCCCCTGTGATCAGCCAGGCCTGCATGACGCAGCCTCTAGGGTGTCCCTGGAATGATTCCTGGTTGAACCAGAGCGTGGCTTTTCCATGTGGTCTGACACTCGCCTGGGTTGGAGAATCCACCCGACGTGGGGTCACTTGCTCCCAGGATTAATTCCCCGCCCTGTTCAAAACGGAGGCTTGTGTCAACCGGAATTTGTCCAGCTCCAGTTTCCAGCCCCCCCCCCCATCCGCTGAGATCATGTGACACGCGTGCCAGACACGAGACACACCCACCTGGTGCCCGTGCGCACCTGGTGCACCTGCGTGTGATAGAGGCAGCCAGGGTGGGCATAGTGTTGCCCGCACCTGGAGTCACACCCGCGCACAGACACGCAATACGCCGGATTAGAGAGCGTGGCTCAGACCACCGACACTCCCAGGCCTCACCTGGGCCTTGCAATCTCTGCCCCCTCCTGCCCTCACCCCGTCCCACCTCTGTGCCCCACCACTTTCCCTGTGTCCCCTTCCTTCCTGCACCCCCACCTGCCTCCCCCCAAACAGTGGTCCCTCCCCTCCTTACCCCCTCCCCCCCCCTCTTCTGCACGTTCCTTCCCCTTCCTGCTGTGGCCTCTTCCCCCTCTCCTGCATCCTCCTCGCACTTCCTCCTCCCTCCCATCCCCCCTACTTCACCCCATCTCCCCTCCCCATGGCCCTCCCCTTCTCCTCCTGCACCCTGTCCCCTTCCCCTCCCTTCTCGCTGCATCCTCTCTCCCTCCTGCACCCCCTCCCACCTCTCTGTGCCCCTCCTGCTTCCCCTCCAGGGCCCTTCCCCCTCTGTGCCCCTTCTCCTTGCACCCCCATTTACCTCCTGCACCCCTCCTGCCTCCCTTTGCCCCTCCCCCTACACCCCTTCCCCTCCAGGGCCCTTCCCCCTCCGTGACTCCTCCCTGCACCCCCACTTCCCTCCTGCACCCCCTCCCACCTCCCTGTGCACCTCCCCCTACACCCCTTCCCCTCCAGGGCCCTTCCCCCCTCCATGACCCAACTCTCTGCACCCCCCACTTCCCTCCTGCACCCCCTCCCACCTTCTTGTGCACCTCCCCATACATCCCTTCCCCTCCAGGGTGCTTCCCCCCTCTGTGACCCTCCTCCCTGCACCCCCACTTCCTTCCTGCACCCCTCCTGCCTCCCTTTGCCCCTCCCCCCACACTCCTTCCCTTCCAGAGCCCTTCCCCCCTCCGTGACCCTCCTTCCTGCACCCCCACTTCCTTCCTGCACCCCTCCCACCTCCCTGTGCCCCTCCCTCCTACACCCCTTCCCCTCCAGGGCCCTTCCCCCTCCGTGCCCCTCCCCCTGCATCCCCACTTCCCTCCTGCACCCCCTCCCACCTCCCTGTGCCCCTCCCTACACCCCTTCCCCTCCAGGGCCCTTCCCCCTCCGTGCCCCTCCCCCTGCACCCCCACTTCCCTCCTGCACCCCCTCCCACCTCCCTGTGCCCCTCCCTACACCCCTTCCCCTCCAGGGCCCTTCCCCCTCCGTGCCCCTCCCCCTGCACCCCCACTTCCCTCCTGCACCCCCTCCCACCTCCCTGTGCCCCTCCCTACACCCCTTCCCCTCCAGGGCCCTTCCCCCTCCGTGCCCCTCCCCCTGCACCCCCACTTCCCTCCTGCACCCCCTCCCACCTCCCTGTGCCCCTCCCTACACCCCTTCCCCTCCAGGGCCCTTCTCCCTCCGTGCCCCTCCCCCTGCACCCCCACTTCCCTTCTGCACCCCCTCCCACCTCCCTGTGCCCCTCCCTACACCCCTTCCCCTCCAGGGCCCTTCCCCCTCCGTGCCCCTCCCCCTGCATCCCCACTTCCCTCCTGCACCCCCTCCCACCTCCCTGTGCCCCTCCCTACACCCCTTCCCCTCCAGGGCCCTTCCCCCTCCGTGCCCCTCCCCCTGCACCCCCACTTCCCTCCTGCACCCCCTCCCACCTCCCTGTGCCCCTCCCTACACCCCTTCCCCTCCAGGGCCCTTCCCCCTCCGTGCCCCTCCCCCTGCACCCCCACTTCCCTCCTGCACCCCCTCCCACCTCCCTGTGCCCCTCCCTACACCCCTTCCCCTCCAGGGCCCTTCTCCCTCCGTGCCCCTCCCCCTGCACCCCCACTTCCCTTCTGCACCCCCTCCCACCTCCCTGTGCCCCTCCCTACACCCCTTCCCCTCCAGGGCCCTTCCCCCTCCGTGCCTTTCCTCCCTGCACCCCCACTTCCCTCCTGCACCCCCGCCCGGCTCCCCGTGGCCCCTTCCCCTCCTCTCCCCTCCCCTTCCCGCTCCCCATCCCCCCAGCTCCTTCGCAGCCTCCGCCCGCGGTCCCTCCCGGTGCCACACTCGCGGGCTGCCGGGCGCGCGCCGGCTGCTGCGTTCCCCCCCGCCCCGAGCCGCTCTGCAGCGGGGCATGGACCGGGGCGCCCGCGCCCTGCGCCCCGCCGAGATCGCCCCGCGCCCCGGCGCCCCCAGCGCCCCCTGACCGCTCCCGGGCCGGCCCGGACCAGAGACCCCCCGCCAGTGCTCGGTAAGCGCCCCCCCCGCGGCTCCCCAAAGAACCGGGGCCGGGCCAGCCGGTGGGCCCACGCGTGGGGACCCCCCGGGACAGGGGCTGCGGGGGGGTGGGACTGGAATAAGCTCGTGGAGGCGTTTGGGGGGGGTGCGGGGAGCAGGAGGAGATGGGCCCCAAAGATGCTGGATTTCGGGGTGTATGGGGGCAGGGGAGATGAGCCCCAAAGATGCTCAGCGGATGGATTTGGGGGTGTATGCGGGGAGATGGGCCCCAAAGATGCTGGATTTCGGGGTGTATGGGGGCAGGAGAAGATGGGCCCCAAAGATGCTCAGCGGATGGATTTCGGGGTGCATGGGAGCAGGAAGAGACGGGCCCCAAAGATGCTGGAATTCGGGGGGAATTAGGGGGGCAGGAAGAGATGGGTTCCAAAGATGCTGGAATTCGGGGGGATTGGGGGGGCAGGAAGAGATGGGTTCCAAAGATGCTCAGTGGATGGATTTGGGGGTGTATGGGGGAAGATGGGGCACAAAGATTCTGGATTTCAGGGTGCATAGGGGGCAGGGGAGATGAGCCCCAAAGATTCTCAGCAGATGGATTTGGGGGTGTATTCAGGGAGATGCTGGATTTGGGGGTGCATGAGGGCAGGGGGATGAACCTCAAAGACGCATGATGGGTGCATATGGGGTGCATGGGGGCCCAGGGGAAAGGAGCCCAGAGATGCTTGGTGGATGAATTTGGGGGTGTAGGAGGGGCAGGGAAACGAGGCCCAAAGATGCATGTTGGGTGCATATGGGGTGCCTGGGGGCAGAGGAAATAAGGCCCAGAGATGTTCAGTGGATGGATTTGGGGGAGTAGGGGGAGATGAGCCCCAAAGATGCTGGGTGAAGGGATTTTGGGGTGTATGGAGGGAGAAGAGTCCCAAAGACCCTCAATGGGTGTGGATTTGGGAAGGAACGGGGGGGATGCAGGAGAATGAGACTCAAAGATGCTCAGCAGAGGGATTCGGGGTGTATGGGGGAGCAGGGAAAACGAACCCCACAGATGCTCGGCAGATGGATATGGGGGGGAATGAGCCCCAAAGACCCTCAGTGGGTGAGGATTTGGGGGTGCACGCACGGTAGGGGGAGAGACCCAAAGATGCTCAACAGGCAGATTTGCGGGGTGTATGGGGGGGCAGAGGAAATGGGGCCCATGGATGCTCAGGGGATGGACTGGGGGGGTTAGTATCTTTGTGGGTGGGAAGAAATGGGGCCTAATGGACGTTGGGGGGCTCCATGGGCGTGGGGGGTGCTGAGGAAATGAGCCCTCCCGCTGCTCAGTGGCTGGCTTTTGGGGGTGTCTGTGGGGGGGAAGGGAACAGGAAACAAGCGTGGAAAATGCAACAGATCTGCTTGGTGATTTCATGGCCGCACGGCCGTGCCGGGGATCCACGGGCAGCTCATGCGTGCATCTGGCTGGGAGCAAGTGGGGCTTGGATGGAAGGGGGGGGCTGGGAAGAGGGGGTCGCTTTATTGCAGGGCTTCTAGCGGACGGGGGTGGGGGGGTTGCTGGATTCTGCATCCTGGAAAGAAATTGCATCGCCAGGCGGCTGCAAAGGCAGCACAGAAATGCATAACAGGAGGGGAGGGGGGAATAGTGCAAGGGTAGGAGCCAGGTGGAGGGGTTGTTGGGCAGGCCAGGAATTTTGGGAACAGGACACACACACACACACACACACACACACACACACACACACACACACACACACGCGCAGCTGGTCAATGAAGCATGTGTCTCCTGTGTGTTTTTCTGCATGTGTGTGTCTTGGTGTTGCCGCTGTGTGTGACGTGACGTTGACTGTGTCTCTGGGTGATCTTCTCTGTGTGAACGACACACTTGTGTGCCCTGGTGTTCTAGCCATGGATGGTGGCTAGTGCTGGTGTTCATGACACACACACGTGTGCATGGGTGCTCTAGCTACAGTTGGTGGGTAGTGCTTGTGTAAATGTCACGCACACATGTGCACAGTTGTTCTAGCCACGTGTGGTGGCTAGTCTGCATGTGCCCTGCGTTTTAAATGACGGAAAGGGCCAGGCCCAAAGTCACGGAGCTAGGGGCAGACCCCAGAGGTCCTGGCTGCCAGCCTCCCTCCCCCTCCACAGGAGCGCAGAGGCATGAGGGGAATAGGGGAGGGATTTCTGCAGTATGGGAGGCATGGGGGGGGCAGGTGTTGGGCACGCAGGCTGAAGGAGTTGGGGTTGGGGGTAGAATCCTGTGGTGGGGTTGATGCTTGGTGTAAGAGGGTTGTGTATGCAAGTGAGTGTGTGCGCATGTGCGAGTGTGCTTGTGTGAGCACGAGTGGGTGCGCATGCGTGAGTGTGCACAGGCATGTGCATGTGCACACGTGTGTGCGTGTGAGAGTGTGCATGTGTGTGTGTGCATATGCATACGTCACGTGCAGGTGAGCGTGTGCACAAGTGAGTGTGCACACTTGTGTGAGCGTGCGTGTGTGTGTATGCACGTGTGGCTGGTTTGGCTCTCCCACCCGGTGGCACAAACTGTCCCTGTCCCTCGCCCGTCTCCTGGCCCATCCCCTGCTGACCTGGCTCCTCCATTTCTCTCCCACCCCCAGGTCAGCTGGCACCGCACCTCACACTGGAGAGAGGCTGCGCACCGAGAGGGCAGGCACCACCCATGGAATCGCCCCTGGGGCTGCCAGTACGGGAGCCCTCACCCCTCGACCCGCTCGGCCTCCAGCCCCGCGCTCGGGGCTGAAGCTGTGGAAGGAGACACCTGCTTCAGAAAGATCTGTGCTCTGGGAGGGGAGCAGGGGCTAGTGGTTAGAACAGGGGAGGGCGGCTGTCAGCCCGGATTCCGTCTCCTACTCCGGGAGGCGCGTGGGGTCCAGGCAGAGTCCTGGGACCCGGACTCCTGGGTTCCCTAGGCGGCCCCCGGCCCCCAGCAGGTGTAGGGAACTCCCCGTCGTCTGGTCCGGTGGGTGGCCCCACCCCGCCCCCCCGCCAAGCTGGAGTCCCTCAAGCGCTGGAACGAGGAGAGGGTGGTGTGGTGTGAGAAGGGCGTCCAGATCCTCCTCACCACCGTCGGAGCCTTCGCGGCCTTCGGCCTCATGACCATCGCCATTGGCACCGACTACTGGCTCTACGCCCGCGCCTTCATCTGTAACACCACCAACATCTCCAGCGAGGAGATGCCCCACAAGGACAAGAAGGACCCGGGGGGTCTCACCCATTCCGGCCTCTGGAGGATATGCTGCTTGGAAGGTACCTCCCTTGGGTGATCCCGTGCCGGGCACTGCCGTGGGGAAGCTCGCAGCTTCAACATCCCGGGTGGGGGCACTGCTGTGGGGAAGCTCGCAGCATCAGAGCGCCTCTCTGGGTACCTCTGTGGGAAAGCTCACAGCGTCGGAGCACCCAGCTGGGCACCACGGTGGGGAAACTGACAGCATCTGGGGCACTGCTGTGGGGAAGCTCGCAGTTTCAACATCCCAGGTGGGGGGACTGCTGTGGGGAAGCTCGCAGCATCAGAGCGCCTCTCTGGGTACCTCTGTGGGAAAGCTCACAGCGTCGGAGCACCCAGCTGGGCACCACGGTGGGGAAACTGACAGCATCTGGGGCACTGCTGTGGGGAAGCTCGCAGCTTCAACATCCCAGGTGGGGGCACTGCTGTGGGGAAGCTCACAGCATCAGAGCGCCTCTCTGGGTACCACTGTGGGAAAGCTCACAGCGTTGGAGCACCCAGCTGGGCACCACGGTGGGGAAACTGACAGCATCTGGGGCACTGCTGTGGGGAAGCACGCAGCATTGGAGCACCCAGTTGGGCACCACGGCAGGGATGCCCCCCCAGGCTGGCATCCCTCTTGGTCTGAGCGCGATACTGAGCGGGAGACAGGCCCCGGACTCTGATTTCTCCATCTCCGTTGCAGGCCTAAAGAGGGGCGTGTGCGTGAAAATTAACCATTTCCCCGAGGACACGGATTACGATCACGACAGTGCGGAGTACCTCCTGCGTACGTATCCATCAGGCTCCCCAGCTGGCAGGCCCCGTCATGGCCTTGTGCCATGCTTGGGCACTTGGCGCTGGAGTGGAGATCCTACTTAGCTTGCCACATGCCATCTTCCTGGGGGCTGAAATGGCAGAGGGGACCCAGGGATATCTCAGTTTGGAGCTTTCTGGGGGGCTGTAATACTGCGAGGAGGGGGGGATCTCAGCCTTGGGGCTGCTGACAGCTGTAATACAAGTGGGAAGGTGACTTGGGGTATGTCTACACTGCATCCCTAGTTCGAACTAGGGTGGTAATGTAGACATACCCTAACTGAGCTTTGTGCCCACCTCTAGGTAAGGTTGCCTAAACTTTCCCGTTCTAAGCCCCTTTTTTAAATGTTGTTCCCATTCTAGGGTTAAATACCCCAGGCCCCAGGCCCCATCTGTGCTCCGAGCCCGACCTTGTGCCATTCCGTTTGGAGGGGTTCGGAAGCGCCGAATCGGAACGGTGCAATCTTGGACCTTGGTTTTTTTTGGACACGACTCTGGTGCCCACGCCAGCTGGGGCGCCGGAGTGGAAGGTTTGGCAGCAAAATCGCGCTTGGGCCAGTCCAGTTCTTTCCCCCGGCTCGGTGCAAATCCATTGCGATTTAGCCAGGAGCAGCCTCCGCGGAGCTGGCGTCGCGTTCAGGCTGTCTCTCCTTTTTCCGGCCTGCTGGTGGGAGCAGATGGCTCCCTTTGGAGGGTTGGGGGGAGGACCCACCGAAGAAAAACCCGGGAAATTCCCTGTGCACTCGCACAAGATAAAAAAGATCTGCGGAGAAGCCAGGAAACTTTCACAGTCCAAGGCTCAGAAGCAGAGGCAGGAATACTTCCTTTCTGTCCATACAGATCGGGGTGGGGAAGTCAGGGAGTGGGCCGCATGCTCCCCACCCCTGACATAGCTAGTAAGCTGCTAGGGTCGGGTTCTGCCTCTTGGTTTGTGCCGATTTGGGATGACGGGGCCCTGATCTCAGTGATTCTGTGCCTGGGCAGCACCTGGCATGATGGGTCCTGATATTGGGGCGACTGTCTGGGCAGCGCCCGGTGCAATGGGGCACCAGTCTCCGCCCCTTTGTGGCTACAGCCCCCAGCACATCTGAGGCCCCTAATTTCAGTGAGAGCCTCTAGTCGCTTCTTAAATGTATAAAACAAATAATTGTGAGTCGAGGTGATTTTAATGATCATCATTAGGTTCCAGAGTAAACACCCACCCAATATTGATAGGGGCAACTCACAGTCTAAGAGCTGTTATCAAAGGCTCTCTGCATATAGAGTGTCACCATCACATGCGACGGCACCCCACCTTTACCCTTCCATGGGCTCGAGGCGTAATTCAGCTAATTTATGCACCCCCCCCCCCTTTCCCAGTTCCCTACAGCTCTGAGCGAAAGGCACCTACCTTTGTCTAGTTCCCAGGACTCAAGGCCTAATCCTCTTTGGGTTTGTGGGGCCTTTTCCCAGTGCAAAAGCCTGACCCCGAAATCCCCTTAACCTTAACACTCCCCAACACAGAAGGCCTGAGCTAAGTGTAAAATACTCACCCCTCCCACTAAGGCAGGTGGATTTTACCCAGTGGCCAGCCCAAGCTGAGGTCAGTTGTCAGGATGCTGAGGTTTGGCTGCGTTGATCTTGGGCTGTGGGGAGGAGTTATTTTCCAAAGAACTTCCCTTTCGACCGCACTTTTTATAGGGAAACTTGAGTCCCCTGCGTTGCAGTCCTTGACCAATTGTTTGAAATGCATCCTGCAAAATTAGTTATTCAACAGAGAGGGACAATTGAAGAGCTTGCCAGAGACCATCCACATGAAAACTGGAGATGTAAAAACAACAAGGCGTTCAGCGGCACCGTGGAAACTAACAGATTTATAAACTTTCGTGGGTAAAACCCACTTCATCAGATGTAATGGAGTGAAAGTTACAGAGGCAGGGGTGTGGATATACACACTGAAGAAGTTACTTATCAAGTGTAGGACCAGTGTTAATGAGGCTAATGAGCAGCGGATGTGGAGATGTAAATACCAAGTGAGCGGAAATTGCCTTTGTAGTGTGTTAACCAGTTTCAATCTTCATTCAGGTCTAATTTGATTGTCTCGAATTTATAAACGAATTAGAGTTTCGCTGTTTCCCTCTGCAATCGGATTTTGAAGTTTGGGGTTTTTTTTGGTAGAAGGATGGCTACTTTTAAAGGCATTACTGAATGTCCAGGAAGGTTGAAGTGTTCCCCTATAGCAGGGGTGGCCAACCAGAGGCTCATGAGCCGCATGCGGCTCGCGAAGAAAAATAATTGCGGCTCCTGATGGAACCGGGACGGAATCCAGAACCGCTCAGGTCAGCTGGTCTCACGGCCCGCGCCGTTCCACTCACGGCCCCCACCGCACTGTGTCATATCCTGCACGTGCAGACCGGGTCACACACAGCGTCCCAGCCTACACGTGCTAGCAGCCGGCTGCTGATTGCAGGCAGAGGCTTTGGCAGCGGTTTCGGGACCCGGGCATAAGGTTGAGGGGAAGATGCCTGGCTCTGTCCCCTCCCCTGGTCAGCCCCCCCCCCCCCACGAGTACCCTGCCCCAGCACCCACCAGCACCCTGTCCGCTGCCCCCACCAGCACTGTTGGGGCCACATTAGTGAGGCTTGGAGGGTTTTGGAGGGGTTGTTTTTTTGCATCTCACTTGTGTGGCCCCGACTGACTTTTGTGTGGGTCAGTGACCCCTGACTCAAAACATAAAAAAAGCCGCCCCTCTCATAAATAAAGACAAGGCTGAAACATTTTGGCTGTGTCTTCATTGGCATGATCTTGCGCAATTACTTTTAACGCAAGAGTTCTTGCGTTAAAGTATTTGTGCAAGAGAGCATCGACATTGACATGTGCTTTTGCACAAGAGATGTGCTTTTGCACAAAAGCATCCGTGCCAGTGTAGATGCTCTTGTGCAAGAAAGCTCCAATGGCCGTTTTAGCCATTGGGCTTTCTTGCGCAAGAAATTCATGTTGCCTGCCTCTTGTCTACACTGGCCTCTTGTGCAAGAACAGTTGTGCAAGAGGGCTTATTCCTGAGCGGGAGCATCAGAGTTCTTGTGCAAGAAGCACTGATTTCACACATTAGAGCATCAGTGTTCTTGCACAAGAACTCCCCGCCAGTGCAAACAGGCAGCAAGTTTTTGCGCAAAAGCACCTGCTTTGGCGCAAAATCATGCCAATGTAGACACAGCCTTTGTGTTGGATATAATAATATTTAATTTAATAATATAATAATATTTTATTTAAAAATGAAGCCTGGCCAACAAGCCCCTAATTGGGGCCAAGCCCCATCTGGCCGCAGCATCATAACACTCCTGCACCCCCCCAGACCCCAAACCTGAACCTATCATACTCTGGAACCCCCTGTCCTGAGCCTCTCACATTCCCAAACTCCTGCACCCCCACACCCCCAGTCTTCCGCTACAACACTCCTGCACCATCCACACACTGCAGATCAGTGTCTTGAGCCCATCATACCCCCAGTCTCCCTGCCCTGAGCCCCTCCTGTATCCCAGCCCAAACTCCTCACCCTCACAGCCACAAGCCTGCGGCTTGCTCAGCACCCCAACCCTCCCCCTCACCCCAACACTCTCCAGCCCTCCCTGAGCCAGCATCCTCACCCAAATTCCCTCCCAGAACTTGCCCCTCTCCTCCCTTCCCAGGGCTTTTTTTGTGAGTCACAATAGCAGTGGAGACTTTTCCCCAGCTCGTCACTGTCGCCACCGGCTCTTCCTCTGGGACGGGTTGGCCACCCCTGCCCTACAGGTGTACATTAGGGATGTTAAATAGCATTTGACCGAATAGTCAATGAAGCTCATGAATTCTTATTGGTTAATCGACTATTCTATAGTCCCTGGGGGTGGGGCCGGCAGCCAGTGTGCTCCTGGCCCCACGCCCAAGGTGTCCCCTGCCACTCCCGTGGGGTGCCAGGCGGGAGCTGGTCTGCGAGGGGAGCCAGTTTAAAAACCAGCTCCCTTTGCGGACTGGCTGCCTGTCAACCCATGCTGCTGCCTCTGATACAGAGGGAGTCTGAGCTCCTGGACCCAGTGTGAGCTGGAACAGAGCCGGGCTGCCTGCCCGCCCGGATCCTAATGCTCTTTAAATGCAGAGCTGCAGCAGGGGTGGGTCCCAGACCTGGCACAAGCTGGGACTGAGTCAGGCTGTGGCCAGCCTGTTAAAAAAATGTACTGGCAGGCAGGGGAAGAGGGGGCTGATGCATGTAGTCTATAGCATTAATCTGTGGATGGGTGTGTATGAGAAGGGATGGGTGGATGGGGCAACTGTATCTGTCTGCCCATCTTCAACAATCAATGTCGAAGTGATTGGATTCAGCAGAAAATATTGTATTATTTCATATCATTTGGGCAGATAGCTGGTCATTCAATACACCCCAGCCGTTTCTCCCTCCCATCCACTGGGCGTGAAGGGCCCTCTACTGAAGGAATAGCATGGGGCAGCATCCTTAGAGATGCTTTTTTTTTTAACCAAGGGGGGAGAGTTAAGGGGATTTAGACATCCTTAACGTGAGCCATTCCCTGTTTTTGGCTGCCTTAATGGCTTTCCCTGGGCAGGGAAATCCCAGGCTCTCAATGGCTAAGAGCTTTCGAAGCATAGACGGACTTGGAGGCTGATACCAGACGCTGATTGCCTGGTGGCATTAATATGCTGGGAAAACCCCAGATGCTCATTGGGTGGGGGTGTCAGAGCGTTGGAACACGCACAGTTCTGGTTGGCTGTTGGCCTCACAGTGACATTGTGTTTTCCAGTTGGCCTGGGAATAAGGAGAAGCCTTGAATGCTGACTGGCTGGCAATCGCAGAAGTTGCCTTCTGATTGGCTGTGGCACCAGCGCATCGGGAAATCTGTACATTGTGTGATCATTGCAGATCTTTGAGTAATCCTGCTGATTGGCTGGCAGATTGAGACCCTTAAGCAGTCCTGTTCTCTGATTGGTTCTTGACCTCAAAGCATGGGGGAAATTAGAGACGCTGATTGGCTGTTGACCTACCTTGTATTGTAATTTGTCTCTTGACCTTGGAGTGTCAAAAAATCACAGATGCTGATAAGCTGCTGGCTTCAGAGGGCTGGAAGTCCCCAGATTCTGATTGGTCACTGCCTCAGAGAGCCAAGAAACCCTGGATTCTGATTGGCTATTGGCCTCAGCATGCTAGAATAGCTTAGATTCTGATTGGCCACAGGGCACTGTCCTGTTCACCAATAGGCCAGCCTTGGAGATCCCGCCCCTTGACACATCTCCTCTGCTCCCCTCCCTTACAGGTGTGGTCCGCGCCTCCAGCATTTTCCCCATCCTTAGCGCCATCCTGCTGCTGCTGGGGGGTTTTTGTGTGGCCGCCAGCCGGGTCTACAAGTCCAAGCGCAACATCATCCTGGGGGCTGGGATCCTATTCGTCGCTGCGGGTGAGTGGGTGGGGCTTAATGGGCGGGGCTTAATGGGAGGGGCTTAATGGGGCAGGGTATGTTTCCCACCCACCCTACCAGGCTCAGGTATAGCCCAGGTCATGGAACTTGCCTGGGGTCATACGAGTGGGAGGGGCCCGTGGGCACAGCTGGGGTGGGGGTGGGGGGTTGAGAATTCTTGCACACGGGCCCAGATTTAGGGAATTCTGGTCCAATCCCCAAGCTTGTCTAGGATGAGCCAGGCCACCCACGGGCACTGAACCTGGATTGATGGATGCAAGGAAGCGAGGAAGTAGGGATGGAAGGAGGAAGGAAGGAAGGGAGGGAGGAGAGAGGGAGGGAAGGAGGGGGGAGGGAGGAAGAAAGGAAGGAGGGAGGGAGGGGGAGGAAGGAAGGAAGGAGGGAGGGGGAGAGAGGAAGGAAGAAGGGAGGGAGGAAGGAGGGAAGGAGGAAGGAAGGAGGAAGGCAGGAAGGAAGGAGTGAGGGAGGGAGGAAGGAAGGAGGGAGGGAGAAGGGAGGAAGAAAAGAAGGAGGGAGGGAGGAAGGAGGGAGGGAGGAAAGAAGGAAGGAAGGAGGGAGGGGGAGGGAGGGAGGAAGGAGGGAGGGAGGAGTGAGGGAGGGAGGAAGGAAGGAACCTACCCAGCCTTCATCTGGGTGTGGGGCTGGCTGAGGCTGGGCTGGGGGACGGGGGAAGCCTCCCCCTGCGCCCCCCACAGGGAGGATCCACCATGGTGGTTCAGGGGTGGGGGATTGGACGGGTCCCCATGGGGCAGTCTGGGGTGGGGAGGGCTCCATGGTTGCCCCCTTAATGGCGCTCTGTGCCCTGCCCCTCCTGCACCTTCTGTTTTTCTCCCCTCCTGCCCTGGCTACTCGACTCCCCCTCTGCTGCCTCCTCACCTCTCTGCCCCTTCCTCTCGCCCCTCCCTGTCCCTGTCCCCTAAATCCACCCCCACCCCTCCTCCATCCATGGCCCCATCCTCCCTGTCCCTACCCCGAATCAACCTCCTCCTCACCCCTCCTCCACCCACGGCCGCATTCCCTCATCCCTCCCCCGAGTCCATCCCCTCCCCACCCTTCCTCCACCCACGGCCTCTTCCCCCCACCCCTCCCCCAAATCTATCTCCTCCCCACTCCCCCACCCCTCCCCTGAATCCTCCCATTCCCCAACCCTTCCTCTATCCATCGACCCCACCCCTCGCCCCTCCTCTGAATCCTCCCCCTCCCCACTGCTCCTCCATCCACTGCCCCATCCCACTGTCCCTCCCCCAAATTTCCCCTCCACGCCCTTCCTCCACCCACGGCCCCATCCCCCCACCCCTCCCTCGAATCCACCTCCTTCCCACCCCTCCTCCACCCCCATCCCCCTGCCCCTCCCCTGACTCCCGCCTCCCCCCCCAAGGCCTCAGCAACATCATCGGGGTGATCGTGTACATCTCGGCCAACGCCGGCGACCCGGGCACCAAGCGGGACGACGAGAAGAAAAGCCACTACTCCTACGGCTGGTCCTTCTACTTCGGGGGCCTGTCCTTCATCCTGGCCGAGATGATCGGGGTGCTGGCCGTCAACATCTACATCGAGAAGAACCGGGAGGCTCACTGCAAGAGCCGCACGGAGCTGCTGAAGAACCCCTCGTCCTCCTCCGCCATCCTGCGCCTGCCCAGCTACCGCTTCCGCTACCGGCGCCGCTCCCGCTCCAGCTCCCGCTCCACCGAGCCCTCGCAGTCGCGGGACGCCTCGCCCGTGGGCCTCAAGGGCGTCCCCTCCACCGACATCTCCATGTACACCCTGTCGCGGGACCCCTCCAAGGCCAACGTCAGCGGGCTCTACGGGGCCGAGCGGGAGGGGGCCGGCGGGGGCTTCCTGCAGCTCCACAACACCTTCCCCAAGGACCCCGGCGTCACCGTCACGGTGACAGGGCCCGGCGCCGCCGGCGCCACCGGCACCCTGGGCAAGGACGCCTCCTCCAACACCAACACGCTCAACCGGAAGACCACGCCCGTGTAGGGGCGGCGGGGGGCCGGCGGCGGGGCCGGGAGACGCGGCGCGGGGCAGGACGGGAGGGCCTCAGGCGAAAGAAGGGGCATTCTTAGCAAAGTGTCTTTTGAACCCGGTGTTCCTTCCTTCCTATCCCCATCCATCCCTCTCCTTCCTTCCTTCCTTCCTTCCTTCCTTCCTTCCTTCCTTCCTTCCTTCCTTCCTTCCTTCCTATCCCCATCCATCCCTCTCCTTCCTTCCTTCCTTCCTTCCTTCCTTCCTATCCCCATCCATCCCTCTCCTTCCTTCCTTCCTTCCTTCCTTCCTTCCTTCCTTCCTTCCTTCCTTCCTTCCTATCCCCATCCATCCCTCTCCTTCCTTCCTTCCTTCCTTCCTTCCTTCCTTCCTTCCTTCCTTCCTTCCTTCCTATCCCCATCCATCCCTCTCCTCTC
This sequence comes from Pelodiscus sinensis, assembly GCF_052426305.1. Lineage (NCBI taxonomy): Eukaryota > Metazoa > Chordata > Testudines > Trionychidae > Pelodiscus > Pelodiscus sinensis. The sequence continues at coordinate 31,183,958 of NC_143069.1, read as the reverse complement.
CTTCCTTCCTTCCTTCCTTCCTTCCTTCCTTCCTTCCTTCCTTCCTTCCTTCCTTCCTTCCTTCCTTCCTTCCTATCCCCATCCATCCCTCTCCTCTCCTCTCCTCTCCTCTCCTCTCCTCTCCTCTCCTCTCCTCTCCTCTCCTCTCCTCTCCTCTCCTCTCCTCTCCTCTCCTCTCCTTCCTTCCTATCCCCATCCATCCCTCTCCTCTCCTTCCTTCCTTCCTTCCTTCCTTCCTTCCTTCCTTCCTTCCTTCCTTCCTTCCTATCCCCATCCATCCCTCTCCTTCCTTCCTTCCTTCCTTCCTTCCTTCCTTCCTTCCTTCCTTCCTTCCTTCCTTCCTATCCCCATCCATCCATCCATCCATCCATCCATCCATCCATCCCTCTCCTCTCCTCTCCTCTCCTCTCCTCTCCTCTCCTCTCCTCTCCTTCCTATCCCCATCCATCCCTCTCCCCTTTCCCCACCATTCCCCTCTTGCCGGTTGCATTTCCCCGCCTGGAGGACGTAACGTCCCAGCCGTCGCTGTCCGTGGGGAGGACTGGATGGGGGTCCCAGGAGACCGTGGGAAAGTCTGGATCAGCATGGGCGCTGGTTGAAACGATTCAAGCACCGTCCTGTTGGTATGGGCCCTGCAGGGGGGATGTGGCCAAGTCTCAGTGCTGGGGTCCCCTTCCTTCCCTCTGAACCTGTCCCCAGGCTGGACCCCTCCCTCTCTGGGGGATCACGAGGGAGGGGTTAGAATGGGGGAGGCTTGTACTTTGCCAGTGCCAAATTCACAACGGGGCAACTTTGTACCTGGGGGGGACATTGAAAAGGGGGGGTGTCAGTGACCTAGAATCACCCCCTCTCCCTTCCTCCCCACCCACCAAGGGCTCATAGTCGTGCCAAATCCAAGTGCCAAAATGTTACCCCCCAGGCGCCCCCTGCTGGCGGGGGGTGGTAACTCAGTGTGCTGGTATTTTCAGGGGGAGGGGTCTCTCTCTGTTTTAGTACCCTCCCCATCTTCTGTCTGCTTCACCCTCCCACCTCCAGCCGGGCCTTTCCCTGGTCTTCAGGGGGGCCCCCAGAGTGGGGATGGGGGAGTTCTGCGCCCAGCTTTGTTTCCATAGGGGGAGAGCTTCCCTTAGCAGTGCCCCCGCCCCCCCAAGCAAGGGCCGTGAGCTGAATGACCCCGGATCCAAGAGGGGGCAGAGTTCACCCCGGAGCAGGGGGAGCAGAATGAAGAAATTCCCTACAGCTGCCCCCCACAGAGCCCCCCGATAGTCCGCCCCATGCACAGCTCCTTGCCTCTCGCCATAGCCCCCCCCCCCCACAGGCACTGTGTCTATTCCCTGACCCCAAGGCCCAGAGAGGGCAGGTGAGGCATGGCTGGGCTGCCCCGCCCTGTAGCTATTCCTTGGCCCCCCTTCCACCCCATAGGCCCAAGCGGCTCATGAACAATTCACACAGATGACGCGGTCCCTATTGGGACTATAAAACAAGCCATTTCCCCAGGCCACGTGGACCCGCAGCAAGCAGCCCTGCTAAGCTCAGTGTCCAGCCCCCAGGGGCGCTAGAGACCCTACAATAAACAGGATTGGCAGGCAATAACCCTTCTGCCCCCCGGTGGGCGATGGCCTCCATCATCACCAGCCTTGCCGGGCAATCAACAAACACAGGCCACAGCTCGGCCCATGGCTGAAAACCCCCTTTCCAAGAGATAGCGACCGCAGCATCCCCGCCAGCACCCCCCAAGGGACCCCCTTCCCAGGGGACCATGGCTGCCCAGCCAAACAGGACTGTGTATCGCATGCACTTGAACCTCGCAGGCAGGCACACACTGCGCTGAGATGCAGCTGAGGCTGGGGTGAGGCAGGGGGGCTATTTATCTAGGGGCCCCTTCGCCCAAGGCACTGTGGAGTAGGGGTGAGGGGGTGGTTTACCCAGGAGGGTCCTCGCCGAGTGCATTGAAGCAGCCACCTCTGGTAAGAGCGATGTTTACAAAAGGCCCCTTTCCCCAGCACCGAGCTGCAGCCACTTCTGGGGTGGTGTCAAAGCTGTTTCACCAACCATCCCGCGCCGGATCTGAGCAAAGCCGCTCGCTCACACCGATCCCGCGAGACGGATTTCCTACTCCCATTCGTTTCTTCGGCCGTGAATCCCTCCTGTTTCCGTTGTCTTCCAACCCCCCCACCCCACCCCTCCGCCCACCAAAAAATTAGAAACCTCTTTTTAAAACTTCCCTCCCCCCCAGCCCCAGTCCCTCACGCGAGAGCTTAAATATAGATATAGATATATATATATACACACCTAGAGAGAGACCTATCTATAGCGAATCGGTGTTGCGCTTCTCTTAGGTTTCGGTTCTCATCGGGTCTGTCGATACCAGATTTTGCACCGTTGGGGAGAGGCCGTGTCGGGTTGTTTTGCGTTTTTATGGTTTATTGACATGTTTTTTGCGCCGTGTGCATGTGTTGTGTGTGTGTGGGGAGGGGGGATTTTTTTTTTGCAGCCGTGGCGTTGCGGGGGAGATGCACAGAGAAGGCAAGAGGGAGAAATTCCAGGTCCTGGAGACGAAACTGATTTTGGTCTCTACTCGAACCCTCCTGTGAATGTGGGAAGAGGTCTTCCTCTGAGATTCAGCAATTTCGAGCCAGGCCTGTTCGCGTCCGGCTTCCTGCAGAAGAATTACGCTTGGCGCTGTACAAACCCAGAGCACAAAGGCCACGTCTGTGCACCCGGCTGCCACCGGCTGGAATAGAAGATCAAACATGGAACAAGGGTTTTTCATACCCACATAACCTGCAATTTCACCTCCTTTTTGGCGGTCATCTTCCCCTGTTCCCATCTGGGCAATACCCAAAAGTCCTTCCGGGGGCAGGATACATAGTAGACAATCCTCTCCAAAGATGTTCTGAGTGGTTTTAGCTGGGGGTTTATTTAACTTATTTATTTATTTATTTCCATTTCTCTCTCCCCGTGTGGTTTCAGTTGGTTCATTTCATGGGGATGGGGGCTGAATCAGGGATGGGGCGGGGGGGATGTCGATTTTGCTTTCCCGTTTTTTGTGCCATCCAGATGGGGGGGAGGAGGGAAAGACCTTGAAAACTTTTTGTGGAAAAAAAAAAAAGCTATCAAAAAGGACCAAAAAAAAAAAACGTAAAAAAAGAAAAAAAAAAACAATCAGAAAAGCGACAAAAAAGAAACATGTGGAGCAGCCGTGTCTGCCAGTGGAAGTCACCTGTCAAAGTGTGTTTCGTATAAAAGGAAAAAATAAATATATATAAATAAAAAAACAAAAAAAACCCTACTTAAACCGCCCCCCCCGCACCCAGCTGTTGTGGTCCTGGTGATTTAAAGGAAGAATACAACAAACCGGTTCAATGTGAAAAGCGACAATGAAAAAAACCTCAGCCCAAATGCATGGATTTTTACTGGAATCGCTCTTTAAAAATAAAGTACTATGGAAAATTCCGGGCTGGGGTTCATTCGGGGCCCGTGGGGCCGGGCGCTGCCCAGACACAGAGTCACTGGGATCGGGGCCCGTGGGGCCGGGCGCTGCCCAGACACCGAGCCCCTTGATAGAAGAGGCTCTCTGATGGGAGCTGTAGGACTTCTTCTATCACAAGTCACGCAGCCGGGGCAGAGGTGTGACCTGCTCTGGGGTGGAGCGCAAGGGCTGTGTTCACAGGGCCCCATCACCAGCAGCCCTGTGGCCGGCTGTGACTGAGAGGAGAGCGCCCCCTGCTGTGCCCCGTGAGCCCTGTTGGACTCCCAGCACCAAACAGCAGCCGCTTAGGGGCTCAGCACTGAGCCCAGCCCTGGTTTAACCCCTGTCCTGCATCCCGGGCTGCAATGTGCATGTGCTGGCTGCACAAGGAGCCTCTCCCAGCAGGGGGTGCTGTGGGGCAGGAGGGCTGGCTGTGGGGCATGGGGGAAGGATGACTGGCTGTGGGGCACTGTGGGGTGCAAAGGAGGAGGGCTGGCTGTGGAGCATGGGGGAGGAGGACTGTAAGGCACAGGGCAAGAGGGCTGGCTGTGGGGCGCCGTGGGGCACAGGCCAGGAGGGCTGCTTGTGGGGCGCAGAGCAGGAGGGCTGTGGGTGGGCGCGATCCGTGGGCAGCTCCCGGGGTTGTCTGTGCCGCTTTAAGACACAGGCACCCGGTGCCTTAAAAATAGCCTCCATCGCCTTGGAGATGGGTGATGGCTCCGAACAGGTGTGGGGCGTATTTACCGCCAGGCCGCGGGGCGGGCAGCCGGGGCTCTGGGCAGCAGCAGGCGTCTGGGCTCAGAGGACAGCCTGGCAGCGGGGCCGGGCCGGGCGTGGGGCAGAGCGGGGGACAAGGGGGTCGCGCCACAGATGATGTGGCCCAATTTCTTCCTCCAGCAGGAGGAGGAGCGCATGGGCAGCTGGCGGGGCCGGGGGCCGGCCAAGCGGCGCCCGGCCCTCTCCGACGCCCAGGAGGGCAAGATCAAGCTGGCCTTCTTCGTGGCCATCGTGGGGCTGACGCTGACCGTGCTGGCCGTGGGCACCGAGTTCTGGGTGGAGCTCAACACCTACAAGCAGAACCACAGCGCCCTGTGCGAGGCCGCCCACTACGGCCTCTGGAAGCTCTGCTACAAGCGCCTCTGGGTGGAGGACATGGAGGAGACCCGGGCCACCTGCGGCCCGGCCGAGCTGCCTGGAGGTGAGGGGGCCCCGGCCCGCCCCCCCGGCCCCCCGCCTGTTCCTTCATTGCCCGTTTCCCTTCTCCCCCCACTTCGCCGCCCCCCGGCCTACCCCTCCCTAGCTGGCCCCGTGCACCCGTCGGCTGGTTGTCTGTCTGTCCCCATGCACCTCCGTCAGTCTGTCTGTCTATCCCCATTCACTCATGTTCCCCTGCCAGGCTGGCTGTCTGTCTGTCCCCATGCACCCCTGTCAGGCTGTCCCCACCCATCCCCGTCTGTCTGTCTATTCCTATCCACCCCCTTCTGTCTGTCTATCCCCATCCACTCCTGCACCCCCGTCGGTCTGTCTGTCTGTCCCCATGCACCCCCCGTCTGTCTGTCTATTCCTATCCACCCCCTTCTGTCTGTCTATCCCCATCCACTCCTGCACCCCCGTCGGTCTGTCTGTCTGTCCCCATGCACCCCCCGTCTGTCTGTCTATTCCTATCCACCCCCTTCTGTCTGTCTATCCCCATCCACTCCTGCACCCCCGTCGGTCTGTCTGTCTGTCCCCATGCATCCCCCGTCTGTCTGTCTATTCCCATCCAGCCCTGCCTGTCTTGTCTGTCTATCCCCATCCACTCATGCACCCCCGTCAGGCTGGTTGTCTGTCTGTCCCCATGCACTCCTGTTGGGCTGTCAGTCTGTCCTCACCTACCCCCGTTTGTCTGTCTATTCCTATCCACCCCCATCTGTCTGTCTATCCCCATCCACTCATGCACCCCCGTCGGTCTGTCTGTCTGTCCCCATCTACCCCAAACATCTCTCCCCAGCTGTCCCCATCCACCCCCGGTCTGTCTGTCCGTCCGTCCATTCTCCCTTGTTTACATTTCTCCATCTCCTCCCCTCCCTTTCATGTTTGATCCCATCCTCCTGTCCCTGACGCAGAGAGTTTTGCACAGCTGGAGTTTCGTAAATAACCCCCTGCCCTCGCCCCCTCGCACGACCCACCCGGGGTCTGATCCCACTTGGGTCTGTGCAGGGGGGCAGGAGCCAGGACTCCTGGGTTCTCTCCCCAGCTCGGGGACGGGAGTGGGGCTCAGTGGTTGGAGCAGGGGGCTGGGCAGAAGGACTCCTGGGTTTGGGTTGCAGGTATTCGGCCATGCCCAGGAGTGCTTTGGGTTCCGTCTCTGTGCTTCTTCCTGACGCTGCTGCAGCGCCCGAGGGCCTGGGCTGGAGTCCAGGCAGGGCAAGGGGTGGGGCCTGGGGCCAGCAAGTGCCACTGGGCTGGAAATAGCGCAACCGGAGACCCAGCGCCCTGCAGGGCTGTTCTGAGGCCCGGTGTCCTGTAGGCCCTGGGCCCCATTCCCTGCCCCCCAGCCCGGTGCCCCCAGGGTGGTCCCATGCAGGTGTGTTTGGCTCAGACCCGTGCTCCTTCCAGGAGCTGGGCCTGGGCACAGGGGGGCGCTGGGGACTGGGGCTCCAAGCAGCTATGGAGCCGGACCTGGCAGGGGACAGAGCAGGGGGCTGTGTTCTGAAAATCTTATCCTGCCTCCATCCCCACCCGCCCCATCTGTCTGCCCCCACCCACCTCCTCCCCCACCCAGCCCAGCCCTCCTCCCTCCTCCCCACCCACCTCCTCCCTCCCCACCCAGCCCAGCCCTCCTCCCTCCTCCCCACCCACCTCCTCCCTCCCCACCCAGCCCAGCCCTCCTCCCTCCTCCCCACCCACCTTCTCCCTCTATCCCCACCCACCCCCTCTAGGGTTGCCAGATGGTTTCAACAAAAATACCGGACACACTTGACATGACATCCCAATCCACATTTCATCGGATTGAGAAAACACCTGTTTTCTCAATTTGCTTCCTGAACAGAAAGCTCAAATACTGGACTGTCCGGTTCAAAACCAGACACCTGGCAACCCTACATCCATCTATCTCTCTATCCATCCCCACCCACCCCTCTATCCATCCCCACCCACCCCCTCTATCTATCTATCTATCTATCTATCTATCTATCTATCTATCTATCTATCTATCTATCTATCTATCTATCTATCTATCCCCACCCACCCCATCTATCTATCTATCTATCTATCTATCTATCTATCTATCTATCTATCTATCTATCTATCTATCTGTGACTGAGTGTCCAGTGTATTAATGAGTTGCCCGCACTCCCTGCTTTCCCCACACCCTGGGCAGTGCACCGGGACACCCCCTCAGCTGCCCAGGGTGACTTTCTGTGGGTTATATTTCTAGCGGGGGGAGGGGGGCCTGGGTGCATTGGGTGCAGGTTTGATGGGATGGGTGAGCTTGGGGTGCGAAGTTCCTGCAGGAAGGTTTGGGGGGTGGAGAGGAGCCCAAGGCTGGGAAACGGGGGGGGGGGGGGCTGCTGCTGCTAACTCACCCTCCCTGACCCCTTCTCCCCATGCTCAGCCTGGCTGCCTGGTGTTCCCACCCCACATCCTGATTCCTCGGCCCCCCCCCATGCTGCCCCACCCCGGCTCCTCCTGCTCCCCCTTCACCCCCGTCCTTGCTTTCTCCCTTCCCAGAAGCCAACTGCTCCTACTTCAGATTCTTCAGCACCGGGGAGAACGCCCACATATTCCAGAGAACGACAAAAAAAGGTCAGGAATTCCCCTCCCCCCATCAGAGCCACAGGCCCATCAACCCTGGCATCCCGCCTGCTTCCTGCCCTAGACAAGCCCAATGGGCCCATCTACCCCGGTGTCCCGCCTGCTTCCTGCCCTAGACAGGCCCAATGGGCCCATCTACCCCGGTGTCCCGCCTGCTTCCTGCCCTAGACAGGCCCAATGGGCCCATCTACCCCAGTGTCCCGCCTGCTTCCTGCCCTAGACAGGCCCAATGGGCCCATCTACCCCGGTGTCCCACCTGCTTCCTGCCCTAGACAAGCCCCATGGGCCCATCTACCCCGGTGTCCCACCTGCTTCCTGCCCTAGACAGGCCCAATGGGCCCATCTACCCCAGTGTCCCACCTGCTTCCTGCCCTAGACAAGCCCCATGGGCCCATCTACCCCAGTGTCCCACCTGCTTCCTGCCCTAGACAAGCCCCATAGGCCCATCTAAGAACATAAGAATGGCCATGCGGGGTCAGACCAAAGGTCCATCCAGTCCAATACCCCGTCTGCCCACAGTGGCCAGTACCAGGTGTCCTAGAGGGAGTGAATCGAACAGAGATCAAGCGATCTCGCTCCTGCCATCCATCTCCACCCACTGACAAACAGAGGCTGGGGACACCTTTCCTTACCTATCCTGGCTACTAGCCATTTATGAATGTATCTAGTTCTCTTTTAAACCCTGTTCTAGTCCTAGCCTTCACAGCCTCCTCAGGCAAGGAGTTCCACAGATTGACTATGCGCTGTGGGAAGAAGAACTTCCTTTTATTTGTTTTAAACCTGCTGCCCATTAGTTTCATTTGATGGCCCCTCGTTCTTATATTATGGGAACAAGTAAATAACTTTTCCGTATTCATTTTCTCCACACCACTCATGATTGTATAGACCTTTACCCTATCCCCCCTCAGTCTCCTCTTTTCCAAGCTGAAAATGTCCTACCCCAATGTCCCATCCCCTCCTGCTCCAGACCAGCCCCATGGGCCCATCTACCCCCCTGTCCTGCCTGCTCCCTGCCCTGCGGGCCCATCTGCCCTGGCGTCCTGCCTCCGCTTTGCCCAAGATCAGTCCCGTGGGCCCATCCAGCCAAGGTTTCTGGGGGGTGCCCAGGCACTGTGCTCCCAGAAGGGGGGTAACGCTCTGTCTCCATCCCCAGAGCTGAACATCACGGCCGCCGTGGTCTCCACTCTGAGCATCACCCTGATGGTGCTGGGGTCCCTGTGCATCACCATGGCGCTCAGCAAAGGGGTGGAGTTCCTGCTCAAACCCGCCTCCTGCTTCTTCGTGGTCTCTGGTTGGTACTGCCCCCCGCCCCGCCCCCTGGAGCCCCCTGCCCCCTGTGGGGCCCCCGCCCCGCCCCCTGGAGCCCCCTGCCCCCTGTGGGGACCCCGCCCCGCTCCCTGCAGCCCCCTGCCCCCTGTGGGGCCCCCCCCCCGCCCCCTGGAGCCCCCTGCCCCCTGTGGGGCCCCCGCCCCGCCCCCTGCAGCCCCCTGCCCCCTGTGGGGCCCCCGCCCCGCCCCCTGCAGCCCCCTGCCCCCTGTGGGGCCCCTGCCCCGCTCCCTGCAGCCCCCTGCCCCCTGTGGGGCCCCTGCCCTGCTCCCTGCAGCCCCCTGCCCCCTGTGGGGCCCCTGCCCCGCTCCCTGCAGCCCCCTGCCCCCTGTGGGGCCCCTGCCCCGCTCCCTGCAGCCCCCTGCCCCCTGTGGGGCCCCTGCCCTGCTCCCTGCAGCCCCCTGCTCCCTGTGGGGCTCCTGCCCTGCTCCCTGCAGCCCCCTGCTCTCTGTGGGGCACCTGCCCTGCTCCCTGCAGCCCCCTGCTCCCTGTGGGGCCCCTGCCCTGCTCCCTGCAGCCCCCTGCTCCCTGTGGGGCTCCTGCCCTGCTCCCTGCAGCCCCCTGCTCCCTGTGGGGCCCCTGCCCTGCTCCCTGCAGCCCCCTGCTCCCTGTGGGGCTCCTGCCCCGCTCCCTGCAGCCCCCTGCCCCCAGTGGGGCCTCTGCCCTGCTCCCTGCAGCCCAGCGCCCCCTGCTGGTCCCTCTCCTGCTCTCTGCAGCCAGTGCCCCCTACTGGTCCTCCCTCTCCCTTTCTCTGCAGCCCAGAGACCCCTGCTGTCCCCCCACCCCTCTCCTTGCAGTCCAACGCCCGCTGCTGCCCCCCCGCAGCCCAGCGCCCCCTGCTGGGCCCTCTCCCTGCAGCCCCGCACCCTCTGCGGGGCCCCCCAACCCCTGCCCCACGGCACCCCCTCGCGGCGCTCCCACTCTCCCTCTCTCTCCGCAGGGATCATGGTGCTGATCAGCCTGGAGGTTTTCCGCCACTCGGTGCGGTGGCTGATGGGCAGCGACCAGAGCATCCCGCTGGAGTACGAGTACTCGTGGTCCGTGGCCTGCGCCGTGGCCGCCGGCATCGTGCAGATCTTCGGCGGCAGCTGCTTCCTCCTGCTCTCCCTCCCGGCCCTGCCCAAGAGGCCCTGGCAGTGCTGTTTGCGGGGCACCGCTGCCAGCAGCACCTGACAGACCCCTTCCCGGGGGGGGGTCCGAGTCTCTGCGGGGGAGGGAGGGGGCCGCAGACAAACTCTTTCTCAATGCCCTGCCTGTGGGGGGGGGCCCTGCCTCGGATCAGCCCCCCCCCCAACCTGGGAGCTGTTTGTTCCTCCCACCTGCCACGGAACCTCTGGGGTGTTTGGCGAGCGCGGGAAGGGGCCGGGACGCGGGGTGTTAAGAGGGGGGAGCGCTAACAGTCAGCAGGTCTGTATTTCTTCCTGGGTTTTATAAATGGCTACTTTTAGCTGGAGGGGGCGTCTCTCTGGTCTCAGTCCCCCCCTTCCCTCCGGCTCAATCCAGAGTCACCCCTGACTGCACTGGGGGCAGGGTTCTGAGCTCAGCTCCTGGCATCAGTCCAGAGTGACTTCCAATTGCACTGGGGGCATGGCTGGGTTCTGAGCTCAGCTCCTGGCGTCAATCCAGAGTCACTTCCAATTGCACTGGGGGCATGGCTGGGTTCTGAGCTCATCTCGTGGCGTTAATCCGGAGTCACTTCCAATTGCACTGGGGTCATGGCTGGGTTCTGAGGTCATCTTGTGGCGTTAATCCAGAGTCACTTCCAATTGCACTGGGGTCATGGCTGGGTTCTGAGGTCATCTTGTGGCGTTAATCCGGAGTCACTTCCAATTGCACTGGGGGCATGGCTGGGTTCTGAGCTCAGCTCCTGGCGTCAATCCAGAGTCACTTCCAATTGCACTGGGGGCATGGCTGGGTTCTGAGCTCAGCTCCTGGCGTCAATCCAGAATCACTTCCAATAGCACTGGGGGCATGGCTGGGTTCTGAGCTCAGCTCCTGGCGTCAATCCAGAGTCACTTCCAATTGCACTGGGGGCATGGCTGGGTTCTGAGGTCATCTTGTGGCATCAATCCAGAGTCACTTCCAATTGCACTGGGGGCATGGCTGGGTTCTGAGCTCATCTCCTGGCGTCAATCCAGAATCACTTCCAATTGCAGTGGGATCAGGGCTGGGCTCTGACTTCAGTCTCCTGGAGTCAAGCTGGAGTCACCCCTGAGTGCACTGGGGGCAGGGCAGGGCCAGGTTCTATTTTCAGATTCTGGCATCAATCCAGAGTCACTTCTGATTGCACTGGGGGCAGAGCTGAGTTCTGAGCTCAGCTCCTGGCATCAATCCAGAGTCACTTCCGATTTCACTGGGGGCATGGCTGGGTTCTGAGCTCAGCTCCTGGCGTCAATCCAGAGTCACTTCCAATTGCACTGGGGTCATGGCTGGATTCTGAGTTTAGCTCCTGGCGTCAATCCAGAGTAACTTCCAATTGCATTGGGGGCAGGGCCAACTTCTGATTCTAGCCTAGGGTGGAGGTGCCAATCCACAGTCCAGATTTACTCAGTGTAAACCAAGCGCGGAATTCAGAGTGGGTTCAGACTAAGGACCCGGTCTGAGTGAAGAGCCCCGGCAGTAGCTCTCGGCTTGTTCCTGTCGCTGCAGGCGACACAGGCCAGCTGCTCGGACCAGCCACGTGTCCATCCGGCCGTGGCTTCCAGGCGGGGAGGACACGGGCGCATGGCTGAACGAATGAAAGTGATCGGGCGACGCTAGCGTTAATGGGGGAAGGGGAGGGAGGAGAACCCCAGGGCAGGTACTGGCTGGCCCAGGGGGGTGGGGAACGGGCAAGGGGCCTGTCTCCTCTAGGGGGCGCTGGCACCTAGCCGGCCAGTGTAGTGTTTCCATTTGCAGCTGAAAGTCTGAAGGAAAACTGAGATAAGGGGGGTTTTTTTTGGGGGGGGGGGGGGGTCAGGGACTGGGGGGAGTTTGGGTGGAAGGACTAGGGGTTTGGGATGAGTTTTGGGGAGACGGTTTGGGGCACTCCGGGGAGGTTTGGGGGCGATTGGGGTTAGGTTTGAGGAGGAAGGGAGGTGGGAAGGTTTGGGGATCAGAGGGGTGAGTGGGTGGAGGTCGGGGGGCAGAATAAGTTGGGGGAAGGTTGGAGGAACCCCAGGGTGAGTGGAAATTTTGGGGAAGGGAGAAGCTGGGGGGGACTTGGAGGAGGTGGGGGCAAACCCTTGGGTGGGTGGAAGTTTGGGGGGAGGGGAAGTTAGGGAAAGTTTGGGGGGCTGGGAGGAGTTGGGGCAGTTTGGGGGGGCCCTGAGGTGGGTGGAAGGTTGGGGGGGCTGGGAGGAGGGGGGGGGGGGCCCTGGGGTGGGTGGAAGTTTGGGGGGCTGGGAGGAGGTTGGGGGGGTTCCTGGGGTGGGTGGAAGTTTGGGAGGCTGGGAGGAGTTGGGAGGAGGTTGGGGGGCCCAGGTGGAGGCTTGGGGGGCTGGGAGGAGTTGGGGGGCAGCTGCAGGCAGGAAGGCAGGTCAGCACGGGGGGGTGAGGTGCGCGCATGGTGCAATGAGCTCAGCTCACCCCTGGGGCCCAGGCCACGGGCGGGGTTATTCTGGGCCAGTCTGGTTCTCCAATTACACCCTGTGCCCTAAACCGGGGGCCCGGCTGCAGCCCCAGTGTCTGAGCAGCGGCTGGGGCGGGGCCGGGAGCCAGAACCCCTGGGTTCTCTCCCTGGCTGTGGGAGGGGCATGAGGGCTAGTGGTTAGAGCAGGGGGGGCTGGGCGCCAGGGTTCTCTGGCGGGCGGGTGGGGGGGGGAGGCCGTGTGCCGCAGAGCTGGGGGAGGGGCCCTGCCAGGCCGCTGTGCTTGGCGGGCCCAGCTGGGCTCTGCAGCGCTGCAGACGCGGCCTGGCATGAGAATGAGAACAGCTCTGGTGCAGGCCGGTGTCCGCACCCCCCTCCCCCCCCGTGTCCCCTCGGCAGCCCCTCCCTCCACTGGGCCCTGCCAGCAACCTCCCTGCGTTGGGCAGCCCCTCCCTCGCCCACCCCGCATGCCCCCCCAGGCCTCCAACTCCCGCCCAGGGCATGGAGACTGTGTGTGTGTGTGTGTGTGTGTGTGTGTTACACCCACATCTGCCTGCACAGGGCACTTCTCCACACCCCACTTCTCAGCTGCACTGTCAGGCAGTACGACCACACAAAGCCCCCCCTGCACAGAGCCATGTACACACTTTACAGATCTACACATCACACAACTTATACATACATCCACACCCAGACACTGCACAACTATATTCACAATGTACACACACATACACCACAGCCATGCACACCTCCCACAGATCCACACAACACACAACCCTACACACTTATCTGGACAAATACAGATCACAGCCATATATGCCCTCCCGCCCCAATCTACACAACGCACACACCTTCACATCTACACAAACACAGACTACAGCCAGATACTCCCTCTCATACAAATCTACACACCATACATACATCTACACAACAAACACTACAGCCTTGCCATAATCCCCCCACAAACTTACACAGAGCCCAGCCATACATGCCCTCCCCACAAAAATCTACACAACATGCACCTCACACACATATACACAAATGCCACGCAACACAGCTATAAACACACCACACGGAGAGCTACAGAAACAGCCACACAACAGCCACACAACACAGGCATAAACACTCCCTCCACACACACACAGATCTACACAAACACACAACACGGCCATAAACATACCACACTTAGGTTTCTACAAATACACATACGCCCATCCCATTACATACTGACACACATGCCCACAACACAGCCAGGAATGCACTGGACCCACCAACCAACACCCAAATCAACACAAATATCACACCTACACACAACACAGCCGTAAATACCCCCATTGCCATCCACAGACCAACCAACACTTGCACAGATCCGCAAGCTACACACCAATGTGGACACTAACACACATCACACCCCACTCACAACATGCAGACTGCGCGCGCACACACACAGACACATACACGCACACACACGGACACACGCACACACCCCCCACCACATGACTAGCCTCTATTATAACTCTGCCTTCAGCTCAGGCCTTGGCAGTTCATTTCCCTTTTGCTGAGCTCAGGAGATTGCTGCAGTAGCACAAGGTGCTAGGCTGGGGGAGGAGGGAGGTGTGTGTGTGTGGGGGGGGGGGAATGGAGAGAAGGCAGAAGGGAAGGACGGAGGAATAGAGGACGCGGAGGACACAGTAGAATCATCTGCTTCCTCCCCGATCTGCATAGGCCCTGGGGAGAGGCAGAATCTATCGATTGATCGATCAATCCACCTACCCCCCCATCTAGCTGTCTGTCTATCCCACCCACCCCATCTATCTATCTATCTATCTATCTATCTATCTATCTATCTATCTATCTATCTATCTATCTATCTATCTATCCCCACCCACCCCATCATCTATCTATCTATCTATCTATCTATCTATCTATCTATCTATCTATCTATCTATCTATCTATCTATCCCCACCCACCCCATCATCTATCTATCTATCTATCTATCTATCTATCTATCTATCTATCTATCTATCTATCTATCTATCCCCACCCACCCCATCTATCTATCTATCTATCTATCTATCTATCTATCTATCTATCTATCTATCTATCTATCTATCCCCACCCACCCCATCTATCTATCTATCTATCTATCTATCTATCTATCTATCTATCTATCTATCTATCTATCTATCCTCATCCACACACCCCTTCTCTCTCTCTCTGTCTCTCTGTCCCCATACAACCCCCCTTTTTTTCTTTTTCTTTCTTTCTTGCAGAAACAAAGGCTGAAGAACGACCGGATGTAAAATCCCTTCTGTAATTTGGGTTGAGAAATGGGCTTCTCTGTGTCCCAGTTTTCCAGGCAGCTGCCCTGGGGCTGAGCCAGGTGTGCCCCGAGGCCAGGTGGGAGCTAGCGCTCCCTAGAGGAAGGGCGCTGCAGCTGCAACCACAGCCCTGCAGGCAGATGGGGTGTGGTTGTGTCCTGCTGCCCCCTGGTGGCTGAGATCAGTACTGCTCCCCCCGCCCCCACACACGTGTGTGTGTGTGTGTGTGTGTGTGTGTGTGTGTGATGTCCTCCCAGGGCCTGGGCTGATACAGAAGCAGCAGCGCAGTGGCAGGGGTCTTCTCAGGAGTGGGGCTGGAGCGACCTGGCTGCTTGGCCCCGCCCCCAGGGATTATAGACTAGTCGAGTAACCAATAAGAATTCATGAGGGTAATCGACTATTGAATTAACCGATATTTAACATCCCTACTCTCCATAAAGCGCCCAGCTCACAAAGTGTTGAGTCGGCAAAACGTGGTGGCCATTTTTATGCAAATTAGGCATGGGATATTTAAATCCCTGCCTCATTTGCAATGTTGACCTGCCTAATCGGCATCCCTCTGCCGACAGAGAGATGCAGTCTAGACATACTGCAAGAGGGGAAGCCAGTCCTGTGGGTTTCAGTGCTTGTGATTTTTAAATGCATCTCCCAATTTGTAAACCACTTCCGCGATTTTCAAGCCAGCCCGACGACGGTTTAAAAACCATGGTCGCTGTTTGTGAACCCATCTTGTGAGCTTTTAACCACTCGCACAAATTTTAAACCGCTCCCGTGGGGGATATTTTTAACCACACCCGCGAGGCACGAGCCGATAATCTGAGTTTTAAAACCGCCTCACCATTGTTTAAGAGAACTCCTAAAGATGAAAGCCACACACCCTAGTTTATACACCACGCTCTGTATTTTTCAAACCAGCCTTACAATGTCAGAGCAGAGCTGATTAATTTGTGTCAGCGGATGTGTGGCAATGTTCGCTATCAATTGGGCGCTTGTGCGATTGCTCAGGAGAAGTTCAAACGTCACCCAGCCGATTAGCAAAGCATCCACAGCTGGGTTTTCTGTTTATACTGGTGGTCCACATTCTGACATGCCTCAGTGCACATAATAAATTTATTCCGCACATGGATGGGGAAAAATCCACTAATTCAGAGGTTCCCAACCTTTTTCAGTCCCCGTACCTCCTTAGCTTTTAGTAAACCTTCCCGTACCCCTTATTCAATATGAAAGGAAATCAATTCTAGACTCTAGAATCCACAGCTTTTTTCACTAACACTACTGCGTTTGGAATATTTCAATTAGGATAATCTAGCTATTTCCCAAATATTCCCCATATCCCCTTGACAAGCGTCTTGTACCCCCTGGGGGTACACGTACCCCAGGTTGGGAACCCCTGCAGTAATGGATGGAAAAGATTAGAGGATACATGGGGAGGGGTGTGGGGGGGGAGGTGAATTGTGATTTTTGCAGCTCTCAGGAGCTGACAAACAGGTTTTGCTGTGCGCGGAGAGAAAATCTCAGCAGCATTTAGAATAGGGATGTAAACTCCTGATTAATCAGTTAACTGGTTAAATCTTAGGTTAGTGCCCATCTATAAAAAGGGAAATAAGAACAACCCAGGGAACTACAGACCAGTCAGTTTAACTGCTGAGCCAGGGAAGATAATGGAGCAAATAATTAAGGAATCCATCTGCAAACATCTGGAAGGTGATAGTTAACAGCCAGCATGGCTCTGTAAAGCACAAATCATGTCAAACCAATCTGAGAGCTTTCTTTGATAGGATAACAAGCCTTGTGGATAAGGGAGACGCGCGGTATGCCTAGACTTCAGAAAAGCATCTGATATGGTCTCGCATGACCTTCACATCATTAAACTAAAAAAATACAACTTAGCTGGGGCTACCCTAAGGCGAGTGCATAACTGGCTGGATAACCGTTCTCAGAGAATAGTTATCAATGGTTCACAATCCTGCTGGAAAGGTATAACAAGTGGGGTTCCGCAGGGGTCTGTTTTGGGACCGATTCTGTTCAATATCTTCATCAGCGATTTAGATGGTGGCACAGAGAGGACGCGTATTAAGTTTGAGGATGATACCAAGCTGGGAGGGGTTGCAAGTGCTTTGGGGGATGGGTCCTAATTCAAACGGATCTGGACAAACTAGAGAAATGGTCTGAGGTCAATGGGATGAAGTTTAAGAAGGACACATGCCAAGTGCTCCACTTAGGAAGGAACAATCAGTTTCACACACACAGAATGGGAAGCGACTGTCTAGGAGGGAGTCCTGCCGAAAGGAAACTCGGGCTCGTAGTGGACCACAAGCTAAATATGAGTCAACAGCATGACACTGCTGCAAAAAAAAGTCAACTTGATTCTGGAATGCTGTGAGCCAGACACGAGGAGTCGTTCTTCCGCTCTACTCTGTGCTGATTAGGCCTCAGTTGGAGGATTGTGTCCAGTTCTGGGCAGCACATTTCAGGAAAGATGTAGCGAAATTGAAGAGGGTCCAGAGAAGAGCAACACAAATGATGAACGGTCTAGAGAACAGGAGCTGTGAGGGAAGGCTGAAAGAACTGGGCTTGTTTAGTTTAGAAAAGAGAAGATTGAGCGGGGACATGATCGCAGTTTTTCAAGTACCTAAAAGGGTGTCACAAGGAGGAAATTGTTTTCCTTGGCCTCTGAGGACAGGACAAGAAGCAAGGGGCTTAAATTGCAGCAAGGGAGGTTGAGGTGGGACATTAGGAAAAACTTCCCAATTGTCAGGGTGGTGAAACACTGGAATAAGTTGCCGAGGGGAGTTGTGGAATCTCCATCTCTGGAGATATTGAAGAGCAGGTTGGACAGACACCTGTCAGGGATGGTCTAGATGGTGCTTGGTCCTGCCGTGAGGGCCGGGGACTGGACTCGACGACCTCTCAAGGTCCCTTCCTGTTCTAGTGTTTTAAGGTTCTAATGTTCAACCCGCAGTTCACTGACTAAGTGGGATCCCAGCTCCAGGGAACAGCCCTTTACCCACAGCAGGCGGCAGATGGGGTGGGGTGGGGGGCTGCACCGGGGCATCGGTTCCAGTATGGGTGATGCTTCCTGGGTAACCAGTTACCTCTTCAGATCTCTAATGTAGGAAGTTTGTAAGGATTTTTCCTGGGAAAAATTCTGGGCTATTTGAGCCTGTGCTGCCATCTAGTGGTAGGAGATGGTTGTAACCTTGCTAGGTCTCATGGGCCACTTCCTTCTCCAAGTCAGGGAGAGAACCCAGGAGTCCTGGCTCCTAGATTCCCCTGCTCTAACCCATAGACCCCACTTCCTTCTCCAAGTCAGGGAGAGAACCCAGGAGTCCTGGCTCCTAGATTCCCCTGCTCTAACCCATAGACCCCACTTCCTTCTCCAAGTCAGGGAGAGAACCCAGGAGTCCTGGCTCCCAAACTCCCCTTCTCTAACCACTAGACCAGGTCTACTCAACTTCGGAAGCGCCGGAGCCCACAGTGATACTCCCAGCACATGCTGAGGGCCGCAGCTGAAGTGTGGTTGCATAAACATGCAAATATACATGCAAATATATGCAAATAGCTTCTTTCACACTGATGGGTGTGAATTACAAAGATTAAGGCAAGCCCACACACCACGCCGGCCCCATTTAAGTCAGTCCTGCGGGATACTCATAAAATGCAACTGTTACTCGATTTCCACCCATGTGTCAGCACTTTGAAAGAGCAACGACAGGCCAGGAATCGAACGACCGAACTGCGGATCAGCATCAGACCGTTACATCGACTGGCCAGTGGAGCCCGCGTTCAAAGGATCCTACCCACAGGCCGTGTGTTGAGCCCAGTGTAAACCCAAACCGCACCGCAAACCGCAAAACCCAGGGGGGGAGCTGAGACCAGGAGCTGGGGCGTGTCCTGAGGGAGCAAGCTACTTGTGGGCTCTGTCCCCGCGACCTCGCCCCTCCCCTGTCTGGTGGCTGTCGCTCCCCCATCTCTTGTGCAGCATCTTGAGGTTGGGGCAGGAAACTCGGCTCAGCCCTCGGCCCCGTGAGCTCTGCCCGGGGCTCGGAGCCGCATCAACCCGCTGCCCAGGGAACGGGCCAGGGAAGGGGACACGGGGCCTTTCACCTCCAGGGGGCCACTTCTATCTGTGCCCTTTTCTCTAACCACTAGACCCCACCCCCATCAGAGCTAGGGGGAACCCAGGAGTCCTGACTCCCAGCCCATTCTCCGCCTCACTGTAACCACTAGCCCCCACTGCCCTCCCAGAGCCATTCCCAGGTGAGCTGCCGGGGAATGAGGAGCTGTCTGGCTCCGGGCAGCCTTCCCCTTTGCTGCCTTCTCAGCGCCTCCTTTCACAACACCGGCTCTAAACATGTCCCTCGGCCTCCTTCGCTCACGGGGCCAGAAACCACAAACACCCCCTGAGAACAGCGTCAGCAGCACCGCTACCTGAGCGGGAGGTTGGCCAGGACCCTTCACCCTCATGCTCCAGGGCGGGTGCTGGGCCCAGCCGGGTCAGGAAGGAATCTCTGCCCTGCTCCGTGGGAGAGGGGCACTCACGGGTGGGGGAGGAGGGACTGCGGGGGGGTTCCCTGTCTCTGCTATCTGTTGTGGTTGCAGACAGGCTGGGCAGGCATGCTGGGCCCCTCTGGACACCTCCCGAGAGTCTCCTGTTCCCGGCTGGTGCCCACACTGGGCAGCTCCCATGTGGGGCTGGGTGGTGCTGCAAGAGGGACCAGGCGGCTGCGGCAGGATGTGGTTTGCTGGGTGCTGCAGGGCGCTGGCTTTGCTCTGCCCACGGTAGATTTGTCCTGGAGATTGCAGAGAAACCATCTGACGGGGAAGAAAGGGGCCGAGCGACGCGCCGGCTTCCTGGAGCTGCAGCCCCGGCGCGGTTCCTCTTTCCACTCCCACTCGGACCTCAGGGTGGGTGCAGCTGGACACCCGGGGCATTGGTGGCAGCAGGGAGAGACCCTCCATTTACTGCCCTGCCATGGCGTCTGCTCCCACCATCCTCCTCTGTGAGTATTGGAGACAGCCAAGGCCTGTGCCCATGGGGAGGGGGAATCTGAGACCAGGATGTGTGCCCATGGGGGGGGTGTCTCAGGCCAGGGTGAGTGCCCATGGGGGAGGGGGAGATCTGGGACCAGGGTGTAGCATCTGGTTGCTCGGGCCTTGGCACTAAGGATCTGTCTCCTCCCCAGGCTGCTGGCTGGCCGGGCACAGTGGGGCGCGGGGACGTGAGTATCTGCCTGTGGGAGGATGGGGAGATCAAGGGTGGGAGGGGGCTGCTGGGGGAGGGGAAAGAGGAACTGAGCCCTGAACCTCCCCCAACCCCAAACTGCCCCTGTGGGCTCAGACCCGTCTTCTTCCTCCCCCCACAAGTGTAGTTACGAGGAACTGGGGTTTGAGGAAGCATTTGGAATCTGACCCGTGCCCTGCCCCCCAGGGCTGTGCGGGTTGCTGGGGGGAGGGGACATGGATTCGTTTCAGTTCATACAGACGCTAACGGGGCACGTCCGTGGGCTCTGGCTCCCCTCAGCGTAACCGCAACGTTCAGTGTCCATGCAGCTGGGGGTAGAAAGCCCCAGACCCACCCCAACCATTCCCCTCCCCTGCACACACAGCCCCCCCAGTGTCCAAGGCCTGGGAAAGGGGGGGGGTCTCACGTGACTCCTGCAGATCAGAGTCTATTTCCAACCCCAGGGATGGCAGGGGGCAGAGCTGCAGGGGCCCACGTCTCAGGCTGCCTTAGGTGGGGCTGTGGGGTGCCAGGTGATCCCCCTGCAGCCGGGTGCTGAGCTACGTGGGGTGAACCCCCAGCCCTGAGCCCCGTGGCCCGGCAGTGCCAGCGCTGGCAGGGCAGCTCCTGGGGCAGTGGAATGGGGACGGGCTGAGTGCGCGGGGGCAGGGCAGGTCGTGTCTCCATTTAACTCCTGTCTCTTGTCGAAAGCAGAGCGCGAATTCCCCAAGCCCCTCGTCGGGGGGAGCCCCCGCTGGGTGGTGGCGCCCGGGGAAAACGTCTCCATCCGCTGTGAGGGTCGGTTCTCAGGCGCGGAGTTCCTTCTGCGTAAAGCCGGGTACCCGAACCTGCAGCAGCGGGTGGTTCCTGCTGGGACCGTGGCTGAGTTTCCCCTGCCCAGCGTGGGCCGGGCAGATGCCGGGAGCTACACCTGCGAATATCACCCCACAACGGCGCCGACTCGCTGGTCACACCAGAGCGACCCCGTCGAGATCATTGTAGCAGGTGAGGGGCCTGGCCCGGTGTCCTGCTCCCCCCACACCCAGCCGGACCCCAGGGGGTCTCTGCACCACTGGGATGTGGGGAGCCGGGCTCTGCCCTGGGCCCAGCAGAGGGGACGCCTAGCTGGGGCAGAAGGAGTCACTGGGGGTCCCCAGACACAGTGGGGTTAGCGGCACTTGGAGATTTGGGACCCTGGAGACTGGGCTGCCCAGACACCTGCCAGGGAGCAGAGCTCTGGGCCCCAGGGCTGGGGCTGCACCGTGTTTTAGGGGAAGCCCTGGGCGCCGGTGGGAAGGTGTCCAGGGGCCTGTCTCCGGGGCCCCGGGTCTGACCCGCCTCAGGCTGTGTGGCGAGGTCGGGCCCCAGGGCTGAGTGACGGGGCCTGTGTCTCCCGGCCTGTCTGCTTCCCTCTGCAGAACCCAGAGACCCCAAACCCAACATCTCCCTGAGCCCCAGCGGGTGGGTCACCCTGGGGGCATCCGTGACAATCCGGTGTCGGGGTCTGCGCCTGGGCAGGCGGTTCGTGCTGAAGACAGCGGGAGGCCAGTTTCTGCACGTGGATCCACACGGGTTTGAGGCAGAGTTTTCCCTCAGCAGCCTGCGCCGGGAGCAGGGCGGGAGCTACAGCTGCTCCTACCACAGCAAATCGGAGCCGTTCACCGTGTCCTACCCCAGCGACCCCGTGGAGCTGGTGCTGAGAGGTGAGGGGCCCGGCTCGGCCTCCCCGCTCCCAGCCCCACAGGCAGGGGGCTCAGAACGAAAGGGACGCGCAGAGCCAGGGTCTGTCCGGGGCCCAGCGAGTGGGCGCCCAGCCGGGAAGAGGGATGGAATCGCGGGGAGTGGTGAGTTCCCAGGCAGTGGGGAGCAGCTGCCCTTGGAGACCTGGGACTGGCTACTGTAATGCTGCCCCTGAACCGTGAATCGCTGTTTAATGCCGGGATCCCATCCCCCGTGTTCTCTAGCCCCTGCCCCAGGCAGTGCCCAGGCCGGAGCTGAACGAGGCAGGGGCTGCAGGAGAAGCGGCGCCTCGGTGGATACGGCACTGGGCTGGGACCCAGGAGATCCGGCCCAGCTCCTAGTGTGGGCCGACCCGCCCTGTGGGGTGGGAGCACGTCATGTGGTTCAGAAGGGACCCTTCATTGTTGGGGGGCATCACATGTGGGGATCTCAGACCAAGCACCCACAAACTGAGACACCCACATGTGGGGGGGGGGGGGCTTTTGCAACCACTGACCTCATAGCGCTGGGTCCCTTGTGCTGTGGGAACAGGTAGGGGCCCAGTTGTGAGTTGAGAGAGCCCCTCCCCCACCATGTTCCCTAAGGAAGTCTGTCTGTACCTCAGTTTCCCCCAGTGTAGAATGGGGACAAAGGTGCTGACTCCCTTCCTGTACTAACAGGTGCGCCTCCCCAGCATGGCAGCTCCTGCTGGTCACTGTGGGAATTAGCTCCACTCAGCACCAGAGCAGCCTCTTCCGGCTGGTGTCTCGCCTGCTCTTCCCCTCCGCTAGCTTGTGTTCAGACCAAGTCCCTCCCAGACAGCAGTGCCCTTCCCTCCAGGTGCTGCCCCATGGCCCTGCCCCCACCCTCTGGGGTCCTTCCCCTCAGGGAATCCCCCAATCTCCTATACCCACCTTGCCTCAGTGACCCTCCGCCAGTCGTCGGCCAGCCCCTGCCTCGGGGGAAACCACAGCCTGACCTGGCCACTCCTCATGGGCAAGGGGGGATCCTGATGCCTTCCCCTACACCAGCTGCCTCCCCAGTGCCCTCAGGCCTCTATCACTGGGCCTCCCCCAGCCCTGCTGGGTCTACAGTACCCAGACCACCAGCCAGGCAGCTCCTGCTTCCTCCAGGGCTGGAGTTAGAGTGCTTAGCCTAGCCAGCCATCTCTTTTATACTACCCTCCTGGGTTCTGATTGGCTGCCACAAGGCCCCTCATGATTGGCCGCAAGCTACAGCCCTCTCCCCGGGCTGTTTTAACCCGTTTTGTGCCAGGAGGGAGGTGACCGTCCCGCTCCAGAGGCTCAGGTCCTGCGGTGCCAGAGAGCAGCCCCGGATTCGCTCTGGGTGCGTCTAGACTGGCAACATTTTGTGCAAAAACTTGCCTCCTGTCTACACTGGCCGCTTGAATTTGTGCAAGAGCATTGACCATCTCATGTAAGATTGTCAGTGTTCTTGTGCAAATACTTTGACGCTCCCGCTCAGGAAAAAGCCCTCTTGTGTAAATGTTTTTGCACAAGAGGGTCAGTGTAGACAGGGACAGGAATTTTTTGCTAAGAAAGCCCCAATGGTGAAAATGGCAGCCGGAGCTTTCTTGCACAAAACCGTGTCTATACTGGGCACAGATGCTTTTGCGCAAAGGAACTTGCCAATCTAGATGCTCTTTGGCGGAAAAACTTTTCCGTTAAAAGTATTTCCGCAAAATCATGCCAGTCTAGATGCAGCCTCTGTGTCCGGGGCTGGAGGCCGTGAACGAGGCAGGGGCCTCACCCGGCACTTGAGGATCCCAAGAACTAGGGAGCCGCGGCTCCCTGTCTGTGGGGCTGGGATCCCGCAGGATTCTGGGCTGGGGGAGGGGGGGGCTCCAGGATCAGGGAGTGAATCTCTGCCCAGGGCCCCCGGATCTGCATGGGGCTGGGCCGGCCGGGGAGGACGGGGCTGGGTGGCTGCCTGGGTCTGACTCTCACTGCCTGTCTCCTGTGCATAGATCCCAGCCTGCCCAGACCCTCCGTCTCTCTGAACCCCACTGGGGCAAACGTCACCATCCAGTGCCAGGGGCCGGGCGGGGACGTGAGGTTCTTCCTGCACCAGACTGGAGACCTGACCCGGCCGCGCCCCATGGACCCTGCTGGGGACGGGGCCGAGTTCCACATCCGCCCCGTGGGCCGGCAGCACGGAGGGAGCTACAGCTGCAGCTACCGGCCCCGGGCAGAGCCCTTCGTCTCCTCGGCGCCCAGCGACCCCGTGGGGCTGGTGGTAGCAGGTGAGGGGCCTGGCTCAGTGTCCCCGCCCTCAGCCCCACTCCCAGCCAGACCCTCAGGGGATCTAGCACCGTCGGGCTGCTCAGACCAAGCTCTCCTTGGGCACCGCAGAGGGGATGCTGGGATGGACGCAGGGGGGTTCTCTAGCCAGGGGGCAGCAGCAGCCGCTGGCGTTTTGGGGTCCGGACCCAGGAGATCCCTGTCCCTAGGGGGAGCTGCAGAGCCAGGCCTGTCCCCAGGGGGTTGCATCCCAGCTTTGGGGTGCATGGAGGAGTCAGGCCCAATGCAGCCCCATGGATCCGCAATACCAGTGCCCAGGAATGACTGAGCATCACGATATGGGGGGCAGGGGGGGCTCGCTGAGTCCCTGTTTTCATCCCTTCCCTCCCCTGACAGAGGCTGGGGAAACAGACCCGATCCAGCCTGGAGTGGCGCCGGATCCCACCCGCCCAGGTAGCGCTTGGCCAGGTACCAGGGATGGGGGGGAGCCCCTGAAAACAGCCCTGGGAACAGACTCCTGGTGCCCAAAGAGCCACCCCTGGGGAGGGTGGGCCAGGGGCAGTGACTTCTAGTGGGGGGGCCCACACACCATGGAAAGGGGCAGCTGCAACCCCTCCCTCCCCACCAGACCCCCAGCTCCCCCGACCCTCTTCCCTGGTGGGTCGCCTGTCTGGAAGCTCCAGGGAGATCCCGGCAGGGGGCAGGATCTGTGGGTCCAGGCTGTGAAATTGGTGCCAGCTGGGTGCCCAGGCCCTGGGGTAAAAGCTCTTGGGCTGCATGACCCAGAATTCCCTCTGCTCTTGCTTCCCCTCCCCCTCTGGGTCCCCCTGAACCACCCCCCATAGATGTTCTCCTGCCTCTGGGGCAAAGCACTCTTTGCGGAAAAGCGTCCGTGGCCAATCTAGACGCGCTTTTGCGCAAAAAAGCCCCGATCGCCATTTTCGCCACTGGGACTTTTGCCCGAACGGGAGCAGCATAGTATTTCTGCAAGAAGCACACTAATACCAACCCTGGTACCTTCCCTTGCAACAAACCCCGTTGCCAGCTTTGTCCACATATTCATTCTGCTGATACCATTATTGGACCTAACCAAGTGAGTTATAAGATCAAGAACACATATTCCTGCGCATCCAGAAATATAATCTACGCTATCATGTGCCGAAAGTGTCCGTCTGCTATGTACATTGGACAAACATCTCAGACACTTTGCCAAAGGATTAATGCCCACAAAACAGATATCAGACAAGATCACAAAGAGAAAACAGTTTCTTGCCACTTTAACCAGAAAGGACACTCTCTAAATGACTTAGCCACCTGCATTCTGCTACAAAGACCTTTTACATCTGCACTTGAAAGGGAATCCTCTGAACTGTCATTCATGTTAAAATTCGACACTTACCAACAAGGACTTAACAAGTCTTTGAACTTTCTCACCCATTACCAAGACAGTTTCCCCAATTATCACCTGTAATACCATTAACTCACAAACATCCCACTCTCCCTACCTTTAATATCAGCAATTCACAGACACTTACCTTCCTTCCTCCCCCTTCCCACCCCCCCGCATCCCCCTTCTGTTCTGCAATGTGATTTGTCCTTTTCATATTTGTTCATTTTTTTAAAATTGTATCCTTTGGTATATATGGTTGTGACTACTTTCTTCCACTATTTGATCTGAGGAAGTGGGTCTGGCCCACGAAAGCTCATCATCTAATAAACCATCTTGTTAGTCTTTAAAGTGCTACATTGTCCTGCATTTTGCTTCAACTACCCCAGACTAACACGGCTACATTTCTATCACTGATTTCTTACATGAGATCGTCAGTGCTTTAGCGGAAATTCAAGCTGCCAGTGTAGACAGCTGGCAAGTTTTTCTGGAAAAACTGGCCAGTCTAGACACAGCCTGGCTGGGCCTGGGCACCGGGGGGTGGGAGGTGGGGGAGGGGTAGTGTGTGAAATCCCAGCCCCCTCCCCCCCCACGCACAGGGCCAGGCTGTGTCTGGCAGCATCCACGATGCTCTGGGGATGGGCTCCCAGCACAGCCGACAGGCCGGGCAGAGGTGCCTGTGGGGGGCACAGAGGCATCACGTGGGACAGTTCACCACCCAGGAGCCACTTTCACTGGGGAAACTGAGGCTCAGGGAAGCAGGATGAAGCCTCCCCTGAGAAGTCAGCTCCAAGGAGGCCCCAGATCTGCACTTCCGGGGGGGGGGAGCAGGTCTGACCTGCCAGATGGGGGCTGGGGGCTCTGCTCCCCAGGCAGCACCAGCTGCTCATCTCCCCATCCTGCTGTCATGTGACTCTCCTTTCCCCCCCCCCCCCGCAGCAGCCCCCCCAGAGCACCCGGATTTTACCCACGGCAACATCGCCCGCCTGGCACTGGGTGCCGGGGTCCTGCTCATCCTCATCCTGGGGCTGATCCTGGTCAAGGCCTATTGCAGCCACCCGAGGGGGGGGCCCTAGGTGAGGTGACCCCCCCCGTCTGTGCCCCGTGCTCCCCTCAGGGGCTGGCCCAGGGCGACAGGGGCCCCTCTAACCCACCATCTCTCTGCGCCCCCAGGAGCCTGGATCCGTCCTTGCAGAGAAGAGAATCTCCCGGGGACGAGCTGCTGCCCCTCGGGGGGCTGAGACACTGGCACAAACCCCAGCCCCCAACAGCCCTGCCTCGGACCAACCCAACGTCTGCACCCCAGGAGCAAACCCCAACGGCCAGCCAGGAGCACCAGCCCCTGCGGCACCAGCTAAAAGAGCCACCCCTGCCCTGAGCGCTTTGGGGTCCTCGCCCTGCGGAGCCTCCGTGCCCCGAGACAGAGTTCCTGCCAGGGGGGCTGCATCCGGCCCTGGAATAATGGCACATGCTGCTGTCAAAGTCAGACAGGACTCACAGATTTGTCAGACCGCTCTGTTTATTAGCAAAGCTCTGCTAAATGCACCCAGAAAATGTGAGCACCCTACAAGGTTCAAACCCCTTGATTTATACAGTCAAAAGAAAGCCAAGTTAACAGGATTAAAAGGGGGGCAAAACTTCACATGATTAGTGTGAGACTAGTCAAGTATCTTCGTTTCAACATCAAGCACACAGCAATCTCCTGTCCATATCTCCCTGGTTATCTCAAATGCTTTCTGCCTAACACCTAATGCTCCTTTTCCTGTTAACTCAGGCCCACCTGGCTAGCACGCTGATCTGCATACCTACAATCAACATTAACGTACTTTTCTTCTTCCTCTTAAAAGACAAACAGAATTCCTTCAACTTATTCATTTATTACAGCACAATTCGTCTTTCTCTTACAGTATAATTCTTTCTACTTTCACACTGCCTCCAGGGGTCTGCCCCCCACTCACGCTGCAGCCCCCCCCCCCAGAGCCTTCTCCCCCCGGCCCCCAAACCTCCCCATGCGGGAGCAGCTGGGATACCGGAGCCCCCAGTGTCAAGTGGGAGGTTCTGCATGCGGCATGAGAGTGAACATTGGGGACAATCGGGGGGCGGGGTTGGTCCAGCCCGACCGAGAAGGCCGACGGCTCATCGGGCTGCTCGCGTGGGAGCATCGCCAGCAGAGCCAGAGAAGTGATGATTCCCATGTTCGGCTCTGGGGAGGCCACATCCGGAGTGTTGTGTCCAGTTCTGGGCCCCCCCTACAAAAAGGATGTGGACGCATTGTAGAGGGTACAGTGGGGGGCAACGAAAATGATTGGGAGGCTGGAGCACACGACCTATGAGGAGAGACTGAGGGATTTGGGTTTGTTTAGTCTGCAGAAGAGAAGAGCGAGGGCGGATTTGAGAGCAGCCTCCAAATCCCTCAAGGGGGGTTCCACGGGATGGGGAGAGGCTGTTCTAGGGGAGCAGATGGCACAACGAGGCACAATGGTCTCACATTGCAGCGGGGGAGGTCTAAACTGGAGATAAGGAAAAACTCTTTCCCTAGGCGGGTGGGGAACACTGGGACGGGTTCCCTAGGGAGGGGGTGGAATCTCCATCCCGAGAGGTTTTTAAGTCCTGGCTTGACAAAGCTCTGGCTGGGCTGATTGGGTTGGGGTTGGTCCTGTTTTGGGCAGGGGGTTGGACTCAATGACTCCTGAGGTCTCTGCCAGCCCTGGGATTCTAGGACCAGCCGCCGGACAGCGCCCCAGGGCAGGGCTGGGGCATGACTGGGGTACGGGAGAATTGCGGGAGCAGAAATCCATAATCCAAAATTGGGGTGTCACAATTGATTAGAAAACTCCCTGACCCCCAAATCGAACCTGTCATTGGAATCAGCACTTGGCTGGTGTAGATCGAGGACTATTGGTCCGTAACGGGGCTGCGGCGCTGTGGACACTGCGCACGCTCGGCCGTGGCCTTTGCTCCCGGTTTGGTTCTTTCCCAAAGCCATTTCTGGGTTTTTCCTTGTGTTCATGCTGAGCCAGACTCTCCCTTTCTTCCCATTTCTGTGGGTCGCCGCCTCCCACCTCTTGTGGGGGTTGTGTTGGCCTCTGTGGTCACTGTCTTCAGTCTGGTTCGTAATCACTCGGGTTGCTTCGTTGTGTTGCATGTGATTCTGCTGCCCTGTGCTGTTCTGCAGTGACTCAGTGTGTGTGTGTGTGTGTGTGTGTGTGTGTGTGTGCCTCAGTTTCCCTGGGCACTGCAGCTCTAGCGGGATGAGGAGGGGGAGGCCGGACACGACTCACTGGGGAAGTAAGTTCAGTCTCTCACTCCCCAGGGCCAGCAAATAACACTTGGGCCTGGACGCAGGACAGAGCAGGATGGGGGCTCCCTAGGGGCTGTGAGCAGTGGCTGGGTGGGTGGGTTAGTTTTCAGCTGACTGGGGGAGGAGGCAGCCTAGCTGGCCTGGGGCCCTTTCCCCGAGGTGTGTTGCACCGAATGCTCCTGTCTCCTGTCACAACAAGTCTGAGCTGCGCTGTGTCCCTGAGACCCAATAAACCTCCTGTTCTACAGACCGGCTGAGGGTCTCATCTGGCCACGGATGGGGGTGTAGGGCCCGGGGACTCCCCCACACTCCATGACCCCTCCTCTCTGCAGGGTTCCCTCTAATCATCCCTGCTCCAGAGAGGGGGGGATTTTGGGATGTGCCCAGTGTGTGTGTGGAGGGGTGCGACACGGAGGGGCTGGAAGACACGTCCGTTTCCTATTGGTGCACAGAACAAAATTAAAGCGGCGGGGGTGGGGCCAAGGGATTCTGAGGATGAGAGGGGGGCCCAGGGCCGGGGCAGAGGGTTGGGGGTCAGGGCTGTGAGGGCTCTGGCTGGTGGAGCAGGGCTGAGGGGCTCAGGGCCGGGGCAGAGGGTTGGGGGTCAGGGCTGTGAGGGCTCTGGCTGGTGGAGCAGGGCTGAGGGGCCCAGGGCTGGGGCAGAGGTTGGGGGGCAGGGGCTCAGGGGGGCTACGTATGAGGGGTTTGGGGTGCAGGGCGGCTCCAGGCAGGGGCCGAGGGATCAGAGTATAGAAGGGGGCTGTGGGGATGGGGCATCGTCAGCCAGGAGAGATGGAACGTGGGGTGGAGGCAAGGACATCCCAAGGCCACGGGGAGAGGTGAAGAGATGGGAGCTGGGGGTCAGGTCAGAGTTATATGAGGTGTGGGGGGGCTCGTTCCACTGCCCCTTTGATGGCGCCATCTTGACAGTCTGGGGGGTGCAGGATTATTTCAGCACAAGACTCGGGCATCGGCCACGTTAGCCAGGGGCAGCATGGCCACCATGTGAGGGCAGCAGGTGAGGGTGGGGGGGCCATGTTAACTGAGGGCATCCAGGGGCCCCTGCCCTTGGGGAGCCAGGGCAGATGGGGGCCATGGTTACTGGAGGCAGTGAAGGGAGAGAGGCTGGGGACGGTGTTGGGGTGGGGTGTGAATCGGGGAGGGGACATAGGCGGAGGAGACGGAGGACGGGGGCTGTTGGGGGTGGGGGACACATGGGCAGGGGAGGGGACACAATGGGGTGAATGGACAGAGGACGGAGTCAGAACTGGTGGGATGGGGAGCCGAGGGGGGATATGAGGGATCTACAGGCTGGGGGGACACAAGGGAGAGGCGACCGAAGCCGGGGGGAGGGCAGCAGAACAGAGGAGATGGGGCCATGAGAAGACACAGGATGTGGTGGGGGTGTGAATAGTGGAGGTGACTGAGGCCGGAGGGGGGGGCAGAACAGAGGAGATGGGGCCATGAGGAGACACAGGATGTGGTGGGGGTGTGACTGGGGGAGGAGACAGAGGCGGGGGGGGCAGTTACTTGTGGGCTCAGTCTCCGCGACCTCGCCCCTCCCCTGTCTGGTGACTGTCGCTCCCCCATCTCTGGCGCAGCATCTTGAGGTCGGGGCAGGAAACGCGGCTCAGCCATTGGTCCTGTGAGCTCTGCCCGGGGCTCGGAGCGGCGCCAACCCGCTGCCCAGGGAACGGGCCGGGGAAGGGGACACGGGGCCTTTCACCTCCAGGGGGCCACTTCTATCTGTGCCCTTTTCGCTAACCACTAGTCCCCACCCCCTACTTGGCTGTGTCTAGACTGGCAAGTTTTTCCGCAAAAGCACTTGCTTTTGCGGAAAAACTTGCCAGCTGTCTACACTGGCCGCTTAATTTTGCGCAGAAGCACTGACTTCCTACTGTCTGAAATCAGTGCTTCTTGCGCTACACCGCGTCTAGATTGGCACGGACGCTTTTCCGCAAAAAGTGCCCCCCCCCCGCCTCTGTCCCATGGCCCCCAGCTGAGAACAGCGTTGGCAGCGCCGCCGCCTGAACAGGACCTTGGCCAGGCCCCTCCACCCTCATGCTCCAGGGCAGATACTGGGCCCAGCCGGGTCAGGAAGGAATCTCTGCCCTGCCCCATGCGAGAGGGGCACTCGGGGGAGCGGGGAACGGTGACTGTGCGGGGGTTGCCCCTCTCTGCTCTGTGTTGCGGCTGCAGACAGGCCACTTGAGAATGGGAAGCCTGGGTCCCTCCGGACACCTCCCAAGATTCCCCCGTTTCCGGCTGGTGCCCGCAGTGGGCAGCTCCCATTTGGGGCTGGGCGGTGCTGCAGGAGGGGCCAGGCGGCTGCGGGGGGATGTGGTTTGCTGGGTGCTGCAGGGCGCTGGCTTTGCTCTGCCCGCGGTAGATTTGGCCTGGAGTTTGCAGAGAAACCATCTGACGGGGAAGAAAGGGGCCAAGCAACTCACCAGCTTCCCGGAGCCTCCCCCCGGTGCAGTTCCTCATTCCGCTCCCACTCGGGCGGGGTGCAGCTGGGCACTGGGGCGTCAGTGGCAGCGCGGAGGGACCCCCCACTGTCCAGACATGGCGTCTGCTCCCACCGTCCTCCTCCTCGGTGAGTATCGGAGACAGCCAGGGCGTGTGCCCATGGGGAGGGGGGTCTCAGGACAGGCTGGTGCCCATGGGGGGTCGGGTCTAATACCAGGGCAGGTGCCAATGGGGGGGCTCTGGGACCAGGCTGTAGGACCCAGTTGCTCTGGCCTTGGCACTAAGGATCTGTCTCTTCCCCAGGCTGCTGGCTGGCCGGGCACAGTGGGGCGCGGGGACGTGAGTATCTGCCTGTGGGAGGACGGGGAGATCAAGGGTGGGAGGGGGCTACTGGGGGAGGGGAAAGAGGAACTGAGCCCTGAACCTCCCCCAACCCCAAACTGCCCCTGTGGGCTCAGACCTGTGTTCATGGGCAGTGGGTGAAACAGGGGCAGGGGGAGGCAACTCCTTAGCTCCGCCTCTTGCACCTGAGGCCCCGCCCCCTGTGGGCACCAACTCCCCCCCCGTAGGGGCAGGTCTCCCCCCACCCCCCGTAAGCTCCCCCAGCCTTGGGAATTGCCTCCCAAGCTGCCAGGTGCGGTCCCACCCACACTCTGCCCCTTATCCCTCCTGGCTCGCCCGTCTTCTTCCTTCCCTCCCCGCCCCCAGAGCAGGCACGAGGAGCTGGGGTCTGAGGAAGCAGCTGGTTCCGTGCCCTGCCCCCCCAGGTCTGTGCGAGTCGGGGGGGGGGGGAGACGTGGATTCATTTCAGCTCTGACAGGCGCTAATGGGGCCCGTCCG
Organism: Pelodiscus sinensis; assembly: GCF_052426305.1. Classification (NCBI taxonomy): domain Eukaryota; kingdom Metazoa; phylum Chordata; order Testudines; family Trionychidae; genus Pelodiscus; species Pelodiscus sinensis. Next base: position 31,152,274 of record NC_143069.1, on the reverse strand, counting down.
TGGGCTCTGGCTCCCCTCAGCGTAACCGCAACGTTCAGTGTCAGCGCAGCCGTGGGGGAGAAACCCCCAGATCGACCCCCAACAGCCCCCTCCCCCGCACGCCCAGCCCCCCAGCATCCAAGGCCTGGAGAAGGGGGGTATCTGGGGACCCCTCCGGTGGGATGGTGGAGGGCCAGGTGCTCCCCCTGCAGCCGGGTGCTGAGCTACGTGGGGTGAACCCCCAGCCCTGAGCCCCGTGGCCCGGCAGTGCCAGCGCTGGCAGGGCAGCTCCTGGGGCAGTGGAATGGGGACGGGCTGGGTGCGTGGGGGCAGGGCAGGTCGTGTCTCCATTTAACTCCTGTCTCTTGTCGAAAGCAGAGCGACTATTCCCCAAGCCCCTCGTCGGGGTGAGCCCCCGCTGGGTGGTGGCGCCCGGGGAAAACGTCTCCATCCGCTGTGAGAGTCAGTACTCAGACATGGAGTTCGTTCTGCTTAAAGCAGGCTACCCGAACCTGCAGCAGCGGGTGGTGCCTGCTGGGACCGTGGCTGAGTTTCCCCTGCCCAGCGTGGGCCAGGCAGATGCCGGGAACTACACCTGCGAATATCACCCCACAACGGAGCCGACTCGTTGGTCACACCTGAGCGACCCCGTTGAGATCATTGTAGCAGGTGAGGGGCCCAGCATCCTGCTCCCCCCACTCCTAGCCGACTCTTGGGGGTCTCTGCACCACTGGGATGTGGGGAGCCGGGCTCTGCCCTGGGCCCAGCAGAGGGGACGCCCAGCTGAGGGAGGGAGAGTCACTGGGGGTCCCCAGCCACAGTGGGGTTAGCGGCACTTGGAGATTTGGGACCCTGGAGACTGGGCTGCCCAGACACCTGCCAGGGAGCAGAGCTCTGGGCCCCAGGGCTGGGGCTGCGCCGTGTCTCAGGGGAAGCCCTGGGCACCTGTGGGAAGGTGTCCAGGAGCCCATCCCCAGGGCCCCGGGTCTGACCCACCTCAGACCGTGTGGCAAGGCCGGGCCCCAGGGCTGAGTGACGGGGCCTGCGTCTCCCGGCCTGTCTGCTTCCCTCTGCAGAGCCCAGCGACCCCAAACCCAGCATATCCCTGAGCCCCAGCAGGGGGGTGTCGCTGGGGGGAGCCGTGACCGTCTGGTGTCGGCGTAGCACCTGGGCAGGTGGTTCGTGCTGAAGAAAGAGGGACGCCAATTTCTGCATGTGGATCTGGGCAGATTTGAGGCGGCGTTTCCCCTCAGCAACCTGCGCCCGGAGCAGGGCCGGGTCGAGCCATTCCTGCGCCCCGGGCAGTGGGCACGCGACGCCTGTGCAGCCCCACCCCCCGGCACGCTGGTCACCTTACAGCTGCCATCAGGTGCCCCACATAGGTTGGGTTTAGGGCAGAGTTTCCCCTCAGCCCCCTCCGCCGGGAGCAGGGCGGGAGCTACAGCTGCTCCTACCACAGCAAATCGGAGCCGTTCACCGTGTCCTATCCCAGCGACCCCGTGGAGCTGGTGCTGACAGGTGAGGGGCCCGGCTCGGCCTCCCCCCTCCCAGCCCCACAGGCAGGGGGCTCAGACCCAAAGGTACGCGCAGAGCCAGGGTCTGTCCTCTTAAAATAAGGAATAAGGAATCTTTCGGAAAAGGCTTTATTTTCCGAAAGATCCGAGTCTAGACTGGCACTTTTTTCCGGCAAACCTCCAAGCCGGCTGGGGAGGGCAGGGCTGGGTGGGCAATGGGGCTGGGTGGCTGCCCGGGTCTGGCTCTCACTGCCTGTCTCCTGTGCACAGATCCCAGCCTGCCCAGACCCTCTGTCTCTCTGAGCCCCACTTGGGTCGCCGCCCCAGGGTCAGACGTCACCATCCGGTGCCAGGGGCCGGGCGGGGACGTGAGGTTCTTCCTGCACCAGGCTGGAGACCTGACCCGGCCGCGCCCCATGGACCCTGCTGGGGACGGGGCCGAGTTCCACATCCGCCCCGTGGGCCAGCAGCACGGAGGGAACTACAGCTGCAGCTACCGGCCCCGGGCAGAGCCCTTCGTGTCCTCGGTGCCCAGCGACCCCGTGGGGCTGGTGATTGCAGGTGAGGGGCCTGGCTCCGCATCCCCGTTCCCAGCCCCACACCCAGCTGGGCCCTTGGGGGCACTCAGCACTGAGCCAGGCTCTGCCCTGGGCCCCACAGACAGAGGGCTCCCCCTTTCACATGAGGCCTGCACAGCAGGGTGTTAACCTGGAACTTCCCAACCCAGGCAGCCAGGGCGTTACCACGGGAACCTGGCCATTTGGAGGGACACTCTGTTGGCCCTGGAACCTAATGGTGGGGCTGTGAAGACAGGAGAGAGGACGCCCGGTGGGGGAGGAGGGACTGAGTAACGGGGGGAATTTTGAGTCTGGGGGAGGGGAGACCCTGTTGTCAGAAGGCGCTGCGGAGCAGGGGCCTTTCTAAGGGGATGCTGCCCATCTTGGGGGCACAGAGGGGTCAGGACCCAGGGGCTGCCCAACCGGCCCCTCCCTCACACTCTGAATCCAGGGCCCATCCCCAGCCCCTGCAAACCCAGGACTGTGTGGGGCTCTTCCCACGGAGGGGGGAGGGATCTGAGAGATGCCCCCCAGCCTACGGCCCCTCCCCCCCGGGGTCTGCGTCTCACGGCCTGTCTCATTCTGCTCCCAGAGCCCACTCTGCCCCGGCCCTCCATCTCCATCAGCCCCAGCAGGGGCGTCCGCCTGGGGGCAGCCGCCACCATCCGCTGCAGGGCTGGGCCCCAGAACGCCACCTTCCTTCTCTACAAAGACGGGGGCTACTGGGGGCGCGCGGCCCCCGTGGGGCACGTGGCCGAGTTCCCCGTGGCCGGCGCCGGATGGGAGGATGCAGGGAACTACAGCTGCTCCTATCACACCTCGCGGGAGCCGGTCGCCCTGTCCCGCCCCAGCGACCCCGCACGGCTGGTGGTGAGAGGTGAGGGGCCCAGAACCACCGTTCCCGGTCACTCTGTGCCAGTCCCGGGCCTGGGCAGCGAGGGGATATTGGGGGGCAGGGGAGGGGACCCCTCAGTCTATGAAATGGGCTGGTTCGGTCCCGGGAGCCCCCTCCCCCGGGGAAGACACGCAGGGCGGAGGCTGGAGGGGAGAGAGGCTGGAGTCACTGGGGGCGTGTGCGACCAGACACCATGGGGAGGGGTCCCTGCAGTGGGATGGACCGAGGGGTTCGCACGGGGACACACGGAGCCAGACAGGAAGGGGAGGGGGACAGGAAGCTGTCGCGGTTTCCTGTTGTGGGGGGCAGGAGGGGCCCAGTGGGTCTGACGGCACCAACCCCCTTCCCATTCTGTCACCCCCAGATTACACTCGGGGCAACATCGTGCGTCTGGCCCTGGCCGCCGGGGTTGTGCTGGGCCTGGCCCTGATCCTGGCTGAGGCTGCCCATGGCTGGGGGAGGGGCAGGCACTAGCTGAAGTGACCCCCCCATCATACCCCACTCAAGCGTGGGGGAGGGGCAGTGGGTCACTGTCACCCCGAGCGACGTGACGCCGCATCGTCGGGATGGAGCCGGAGGGACCATTGCGGCCGAACCCGAGTGAGCCGGCCCCACTGAGTGGCCCACCGACCGCGACATGGGGCTGGGGAGGTGCAGTGCTCGGGCCTCCCTCTGGGGGTGGCAGAGACGGCTAGCGGCGGTGGTATGCGGAGCCTGCACCACAGGGCGCCCTGGGGAGAGCTCCGGGCCCTACAAGGCGGGTGGAGCTATAGGGACATAGGGCGCCCTAGAGGCTGAGGCTTGGAGGCAGACGCCGCCCGTGCCGGTGGCCAGTCACCGGGGATGTGTTAGAAGTCTAGGAAATCATGAACGGTGTGGAAAAAGGGAATAAGGAAATGTTCTTCATTCCTTCGCTGACAGAACACAAGAAGCCGACTCAATTACATTAACAGGCGGCAGCTGTAAAACCAATAAAATACATTTTTTTTCACAATCAACCTGTGGAACTCCTTGCCAGGGGATGGTGGAAAGGCCCAAACCATAACAGGGTTCCGATAAGTACAAAATAAGTTCAAGGGGGATACGTCCATCAATGGCTACTAGCCAGGCTGGGCAGGGATGGTGTCCCTGGGGTCTGTTTGGCAAAAGCTGGGAATGAGCGTGATGATTGCCTCTTCTGTTTATTCCTCCTGAAGCCCCTGGCATTGGCCACTGTGGGCTGACAGGACCCTGGGCTAGATGGACCTTTGGCCTGACCCAGTCCAGCTGTTTTGATATTCTTACATAGAGCTGAAATGTATCTGCCCCCTGCTGTAACCCACTAGGCCCCACTGCCGTTGCAGAGCTGAGAGAGAGCCCAGGAGTCCTGCTGGGGTCTCTCTCTCTCTCCCCAGAGTCAGTCACTAAGTAAGACTAGACATAAATATTTGAAGGTGAACCAGTGTCCCTTAAGAGGTCAGAACATGCTAGTGTCAGAGCTGAGCGGCTCTAATATTCATTTACTTTATTTTCCTTTCTATATGAGTTAGACACAGAGCTCCTGCTACCGGCTACGTTGTCTGCCAAAAAAGAGTTTTCCAGCACCTTAGTAGCCCCAGGATGGAGATGATGTGGGGCGGGGGAGGGAGGGGGAAGGAATTGCTTCCAACCTGACCCTCAACTTACTACATTGTTACAGTGTAAAGCCGCCATCCCGCTCAGCTGTGGCTCAAGAAGCCGCAAACCCAGGCGTGCCCCATCGTGTCCGCTCCTCGCACGGTGCCAAGGCGCGTGTCGCATGTGGGCTGCCTTGCAGACTGGATAGGAAGGCAGCAGAGTGAAATCCTTCAAAACCAGGAAACACCACAGTGACAGTTTCCCTAAACACCCTTAACTCTGCCCCTCATTCCCATGCCAACCTTTACTTGCACGATCACCTATTAATTTTGCCTACATGGGTCATCGGCCACTTGAACCCAGCTGCTAAGAAAAGCTGCGAGGAGGGAGGGACATCTGAATGGAGATCGTGATTCCGGGAAGATGGAAGAACACGGCCTGAGGTCTCTTGGCTCCCAGCCTGGGGCACCTTCCTCATGCTGGCAGGGTGCACTGGAGGATGTCATGGCTCCCTCCCCCACAGAATCACACACAAGCTGGGGCTGCAGGAGGCCTGGCCAGGCTGCCGGTCCCAAGGTTTCCAGGGTTGTGCAGAGACTTGTGCTCACTGCGACCGCTCTAGATGGCAGCTGCAGATTAGGGCCAAAGTGAGAAGGACACAGGAAGAGACGAGACATCCTCACCTTCCTGTCGCTGCAGCCACCAGCTGAGCCCTGTATTTGGGGCTGGGTGCAGCTGGGCACCGGGCGTGGGTGGCAGAGCGGAGGGGCCCCTCACCTTCCCACCATGAGGCGATACTCTTCTTTGATGAGTATCGGGGCCAGCCAGAGTGTGGGCCCATGTGCTGGGTGGATCTGAGACCAGGGCGTGTGCTCATGGGGGGAAAGGGGAGCTGAGATTTGTGGGATCCACTTGCTCTGGGATCTGGCCCCTAACGACCCGTCTCTTTCCAGGCTGCTGGCTGGCTGGGCAGAGCGGGGCGCAGGGACGTGAGTATCTGTGGGGCACGGGGCACCTAGGAAAATTTCCCCAGGCAAGACGAGGGACTGGGGCTCCCTCCCACGGCCAGAGGCTGAGACCCCGCCCGGCTCAGTACAGGGATGGGCACCACGGCGGGAGGATTCACCTGCACCCAAGCCTCTGCCCCCAGGAAACACCGAGTCAGGCCCCCAGTGACCCTGGGGAGCTGCAGGAGTCAGGGGCTGGAAATCTCCTTTCCCCTCCTCATGTCTCACCCCGGCTGTGGCCGCGGGGCCGGGCCTGCACCCAGGGCTGGATGAGGGGGAACCAGTCCTGGGCTCCCCTCTACGGGAAGGATGTGGATGCTTTGGAGAGGGTCCAGCGGGGGAGGGAGGGGGGCGACCAAAATGATTCGGGGGCTGGAGCACATGAGCTGTGAGAAGAGGCTGAGGGATTTGGACTTAGTCTGCGGAAGAGAAGAGTGGGGGGGGGTTTGAGAGCAGCCTTCAACTCCCTCAACGGGGGATCCATCGGCTGGAGAGAGGCTGTTCCCGGGGGTGGCAGGTGGCAGAACAAGGAGCAATGGTCTGACATCGCAGTGGGGGAGGTCTAGGTTGGAGATTAGAACAAACTATTTCCCTAGGAGGGTGGGGAGGCGCTGGGGTGTGTTCTCTGGGAAGGGAGTGAAATCTAGGGCTCAGGGCTTGGGCAGAGGGTTGGGGGTCAGGGGTGTGAGGGCTCTGGCTGGTGGGGTGGGGCTAAGGGGCCCAGGGCTGGGGCAGAGGATTGGGGTTCAGGGGTGTGAGGGCTCTGGCTGGTGGGGCGGGGCTGAGGGGCCCAGGGCGGGGCAGAGGATTGGGGTTCAGGGGTGTGAGGGCTCTGGCTGGTGGGGCGGGGCTGAGGGGCTCAGGGCTGGGACAGAGGGTTGGGGTTCAGGGGTGTGAGGGCTCTGGCTGGTGGGGCGGGACTGAGGGGCCCAGGGCTGGGGCAGAAGTTGGGGTGCAGGGGCTCGGGGGGGGCTACGTGTGAGGGGCTTGGGGTGCAGGGCGGCTCCAGGCAGGCGCCGAGGGATCCGAGTACAGAAGGGGGCTGTGGGGATGGGGCATCGTCAGCCAGGAGAGCGGGAACGTGGGGTGGAGGCAAGGACCCCTCAAGGCCGCGGGGAGAGATGAAGAGATGGGAGCTGGCGGCACAGGCTGGGGGTCAGGGCAGAGTCATATAAGGTGGGGGGGGGCTCTTTCCACTGCCCCTTTGATGGCACCATCCTGACAGTCTGGGGGGTGCAGGATTATTTCAGCAGAAGAAATAAGGGTCTTGGCGGTGGGGGGGCCATGTTAACTGAGGGCATCCAGGGGTCCCTGCCCTTGGGGAGCCAGGGCAGATGGGGGCCATGGCGAGTGGGGGCTGCGAAGGGGGAGAGGCTGGGGATGGTGTTGGGGTGGACTGTGATTGGGGGTGGGGACACAGGCTGGGGCAGAGCAGGCGGCAGGGAGATGGGAGGGGAGGGAGGACGGGGGCTGTTGGGGGTGGGGGACACATGGGCGGGGGAGGGGACACAATGGGGAGAAGGGACAGAGGACGGGGCAGAACGGGAGGATGGGGACCTGATGGGGGGATGTGAGGGGTCTACAGGCTGGGGGGTGTGAATGGGGGAAGCGACCGAGGCTGGGGGGCCAGTTACTTGTGGGCTCTGTCCCTCGTCCCCCCCCTCCCCCCGGCTGGCGGCTGTCGCTCCCCCATCTCTTACGCAGCATCTTGAGGTCGGGCAGGAAACGCGGCTCAGCCCTCGGCCCCGTGAGCTCTGCCCGGGGCTCGGAGCGGAGCCGACCCACTGCCCAGGAACGGGCCAGGGAAGGGGACACGAGGCCTTTCACCTCCAGGGGGCCACGTCTATCTCTAACCACTAGAGCCCACCTTCACCAAGGCTAGGAAGAGGACCCAGGAGTCCTGACTCCCAGCCCATTTCCCGCCCCCTGCTCTAACCATTAGACCCCACTGCCCTCCCAGAGCCATTCCCAGGGGAGCTGCTGGAGAATGAGGTTTGGGCCGAGTGTCGGGGCAGCTCCAGAAGCCCCAGGCCAGAGCTGGCTCCAGGCAGACTTCCCCTTTGCTGCCTTCTCAGCGCCTCCTTTCACAACACTGGATCTAAACGTGTCCCTCGGTCTCCTTCGCTCACGGGGCCAGAAACCACACACACACACACACACACACACACACACACACACGTCCCACCTCTGTCCCACGGCCCTCAGCTGAGAACAGCGCTGGCAGCGCCGCTACCTGACTGCGAGCTTGGCCAGGCCCCTCCACCCTCATGCTCCAGGGCAGGTGCTGGGCCCAGCTGGGTCAGGAAGAAATCTCTGCCCTGCTCTGTGGGAGAGGGACGCTCGGGGGGGAGGAAGGTATAACTGTGGGGGGGTGGTTCCCATCTCTGCTCTGTGTTGCGGCTGCAGACAGGCTAGACAGGCCCGCTGGGAAAGGCTAGGGCAGCCTGGGCTCCTCCGGACACTGGGCGGTGCTGCAGGAGGGGCCAGGCGGCTGCGGGGGGGATGTGGTTTGCTGGGTGCTGCAGGGCTCTGGCTTTGCTCTGCCCATGGTAGATTTGGCCTGGAGGTTGCAGAGAAAGGGGCCGAGCAACTCGCCGGCTTCCTGGAGCTGCAGCCCCGGCGCGGTTCCTCATTCCGCTCCCACTCGGAGCTCAGGGTGGGTGCAGCTGGACACCCGGGGCGTTGGTGGCAGGGACAAGGGGCCCTCACCACCCCGCCATGGCGTCTGCTTCCACCATCTTCTTCCTCAGTGAGTATCGGAGACAGCCAGGGCGTGTGCCCATGGGAGGGATCAGGGACCAGGGCATGTGCCAATGGGGGGGCTCTGGGACCAGGCTGTAGGACCCAGTTGCTCTGGCCTTGGCACTAAGGATCTGTCTGCTCCCCAGGCTGCTGGCTGGCCGGGCACAGTGGGGCGCGGGGACGTGAGTATCTGCCTGTAGGAGGACGGGGAGATCAAGGGTGGGAGGGGGCTGCTGGGGGAGGGGAAAGAGGAACTGAGCCCTGAACCTCCCCCAACCCCAAACTGCCCCTGTGGGCTCAGACCTGTGTTCGTGGACAGTGGGTGAAACAGGGGCAGAGGGAGGCAAATCCTTAGCTCCGCCTCTTCCACCTGAGGCCCCGCCCCCTGTGGGCTCCAACTCCCCCCCCTGTAGGGGCAGGTCTCCCCCCGCCCCCCGTAAGCTCCCCCAGCCTTGGGAATTGCCTCCCAAGCTGCCAGGTGGGGTCCCACCCACACTCTGCCCCTTATCCCCCCTGCCCCACCCGTCCTCTTCCTTCCCACCCCCCTCCATGGGCACACGCCCTGGCCCCTGGTCCCCAGGCACGAGGAGCTGGGGTCTGAGGGAGCAGCTGGTTCCGTGCCCTGCCCCCCAGGGCTGTGCGGGGGGGGGGACGTGGATTCATTTCAGCTCTGACAGGCGCTAATGGGGCCCGTCCGTGGGCTCTGGCTCCCCTCAGCGTAACCGCAACGTTCAGTGTCAGCGCAGCCGTGGGGGAGAAACCCCCAGATCGACCCCCAACTGCTCCCTCCCCCGCACGCCCAGCCCCCCAGCATCCAAGGCCTGGGGAAGGGGGGTATCTGGGGACCCCTCCGGTGGGATGGTGGAGGGCCAGGTGATCCCCCTGCAGCCGGGTGCTGAGCTACGTGGGGTGAACCCCCAGCCCTGAGCCCCGTGGCCCGGCAGTGCCAGCGCTGGCAGGGCAGCTCCTGGGGCAGTGGAATGGGGACGGGCTGAGTGCGCGGGGGCAGGGCAGGTCGTGTCTCCATTTAACTCCTGTCTCTTGTCGAAAGCAGAGCGACTATTCCCCAAGCCCCTCGTCGGGGGGAGCCCCCGCTGGGTGGTGGCGCCCGGGGAAAACGTCTCCATCCGCTGTGAGGGTCGGTTCTCAGACGTGGAGTTCCTTCTGTGTAAAGCCGGGCACCCGAACCTGCAGCGGTGGGTGGAGACTGGTGGGACCGTGGCTGAGTTTCCCCTGCCCAGCGTGGGCCGGGCAGATGCCGGGAACTACACCTGCAAATATCACCCCACAACGGCACCGACTCGCTGGTCACATCCCAGCGACCCCCTGGAGCTGGTGGTAGCAGGTGAAGGAGCCGGCTCAGCATCCCCACTCCCAGCCCCACCCCCCCCCGATCCTTGGGGGCTCAACCCGTGGGACCCTCACAGTCAGGCTCTGCCCCGAGCCCTGGGCCCAGCAGAGGGGCTGTCCTGATGGGAGGGGGGACGGAGTCACTGGGGGTTCCCCAGCCAGGGTGGAGCAGCAGCTGAAGGAGATTGGAGTCGGTGGGGGGGGGGTCACCTGCCCCAGGGGGGCTGCAGACCAGAGCAGGCCTGTCCCCGCTACCACATCGGTTATGGGGTCATGGGGGAAGCTGACGGTTACAGAGCTCAGTGTATCGTGGAGACTTTCTCAGTTCCCTGCATGTCAGTGGTGGGGCTGGGCACAGAACCAAGAAGTCCTGGGGGAAGGCATCTAGGGGCCCATCCCCAGGGTCCCGGGTCTGACCTGCCTCAGGCTGCGTGGCGAGGCCGGGCCCCAGGGCTGAGTGACGGGGCCTGCGTCTCCCGGCCTGTCTGCTTCCCTCTGCAGAGCCCAGCGACCGCAAACCCAGCATCTCCCTGAGCCCCAGCGGGGGGGTGTCACTGGGGGGAGCCGTGACTGTCCAGTGTTGGGGGCAGCACCTCGGCAGGCTGTTCGTGCTGAAGACAGCGGGAGGCCAGTTTCTGCACAAGGATCCAGGCGGGTTCGGGGCGGAGTTTCCCCTCAGCCCCCTGCGCCGGGAGCAGGGCGGGAGCTACAGCTGCTCCTACCACAGCAGATCGGAGCCGTTCACCGTGTCCTACCCCAGCGACCCCGTGGAGCTGGTGCTGAGAGGTGAGGGGCCCGGCTCGGCCTCCCAGCCACACACTCCGAGTCTGGGGGCCAGAATGGGGATGCCTGGTCAGGGACCTGCATTCAGTCACTGGGGGTCTCCCAGCCTTTGGGGGCAGCTGCTGTGGATTCGGGGACGGCTACTTTAATGTTGCCTCTTGTAACTCTGACCTGTGAGTAGCCGTGATCCCAGCCCCCGTGTTCTCCCAGCCCCGGCCCAGTCTGTGTCCAGGGATGACGTTACATGACAGAAATATGAACATGCAGGTCACTGTTGGAACCACGGTCACGTGTGGATAAGACTCTTGCAGCAGGTGTGCCAGGCGAGGGGGCCGTGGGTAGCTCAGGGTTTGCTGCCTCGCGTGGAATCACAGAACCATAAAACACGAGAACGGGACGGGACCTCGGAGGTCAAGTCCAGTCCCCGGCTCTCACGGCAGGACCAGGTGCCATCTACATCACCCCTGGCAGGCGTCTGTCCAACCTGCTCTTCAATATCTCAGGGATGGAGATTCCACAACCCCCCTCGGCAACTTATTCCAGTGTTTAACCAGCCAAACAGCTAGGGTTGCCGGGTGTCCGTTTCTCTACCGCACAGTCCGGTATTTGCACCGTCTGTCCGGTAGAAAAATTCAGAAAATGCCGGACATGTGCAATGTGCCCTGTGCAATGTCCGGTACTTTCTGAATTCCCGGCTGGGTGCCGGATGGAAGCCTGGTGGGGGTGGGGGAGCTACTGGGGGGCGGGGCCGCGATTGGTGCTGGGAGCTCTGTGGTCAATGCAAAAGCCGGGCGGGACAGGGCGGGGTGGGGGTAGGGGCTGGGACTCCCAGCTGGGAGGTGGGGCCGCGACTGGCGCTGGGAGCCTCTGGTCGCACGCAGAAGCCGTGTGGGGGGAGGGGCTCGCTCCAACCCACTCTCCCGCCCCCACCCGGCTTCTACTGGCAACTACAGGGAGCGCCTGCCGGGGGCGCAGTCCGTTGGACTCCGGCTGCGGCCAGTGGCTGCACCCCCCGTCCCACCATCTCTGCTTCCCGCCCCCCTTCCTCCGGCCCCCTTCCTCTCATCCAGCCTCCCCGGCCCCCGATCCCCCCCAGCTCTGCTTCCCGCCCCCCTTCCTCTGGCCTAGCTCCCCTGGCCCCCGATCCCTCCCAGCTCTGCTTCCCGCCCCCCTTCCTCTGGCCCAGCTCCCCCGGCCCCCGATCCCGCCCCCCAGCTCTGCTTCCTGCTCCATTCCACTGGCCCAGCTCCCCCGGCCCCCGATCCCCCCCATCTCTGCTTCCTGCTCCCCCTTCCTCCCACCCCCCTTCCTCCCGGCCAGCGCACCCCCTCCCACCCAGTTCCCCCCCCCCCGCCCACAATTAAGTGTGTCCGGTATTTTGGGGGGTCTACCTGGTACCCCTACAGACAGGCAGGACATTTTTCCTAGTCTCCAAACTCAACCTCCCTTTCTGTAATTTAAGCCCATTGCTTCTTGTTCTCTCCTCAGAGGCCAGGGAGAACAATTTTTCACCCTCCTCCTTGTGACATCCTTTTAGGGAGCTGAAAACCTGCTGTCATGTCCCCTCTCGGTCTTCTCCTTTCCGAACTAAACAAGCCAATTCTTTCAGCCTCCCTTCGCAGGTCCTGTTCTCTAGACCTTTCATCATTTGTGTTGCTCTTCTCCAATTTCTTCAAATCTTTCTTGAAATGCGGTGCCCAGAACTGGACACAAGACTCCAGGGCTGTGTCTAGACTGGCAAGTTTTTCCGCAAAATCATCTGCTCTTGCAGAAAATCTTGCCAGCTGTCTACACTGGCCGCTTGAATTTCCGCAAAAGCACTGACGATCTCATGTAAGATTGTCACTGCTTTTCCAGAAATACTGTGCTGCTCCCGTTCGGGCAAAGGTCTTTTCCCGAAAAACTTTTGCGTAAAAGGGCCAGTGTAGACGTGGCCAGTTGAGGCCTAATCAGCACGGAGTAGAGAGGAAGAATGACTCCTTGTGTCTTGCTCACAACGTTCCTGTTAGTGCAGCCCACAATCGTGTTTGCTTTTTTTGCAGCAGTGTCACATTCTTGGCTCATATTTAGCTTGTGGTCCACTACGAGCCCTAGATCCCTTTCGGCAGGGCTCCTCCCTAGACAGTCACTTCCCTTTCTGTGTGTGTGAAATGGGTGGTTCCTTCCTAAGTGGAGCACTTTGCATGTGTCCTTATTAAACTTCATCCCATTGGCCTCAGACCATTTCTCCAGCTTGTCCAGATCATTTTGAATTAGGACCCATCTTCCAAAGCACTGGCAACCCCTCCCAGCCTGGTATTATCTGCAGTCTTAATAAGCATCCTCTCTGTGCCATTAATCACTGAAGATATTGAACAGAACCTTAAGAACCCCACTTGTTATGCCCTTCCAGCATGACTCTGAACTGTTAATAGCTACTTTCTGAGAACGTTTATTCAGCCAGTTATGAACCCACTTTAGAATAGCCCCATCTAAGTAGTATTTCCCTCATGGATTGACAAGATCATGCAAGATTATAACACATGCTTTACTAAAGCCTAGGTATACCACATCCACCGCTTCCCCCTTAGCCACAGGACTTGTTATCCTCTATCACAGAAAGGTCTCCGGTTGGTTTGAGATGATTTGTTCTTTACAAAGCCATGCTGGCTGTTCCCTCTCACCTTATGAACTTCCAGTTGTCTGCAGATGGATTCCTTAATTACTTGCTCCATTATCTTCCCTGACCCATGATTATACCATTTGCATACAGGTGGCATTTTTGTATGGGAAGTCGTGAGCTTTGGCTCTGCCTTTGTATTGCAAATGTTTGCCATGGGAAGACACCAGCAGGACGAAGGGACGAGCCTAGTTGAACACAAGAATTCGCCTGACCATGGGCCCTGGGCAGGGACAATCCTCATCCAATGAGCTTTCCGGCAAACATCAGACCAACACGGGCGCAAATGGCGCCATCTTGCCCATGTGACCCCAACCGCCATCTTGTAGCTGTACTTTTCCACAGCGAGAACAAGGGGATTACCCCACCTGGCAGATGGTAACAAGGCCCTGGAAACCCTCCATTTTGTCTTCCACCCTGTTGTCACATTGCTGGATTTTAAGGGGAGCAGCTGCACCCCTGGGGGGTGTTTGCCCCAAAAGTCTGTACAAAGGGGTCATGTGAGGTATCACATGAAAGCTTCTGTTCTCCTGATTCTGTATATGCTCTTCCTGTCATTGTATAATGTCTGTATGTGGAGTTATGAACACGTATTCAGCAGGGATGCTGGAAAATCCTCTGTCTGCGGCTGAGCACGGGGCAAGGAATGCTCAGCCAATGGATATGCTAATTAGCAAGGCTCCATGTGACCTGCTATGGGCCGGAGGATGCTGTGGCTCCGTGTCTGTGGGGCTGGGATCCCGCAGGATTCTGGGTTGGGGGGGCTCTGGGATCAGGGAGTGAATCTCTGCTCAGGGCCCCCAGACCTGCCCGGGGCTGAGCCAGCTGGGGACAATGGGGCTGGGTGGCTGCCCGAGTCTGGCTCTCACTGCCTGTCTCCTGTGCACAGATCCCAGCCTGCCCAGACCCTCCGCCTCTCTGAGCCCCACTGGGGTCACCGTCCCAGGGGCAGACGTCACCATCCGGTGCCAGGGTCCGGGCGGGGACGTGAGGTTCTTCCTGCACCAGGCTGGAGACCTGACCCGGCCGCGCCCCATGGACCCTGCTGGGGACGGGGCCGAGTTCCACATCCGCCCCGTGGGCCGGCAGCACGAAGGGAGCTACAGCTGCAGCTACCGGCCCCGGGCAGAGCCCTTCGTCTCCTCGGCGCCCAGCGACCCCGTGGGGCTGGTGGTAGCAGGTGAGGGGCCCGGCTCAATGTCCCTGCTCCCCAAGGATGCATCTCAGCTCTGGGGTACACAGAGGAGTCGGGCCCAAGGCAGCCCCATGGACTGAGCGTTGTGTTATGGGGGGTGGGGCTCGCTGAGTCCCTGTTTTGGTCCCTTCCCTCCCCTGACAGACACTGGTTCTATTCCCGCAGGAGAGACTGACCTGACCCAGCCTGGAGCGGCGCCGGATCCCACCCGTGCGGGGCCAGGTACCAGGGATGGGGAGGAGCCCCTGAAAACAGCCCTGGGAACAGACTCCTGGTGCCCAAAGAGCCACCCCTGGGGAGGGTGGGCCAGGGGCAGTGACTTCTAGTGGGGGGGCCCACACACCATGGAAAGGGGCAGCTGCAACCCCTCCCTCCCCACCAGACCCCCAGCTCCCCCGACCCTCTTCCCCGGTGGGTCGCCTGTCTGGAAGCTCCAGGGAGATCCCGGCAGGGGGCAGGATCTGTGGGTCCAGGCTGTGAAATTGGTGCCAGCTGGGTGCCCAGGCCCTGGGGTAAAAGCTCTTGGGCTGCATGACCCAGAATTCCCTCTGCTCTTGCTTCCCCCCCCCCCCGGATCCTCCTGAACCACCCCCCATAGATGTTCTCCTGCCTCTGGCTGGGCCTGGGCACCGTGGTGTGGGGGGCAGCGTGTGCTGTCCCAGCTTCCCCCTTCACACAGGGCTGGACTGTGTCTCACAGCAGCCAGGACACCCCGGGGATGGGCTCCCAGCTCAGCCGACAGGCTGGGCAGAGATGCCTGTGGGGGGCACAGAGGAGTCACAGGGGACAGTTCACCACCCAGGAGCCACTTTCACTGGGGAAACTGAGGCTCAGTCCCCCAGGGCAGCAGGATGCAGCCTCCCCTGAGGGGTCAGCCCCAAGGAGGCCCCAGAGCCGCACTTCCTGGGAGAACCCGGGGAGGTGGGGTCAGGTCGGACCTGCCAGACGGCACCTGGGGGCTCTGCTCCTGAGGCAGCACCAGCTGCTGATCTCCCAGTCCCGCCACCACGTGACTCCCCGTTTCCCCCACAGAAGCCTCCCCGGAGCACCCGGATTTCACCCACGGCAACATCGCCCGCCTGGGACTGGGCGCCGGGGTCCTGCTCGCCCTGGGGCTGATCCTGGCCGAGGCCTATTGCAGCCGCCCGAGGGGGGGGCCCTAGGTGAGGTGACCCCCCCGTCTGTGCCCCGTGCTCCCCTCAGGGGTTGGCCCCAGGGCGACGGGGGCCCCTCTAACCCGCCGTCTCTCTGCGCCCCCAGGAGCCTGGGTCCGGCGTGTGGAGAAGAGACTCTCCCGGGGGAGGAACTGGACGCCGGCACAAACCCCAGCCCCCAACAGCCCAGCCTCAGGGACCAACCCAACGTCTGCACCCAGGAGCAAACCCCAACGGCCAGCCTGGAGCACCAGCCCCTGCGGCACCAGCTAAAAGAGCCACCCCTGCCCTGAGCGCTTTGGGGTCCCCGCCCTGCGGAGACCCCGCACCCCGAGACAGAGCCCTTGGTTCCTGGGGGGGCTGCATCCGGCCCAGGAATAACGTCACATGCTGCCCCCAGGGGTTGACCCCCCTCCTCGCTCTGCAGCCCCCCAGAACCTTCTCCCCCCGGCCCCCAAACCTCCCCATGCGGGAGCAGCTGGGATACCGGAGCCCCCAGTGTCAAGTGAACATGGGGAGGAATTGGGGGGGCGGGGTTGGTCCAGCCCGACCGAGAAGGCCGACGGCTCATCGGGCTACTCTCGTGGGAGCATCGCCAGCAGAGCCAGAGAAGAGGTTATTCCCCTGTGTTTGGCTATGGGCCTCCCTCTGTGGCAGGGATTCCCAAACTGGGAGGTGTGCCCCCCTGGGGGGCATGAAGGTAATCCAGGGGGGGTGCAAGGCGTCTCAGCCCCGCCCCGCTCCCCATCAATCCCCTTCCTATTTTTGTTTTTTGGCCCCGGTCAGTTCCTTTTTTTTTTTTTTTTTTTTTTGCTGAAAAAGGGGCTTGATGCCAATAAGTTTGGGAACCCTGCTCTATGGGAAGGGTGTGGACGCATTGGAGAGGGCTGTGACGTAGTGGGGGTACTTGCTGGGCTGTGGTGACCTCTGCTGTCTGGAGCAAGACCTAGCAGGGAAAACCTCATTATGCAAAGGTGATGCCAAACCTGCTGAACCAGACACCCCCCATGGAGAGGAACAAAGGAAGGTGGATGCTGCCCTGGCTGGGGGGCAGGGCTGGAAGAGTGTGGGTTAGTTGCTGTCTGGGAGCATGGAGGAGACAGCCTAGGGAAAGGGGCTGGAGTTTAGGGGTCCAGTCTCCCCCATCTCAAGGGGGCCTGAGGCATCCTAGCCCAGCTCTGGGACCAGATTCCATCTGTGCTGTGCTGCATCCTGAAGAGGCAATAAACTTCCTCTATTCCACCGGCTGGTGCAGTCTGTTTGTGCCATTTCGGGGTGCAGGAGACGGGGGACCCCCAACGCGCCGTCACAAGGGCCCAGCGGGGGGCGACCAAAACGATTCGGGGGCTGGAGCACATGGCCTGCGAGGAGAGGCTGAGGGATTTGGGGTTGTTTAGTCTGCAGAAGAGATGAGTGAGGGAGGATTTGAGAGCAGCCGTCAGCTGGGGGCTGGACTTGATGACTCCTGAGGTCTCTTCCAGCCCTGGGATTCTAGATTTCAATGATGAGGTGCCAGACAGAGCCCCTGAGCACGGCTGGGGTACAGGAGAAGTGGGGGAGCTGGAATCCATGGCCCAAAGTTGGGGTGTCACAATTGATGCCTCAAGGATGGACAAAACATCAAGGGGATGGGCTGCCATTCCTGACACCCCTCTTGGGGGTGTGTTTAGGGCTCTTCCTTTCCGGCTTTTATTTTGCTTTCGTATTTCCCAGGAATTTCCCAGGGTTGCTGACTACAGCACCATGGACAGGTGACAATCCGGGCAAAACACGCATTGGACTTTTTCTGGCTAGATATGGGGGCTTAAGTTGTTGGAGGGTAGGACGGGGGAGGGGGAAAGTATTTATTAGATTAGGACTTTGAATTCCGCGTGCCCATGTGGTTTGCTGCACGATGGAACCAGAACTCCAATCCCAACACCCCCCTGCCTCCCGGAGCGTGGGAAAACTCTCTATGACCCCAAACCGAACGTGTCATTGGAATCAGCACCTGGCTGGTGTGGAGCAAGGACTATTGGTCTGTAACGGGGCCGCAGTGCTGTTCGGAGTGCGCACGCTCGGCCGCGGCCTTTGCTCCTCGTTTGGTTCTTTCCTCAAACCATTTTCAAGGATTTCCTTGTGTTCACGCTGAGCCAGACTCTCGCTTTCTTTGCATTTCCGTGGCTCACCGTGTTGCATCCTTTGTGACGTAGCGGGGCTGTGTGGGCCCCTGTGGTCACTGTGTTCACTCTGTTTTGTAATCACTTGGTTTCCTTGGTTGTGTTGCATGTGATTCTGCTGCCCTGCCCTGTTCTGCTGTGACTATTTGTGTGTGTGTGTGTGTGTGTGTGTGTGTGTGCCTCAGTTTCCCTGGGCACTGCAGCACTAACTGGATGAGGAGGGGGAGGCCGGGCAGGAGTCACTGGGGAAGTAAGTTCAGTCTCTCACTCCCCAGGGCCAGCAAATAACACTTGGGCCTGAACACAGGACAGAGCAGGAGGGGGGGGGCTCCCTAGGGGCTGTGAGCAGTAGCTGGGTGGGTGGGTTAGTTTTCAGCTGACTGGGGGAGGAGGCAGCCTAGCTGGCCTGGGGCCCTTTCCCCGAGGTGTGTTGCACCGAATGCTCCTGTCTCCTGTCACAACAAGTCTGAGCTGCGCTGTGTCCCTGTGCCCCAATAAACCTCCTGTTCTACGGACTGGCTGAGGGTCTCATCTGGCCGCAGATGGGGGTGCAGGGCCCGGGGACTCCCCCACACGCCGTGACCCTCCTCCCCTGCAGGGTTCCCTCTAATCATCCCCGCCCCGGAGAGGGGGCATTTGGGGGTGTGCCCAGTGTGTGGGGGGGTGCGACACGGAGGGGCTGGAAGACACGTCCGGTTTGGATTGATGCACAGAACGAAATTAAAGTGGTGGGGGTGGGGCCAAGGGGTTCTGAGGGTGGGAGGGGGGCTCAGGGCCGGGGCAGAGGGTTGGGGTTCAGGGGTGTGAGGGCTCTGGCTGGTGGCGCGGGGCTGAGGGGCCCAGAGCTGGGGCAGAGGTTTGGGGTGCAGGGGCTCTGGGGTAGGACTACATATGAAGGGTTTGGGGTGCACGAGGGCTCAAGGCAGGGGCCGAGTGATCAGAGTATAGAAGGGGGCTGCAGGCTGAGGGAGGAGGTTGGGGCACAGGAGAAGGGCATTCTGGGGGGACGGCTTTGGGGTGGACTAGGAGGCTCCAGATTTGGAGCCAGACCCAGAACGTTGGACACATCCCCCTCCCAAAAAACTCCCCCCCCATTCTCCCGGCCCCAGTGCCCTAACTCACCCCTCTTCCCTGTTCCCCACACTTTGCCCCACAGCCCCCCTCAGTGGGTCTGTGCTGAAGGGGCTGGATTATTTCCTGTGAAGACCCCTGCTGAGCCGGGAGAGGCTGGGGACTGGGCGCCGCCATGGCCATGGGGCAACGTAGATTGAATCACACATGGGGGGACCCCACTCACCTCAGAACCCCTCCCCCCTCACTGCCCTGCCCCCAGCCTCCTCTCAGCTCCTGCCCCCTCAGTCTCAGCCCTCTTCCCCCTCCCTTTTCCCCCCTGCCCCACACGTTGCCTGTCCTATAATTGCCCCCACATCCTCTCACCCCCTCCCTGACAGGGACAGGACAGGCAGGAGATGGGAGTTTGGGGGTGCTGGGCCGATGTGGAGGTGAGCATGGAGGGGCAGGCCGGGGGGCTCCTTTCCAGGCAGCTCCCCCCACACAGCAAAAGAGCAGGATTGTGGCAATGGGGCAGCTTCAGCCAGGAGAGGGGGGATGTGGGGCAATGACCCCTTAAGGTGGTGGGGAGAGATCTAGAGATGGGTTTTGGGGGCTCAGGCTGGGGGCCAGGGCAGGGTCATATAAGCTGGGGGGGGGGGCTCTTTCCACTGCCCCTTTGATGGTCTGGGGGGGTGCAGGATTATTTCACCACAAGACTCAGGCGTCGGCCATCTTAGCCAGGGGCAGCATGGCCGTAGTGTGAGGGCAGTGAGGGGGCGGTGGCCATGTTAACTGATGGCAGTCGGGGGTTCCTGCCCTTGGGGAGCCAGGGCAGATGGGGGCCATGGAACGGGCCAGGGAAGGGGACACGGGGCCTTTCACCTCCAGGGGGCCACTTCTATCTGTGCCCTTTTCGCTAACCACTAGACCCCACCCCCATCAGAGCTAGGGGGGAACCCAGGAGTCCTGACTCCCAGCCCATCCCCCCCTCACTGTAACCACTGGCCTCCACTGCCCTCCCAGAGCCATTCCCATGGGAGCTGCTGGGGAATGGGGTTTGGGCCGAGTGTCGGGGCAGCTCCAGAAGCCCCAGGCCAGAGCTGGCTCCTTTCACAACACCGGCTCAAAACGTGTCCCTCGGCCTCCTCCGCTCACGGGGCCAGAGACCACAAACACCCCCCCACCCCCACGCCCCGCCTCTGTCCCACGGCCCTCAGCTGAGACCAGCGCTAGCTCCACCCTCATGCTCCAGGGCGGGTGCTGGGCCCAGCTGGGTCAGGAAGGAATCTCTGCCCTGCTCCATGGGAGAGGGGCGCTCGGGGGGGAGGGGTGACTGTGTGGGGCTGGGCGGTGCTGCAGGAGGGGCCAGGCGGCTGCGGGGGGATGTGGTTTGCTGGGTGCTGCAGGGCGCTGGCTTTGCTCTGCCCGCGGTGGATTTGGCCTGGAGGTTGCAGAGAAACCATCTGACGGGGAAGAAAGGGGCCGAGCGACTCGCCGGCTTCCCGGAGCCTCCCCCTGGCGCAGTTCCTCATTCTGCTCCCATTCGGGCTGGGTGCAGCTGGGCACTGGGGCATTGGTGGTAGCTCTGAGGGTCCCCCACTGCCCTGCCATGGCATCTGCTCCCACCGTCCTCCTCCTGAGTGAGTATCGGAGACAGCCAGGGCGTGTGCCCATGGGGCAGGGGGGGTCTGAGACCAGGGCATGTGCCCATGGGGGGAGGGGGTGAGACCACAGTGTAGTTGCTCTGGCCTTGGCACTAAGGATCTGTCTCCTCCCCAGGCTGCTGGCTGGCCGGGCACAGTGGGGCATGGGAACGTGAGTATCTGCCTGTGGGAGGACGAGGAGTTTGAGGATGGGAGGGGGCTGCTGCGGGAGGGGAAAAGAGGAACTGAGCCCTGAACCTCCCCCAACCCCAAACTGTCCCTGCAGCTGGGAGGAGAAACCCCCAGACCCAACCCCAACATTTACCTCCCCCACACACCCAGCCCCCCAGTACTGACCAAGGCCTAGGGAAGGGGGATATCAGGTGCCCCCTTAGGTGGGGCTTTGCGGGGGCCAGGTCATCCCCCTGCAGCCGGGTGCTGAGCTACGTAGGGTGAACCCCTAGTCCCAAGCCCCATAGGCCGGCAGCGCCAGCACTGGCAGGGGCAGCTCCTAGGATGACTGAATGGGGACGGGCTGGGTGCGCGGGGGCAGGGCAGGTCGTGTCTCCATTTAACTCCTGTCTCTTGTCGAAAGCAGAGCGCGAATACCCCAAGCCCCTCGTCGGGGGGAGCCCCCGCTGGGTGGTGGCGCCCGGGGAAAACGTCTCCATCCGCTGTGAGGGTCGGTACTCAGACGTGGAGTTCCTTCTGCGTAAAGCCGGGCACCCGAACCTGCAGCGGTGGGTGGAGACTGCTGGGACCGTGGCTGAGTTTCCCCTGCCCAGTGTGGGCCAGGCAGATGCTGGGAGCTACACCTGCGAATATCACCCCACAATGGCACCGACTCGCTGGTCACATCCCAGCGACCCCCTGGAGCTGGTGGTAGCAGGTGAAGGAGCCGGCTCAGCATCCCCACTCCCAGCCCCACACTCCCCCAGATCCTTAGGGGCTCCACCCCAGTGGGGCCCTCAGAGTCAGCAGAGGGGCTGTCCTGATGGGAGGGGGGACGGAGTCACTGGGGGTTCCCCAGCCAGGGGGGAGCAGCAGCTGATGGAATTGGAGTCGGTGGGGGGGGACCCCTGCCCCCGGAGGGCTGCAGACTAGGACAGGCCTGTCCCCAGCACCACATCAGTTATGGGGTCATGGGGGAAGCTGACGGTCACAGAGCTCAGTGTATCGTGGAGACTTGCTCAGTCCCCTGCATGTCAGTGGTGGCACTGAGCAGAGAACTGAAAAGTCCCTCTGCTCTGACCACTAGCCCTCACTCCCCTCCCGGGGCTGGGGAGAGAACCCAGGTGTCCTGACTCCAAGTCCTTCTGCTTTAACCACTAGCCCCCACTGCCCTTCCAGATCTGGGAGAGAACCCAGGAGTCCTGGCCCCAGCCCTCCTGAGGAGAAGCCAGGGAGTGACTGTGCCCTGGAAACTGGGCTGCCCAGACACCTGCCAGGGAGCAGAGCTCTGGGCCCCAGGGCTGGGGCTGCGCCGTGTTTCAGGGGAAGCCCTGGGCCCCTGGGGGAAGTCGTCCAGGAGCCCGTTGCCGGGGGCCCGGGTCTGACCCACTTCAGGCCACATGGTGAGGCCGGGCCCCAGGGCTGAGTGACGGGGCCTGCGTCTCCCGGCCTGTCTGCTTCCCTCTGCAGAGCCCAGCGACCGCAAACCCAGCATCTCCCTGAGCCCCAGCGGGGGGGTGTCCCTGGGGGGAGCCGTGAGCATCTGGTGTTGGGGGCAGCACTTGGGCAGGCTGTTCGTGCTGAAGACAGCGAGAGGCCAGTTTCTGCACAAGGATCCAGGCGGGTTTGGGGCGGAGTTTCCCCTCAGCCCCCTGCGCCGGGAGCAGGGCGGGAGCTACAGCTGCTCCTACCACAGCAGATCGGAGCCGTTCACCGTGTCCTACCCCAGCGACCCCGTGGAGCTGGTGCTGACAGGTGAGGGGGGAGCTCAGACCCAATGGGATGCACAGAGCCAGGGTCTGCCCTGGGCCCAGCTGAGGAGACACCCACCAGGGAGCAGGGATGGAGTCAACGGGGGGTTCCCAGCCAGTGGGACGCGGCAGCCCCTAGAGACTCGGGGCCGGCTACTTTAATGCTGCTCTTTGTCCCTCCGAACCAGGAGTCGCTATTCAATGCCGGGATCCCATCCCCCGTGTTCTCCAGCCCCTGCCTCAGGCAGTGCCCAGGCTGGAGCTGAATGAGACAGGGGCTGCAGGAGAAGCAGCGATACAGTGGATATAGTGTTGGGCTGGGACCCAGGAGATCTGGCCCAGCTCCTAGTGGCCACAGGCTCCCAGTGTGATGGGAACACATCGTGTGGTTCAAAAATGTCCCCACATTGGGTGGAGGGAGGTGTCAAATTTCAGGGGGTCTGAGGCAGGGCACCCACAAACCGAGACACCTACACTTAGTGGAGACCTCTGCAACCATTGGCCTCGGTCACACTGGGTCCCTTGTGCTGTAGGAGCAGATGGGGCCCCAGCTGTCAGCAGGGCCCCGTTGTCAATCTGTGCCTCAGTTTCCCCACTGAAAAATGGGGAAAAGGCACTGTCTGTCTCCTGGGGGGCTGACTCCCTTCCTGAGTGAGGCTGTAACAGGATGTACCTCTCCAACACAGTGCCTCCTGCCGGTCACTCTGGGATTTAGCACAAGAGCAGCCACTTATGGAACAGGTCCCATATGAGGAGAGATTAAAGAGACTGGGACTTTTCAGCTTGGAAAAGAGGAGATTGAGGGGGGATAGGACAGAGGTCTATACAATCATGAGTGGTGTGGAGAAAGCGAATAAGGAAAAGTTATTTACTTGTTCCCATAATATAAGAACGAGGGGTCATCAAATGAAACTAATGGGCAGCAGGTTTAAAACAAAGAAAAGAAAGTTCTTCTTCACGCAGCCCATAGTCAACCTGCGGAACTCCTTGCCAGAGGAGGCTGTGAAGGCTAGGACTAGAACAGGGTTTAAAAGAGAACGAGATAAGTTCATGGAGGTTACGTCCATAAATGGCTATTAGCCAGTGTGGGTAAGGAAAGGTGTCCCCAGCCTCTGTTTGTAAGAGGGTGGAGATGGATGGCAGGAGGCAGATCGCTTGGTCATTCACTCCCTCTGGGGCACCTGGCATTGGCCACTGTGGGCAGACAGGATACTGGACTAGATGGACCTTTGGTCTGACCCAATATGGCCGTTCTTATGTTCTCTTCCAGCTGGTGTCTTGCCTGCTATTACTGGTTATTCTCCATCACCTTGTGTTAGGGCCCATGTCTTTTGGGGAGCCCCCAACACTCACCTTTCCTCACTGACCCTCTGCCAGCCGTTACCTAGCCCCTTCCTGAGAGGAACTGCAGTCTGCCAAAACAACGAGGAGTCCTGTGGCACCTTATAGACTAACGCTGTGTTTACATTGGAGCGATCTTGTGCAAAAGCGGCCGCTTTTGTGCAAAAACTTGCTGCCTGTCTACACTGGCGGGGAGTTCTTGGCAAGAACACTGATGCTCTAATGTGTGAAATCAGGGCTTCTTGCGCAAGAACTATGATGCTCCCGCTCAGGAATAAGCCCTCTTGCACAAGAGGCCAGTGTAGACAGGCTACATGAATTTCTTGCGCAAGAAAGCCCGATGGCTAAAATGGCCTTTCTTGTGCAAGAGGGCATCGACACTGGCACGGATGCTCTTGCACAAAAGCACATGCCAGTGTAGACGCTCTCTTGCACAAATACTCTAAGGCAAAAACTCTTGCGTTAAAGAGGATTTGTGCAAAATCTTGCCAATGTAGACGTAGCCTCTGTGTCCGGGGCTGGAGGCCGTGAATGAGGCAGGGGCCTCACACGGCACATGAGGATCCCAAGAATTAGGGAGCCGCGGCTCCGTGTCTGTGGGGCTGGGATCCCGCAGGATTCTGGGCTGGGGGGGCTCTGGGATCAGGGAGTGAATCGCAGCCCAGGGCTCCTGTATGTGACCGTGGCTGGGGCCGGCGGGGGAGGGCAGGGCTGGGGGGCTACCCGGGTCTGGCTCTCACTGCCTGTCTCCTGTGCACAGATCCCAGCCTGCCCAAACCCTCCATTTCATCGAGTGCCACTTGGGTCACTGTCCCAGGGGCAGACGTCACCATCTGGTGCCAGGGGCCGGGCGGGGACGTGAGGTTCTTCCTGCACCAGGCTGGAGACCTGACCCGGACGCGCCCCATGGACCCTGCTGGGGACAGGGCCGAGTTCCACATCCGCCCCGTGGGCCGGCAGCACGGAGGGAGCTACAGCTGCAGCTACCGGCCCCGGGCAGAGCCCTTCGTCTCCTCGCCGCCCAGCGACCCCATGGGGCTGGTGGTAGCAGGTGAGGGGCCCGGCTCAGCCAGATCGTCTGGGGGTCTCCATCCCGATGGGACACTCAGAGCCAGGCTCTGCCCCGGGGCCTGGGACCCGCCTGGCTGCGGGATGGGGACGGAATCACTGCGGGGTCCCAGCCTTGGGGGAGCAGCAGCCGCTGGAGGTTCAGGGCTGGGGGGGGATCTCTGCCCCAGGGGGAGCTGCAAACCGGGGGCATTTCCCAGGGGGTGCTCCTGCAGCTGCACCTCCCGCTCGTGGGGAAGCCCAGAGGAGTCGGGGACCGGGGGCTGCCAAGCGTCCCCAGCCACACACGCACACACACAGACACACACACAGGGACACACACACACCCCTCTGCTGGAAATGCCAGTGATGGCCGATGCCAGATTGTGGCAGGGGCCCATTAAGGTTTCTTGGGGCCCTGAGGCAGAGCAAGTGGGGGTCGCTCCACCACTTCCACTTGCAGTCTCTGCTCCGCCCCCTCCACCCATGGCTCCGCCCACAGCCCCTCCCCCTTTCTGTCCTTTCCCGGAGACCTGCCCCTGTTCCACCCACAGCCCTGCCCCTTCCATCCCCCCACTGCAGCCCCACAGCCCGTTTGCTACTTTCCTGCCTCCCTGTATTGTGACCCCAAGACCAGAAAATCTCAGTTCCCCCCCCACAGGGGTGGGGTTGGGTGCTGGGTCTCTCCCTGCCCTGCTCACACGGTGTCCAGGCCTCCAGGACCCACGCCCCAGCTGGGGCTTTTGGGCCCAGGCCCCGGGGCTAAACCCCCCTCTGGGGGCAGGGGCAGCGGGGTAGCAGGGTGATCGCTGAGTGGGGGTTTCAGCCCCTCCCCCACCCACTGACAGATGCTGGTTCTGTTCCCACAGGGGAAACCGACCTGACCCAGCCCAGAGCGGCGCCGGATCCCACCCGCCCAGGCAGCGTGGGGGCAGATACCGGAGAATCTATTGAGTCACCGATTACAGGTGCAAATGGCTGCCCCAGGGATGATGGAGGCTGTTCATAGGGGCAGTGACTCCCCCTCCTGCTCAGACACCGACCCGCCTGTAACGGGGCAGCTGGGCCCTTTGATGGCCACAAGGGTGCCCTGGACTCCCTGCAAAACAGTCAGAAGCAGCCAGCATGGGAGGCGGGACGCCAGGCTAGATGGGCCCGTTGGCCGGAGATGGGGCAGCTGGAGGAGGAGGCTGAAATGCCTTAGAAATGAGGCCAGACTAGGTCAGCCAGCGCCCCCTACTGCCGTGCTGGGGCAATGGGGAGAGCGCCCCCTAAAGGGCACCCCGCCCCCTGCAGATCAGCGCCCCCTTGCGTCCGGCTTGCTCTGACCCTATTTGATCCCCTGGGCCCCCCACCAGCCTCTTCATAGAATTGGCTGCTGCCCCTGCCCTGTGCTGTCCTGACCTGGCCCCCTTGGGTGCTGGGGGTGGGAGGGGTTTGGGGAGACACCGTCTGTTTCATGGCTGCTGCTGTTTCCCAGAGGGGTTGGGACCCCCGACACCTTCCAGCCTGAGCACCCCCCTCATCGCCGGGGTGAGCGTCGCGGCCATCGGCCTCCTCCTCCTCCTCCTCGCGGCCTTCGTCTGCTTCGCGAGAACCCGAGCCAGTAAGTGCCCCGCCCGGCAAGGGAAGGGTCGGAGCTGCCACTGAGCAGGGTGGGAAGGGGGGGCTGCAGGGAAAGCCAAGGATGGGGGGTGGGGCTCAGTGGGGGGTGGAGCACTGGGGCTCTGATGTCCTGGGGAGCACTAGGGCCGGCTGTGCTGCAGGGAATAGGGGCGGGGGCGCTGCCTGTGGATCCCTGTGCCCAGAGCTGACTCACCCCAGAGGTGGCCGCATCTCAGGCGAGGGGTCCTTGAATAAAGAGCCACCGATGCCGCACCGCTCAGGCACTGGGGTGCATGGGGAGCTGACCCCTTATCTGGTTCATTATAAGTCACTAACGAGGGAGGCTTAGGGGCAGGAAAAGCCCCCAGTTAATCTGCCCCTCCCCCGATCCCTGCACATGGAGTTGTGCCGCCCCCTGCTGTCTGGCTCACCCCAGCAGATAAAGATCCTGCCCCTCCACCCCCCTCCCGATTGCCCCAGGGCGGGCCGGGCGCCGGTACCGGGATCTGATTGGCTCATGGTTTGTGTCCCTCTGCAGGAAAAGGAGACGCCCCGAGACCCAGCAGGTAAGAACCCGGCTCCTCCCCCTCCCGATCCACCTGCCTGGGTCACAAGGCTCCTGGTTCTATCCCTGGCTGTGGGAGGGGAGTGGGGCCTGGTGGTTAGAGCTGGGGGCTGGGAGCCAGGACTTCTGAATTTTACTGCAGCTCTGGAAGAGGTCTGTGCTGTAGGGGGGGGAGGGTTAGGAAACAGGGTAATACTGTGAGGCAGGATGAGGGAGCTGTCTGAGTATTGAAGAATCTCTCTGCGGGTTGGGGGCTATGACATTTACTAGGGGATGTTTCTCTTTTAGCACCATCCCCTTGCGGGTGTTGAAGGCTCCGGCTCAGCAAGATCCTGTCTGTGAGTAACACACCCAAGGGGCTACCAGGGTGAGGCAGAACCCTGGGGGAGGGGAGTGTTCCTAGACTTTGCCACTGTCTCTGTGCCTCAGTTTCCCTCTCTGTAAAACAGCGCTAATGTCCTGTGGGGTGGGGTGGAGGACGTTGTGCTGGTCTCTGAGTCCCCTGGATGCACAAGTGGGGGGGAAGGGGGTCAGCACAGGGGGTGGGGCTTTGCTCCAGGCTGGCTCGGGGCGCCTCTCAGCAGGTGTCTCTGTTCCGCAGACGCCTCCGTCGATGAAGGGAAACAGCCGCAGAGCCTGGTGAGTGTCCCCGGTTCCCCCAGGGGTCCTGAGCCCCAACCCTGCCCCACGTGGGCCCTGCCCACCTGGCCTGGCTCAGTCAGTGCGGGGTGGTGTTGCTGGGCGAGGGCTGGGCTTATGGGAGGATGTGTGTGTAGTGGGGTGAGCGCCCCCTGCTGGAGGGAACAAGCCCGCTGTGGGGGAGGGGATGTGGATGCCCCACCCCGCCATGAACACACAGTGATTCTCTCCCCTCCCAGACCCAGGAGCCCGACCCCGGCGCCGAGGGACTCACCTACGCCGAGCTGGACCACCAGGCGCTGCATGACAAGCGGGGGGCCCCGGCCCCTGCCCCGGAGCTCGTCCTTTACGCCGCCGTCAGCAGGAGCCAGGGGGCCCGGCCGTGAGAGCCCCCAGAACCACAGGACTCTGACTCAAAGACTCCCTATGACTGGCCGCCCGGCCCCTCGTGTACCAGGCCTGGAGCCTCTGGCTGAGAGACCGACGGCCGCTGGGGCTTTGGGGTTACACAGACGCCACCATTTGCACCAGTTTGAACCCGCCTGTGACCCAGGCCCCAGAGAGGTGTAACACCCCCCACCCCGGTCAGCTTTTTGTCAGTCGGACCCCAAACATGGCGACCAGTCAGGCCCGGGGTCTGTGGGGCAGACCCCCAGTCGGGAAAGGATTCTGCGGGGTCAGGCCAAGCCCCAGAGACCACTGCAGAGATTTGCTGCTGGCGGGTGCGGTCCGGCTCTGTCCCGCTGCAGGGCGTTGCGTCCCCCCGCCCCCTCGGAAACGTGTCGTGCTGGGGTCAGGAACCCAGAGACGAATCCGACCCCCGGGCTCTGCCTGGTGGGGGGTGGAAGTGGCTCCGCCCGTTCCCCTCCCTGGCTGGGGCAGTAAACGCTGCCTGGGGGCTTTTCCCCACAAAATCTACTAGCCCCTCACGTCTCACTTGCGGCCCCCGACTGACTTTTCTGTGGGTCGGTGGACACCGACCCAAAAAAGGTTCCCCCCTTTTCTGTAATCACATCAGTGAGAAAGTGGGGGGGTTGTGTGAATTCAAAGGGGGGGGGTTCCCCACACCCCCCTATGGGGTGTACACCCCCCCGAATATCCCCAACCCCCCCCCCCCAGTTTTGTGAACTAGTTACATGCCCATTTAGTGATTGTTTGGACATTTGAATTAAAACTGAAACATTAATACACATTTTAAGAGCCTACACAGTGTCCAAATGAGCTCTCCCTGACAGCTCGTGATGAGCTGGGAGCTGAGGGGGAAAGGCTTCAGGACCAGATTGTATTTACACTCACACCTAATCTACCTAGGTATCCAGCAAACAGAGCTGTGTTGCCCAAGTGATAGATTTTGGCTGCGGTTGGGTTATAAATCACTTGAATGGGGGGGAGGGTTGGGAGGGATGAAATGAAATGTTGTTCTTATTGTATGAGTAAAGGGCAGTAGAACTGAACTTAACCTGGACTGATTGAGGGCATCAAGAAAGAGGGTGGCGACAGGTGTTTTGCTTGATGGTCTGTCTGAGTCACAAGTGCTATTTGACCTGCCCCTCTCCCCTGTTTAAAGACAGAGCTGATTAGCTCTTCATCTAATTAACCATCTTTGTTAGTCTTTAAAGTCCTACATAGTCCTGTTATATCGTCATTTGTTTTCTTAAATGACCACTCCAGCTGAAATCACTGATAATCAGCAAGGTTCCCACACCGAGAGCTCAGCTGGAATCACCGGGAGCTGGGTGGAACCTCAAGAGACCAACTCGCAGAGGTCACGGTGGCAGGTGACAGTAGAAGGTGACAGCGCAGGGCCAACGGCAACAGACGATGGAGTGAACGGTGGCACAACGAACAACCGTGGCCCGAGCGAACAGTGAGCAGCTGGAGGAACAAGCAAGATGCCTCCTTGCCCCCCCACCTGGGAGGAGTACTCACGGGACAGCACCTTTGAACTCTGAGTCTCCACTGAGCAAGGGCAACATCCGTGAGTGGGGTGAGGTGGAGGGAAAAATGAGGGGCACATGAAATAAACATTTGTTTGTTGGACTATATTTTAGTGACTTTGCTCCAGAATGCTAGATTTGTGACTGGGAATGGAAACTTATATAAATGTGTCTCCTAGCAGGCCAAGAGTTTTAAAATGCGTTATTTGCCAAGGTTGTTATCTCACATCGTTGCTATCTTGAGAGGGCATTATGTTGGGGAGTTTCTGTACTAAACATTTTTATTATTATACAGGCAGTCCCCGGGTTACGTACAAGATAGGGACTGTAGGTTTGTTCTTAAGTTGAATTTGTATGTAAGTCGGAACTGGTACATATTGTAGGGGAAACTCTAGCCAAACATTTCTCCAGAGCTCAGTTTTATTCTCCCACACCTCACTTCCCTCAGTCCTTTATTCTCAAGCTGAGGTGTCTGCTGAAAAAAGCCGCTCCGCGTCTCCCTGGTCTGCTGGGGGGGGTGCTAGCTTCGCGTCTCCCTGGTCTTCTGGGGGGGGAGGGGTGCTAGCTTCGTGTCTCCCTGGTCTGCTGGGGGGAAGCAGCTAGCGCGGGGTTGCCTCACCCCGTTTGTAAGTAGGGATCCGATGTAAGTCGGATCCATGTAACCCGGGGACTGCCTGTAATGAATTTTTACAGAAGAATGGTCACACTGGGTCAGACCACATGGCTGTGGCATCATACTTTCTATTTAAGCAAGAGCTACCACACACTGCAAACTGGAGGCCAATGTTAAGTGTGTTGTCACTCGTTCATCCTGACGTTGAACGCTGGTTCCGAACAAGACCAGCAAATGCCCGCTATCTTTCTGCAATAAACTCAACGGACTGGCTAGAAGCATGCGGTGTGAAAGACTCAGCAGTTGAAAAAGTGAAGAAGTCTCTCCCCACGTTCAAAAAGTTTGCATATATACATGGCTGATGAATGCTCCAATGCAAATGAGCATCAAGTATTAAGCCATTGTGTACGTTATCTTGATGTCAGTGGTAGGCGGGTAGACGCATTGCTAGATGTTCAAGTTATAGAAAACACATCAGCTGCATCTGTGACAACCCACATCTTAGAAGAGTTAAGTGCTTGTCAATTGGACCCCAAACAGATGGTTGCTTGTGCATTTGATGGAACTGCAAACTTCTCTGGAAGACATGGTGGAGAACAAGCTTTGCTCGGAGAAAAGTGTAACTCTAATCTCTCCTATACACACTGCAGAGGCCATCTTGGAACATATAGAAGATACACTGGGACTGAAGTTCAAATTAGTCCAACCTGATTAGGGGGCTGGAGCGCATATCCTACGAGGAGAGACTGAGGGATTTGGGTTTGTTTTAGTCTGCAGAAGAGACCAGTGAGGGGGGATTTGAGAGCAGCCTTCAACTTCCTGAAGGGAGGTTCCAAAGAGGCTGGAGAGAGGCTGTTCTCAGTCGTGAGGGATGGCAGAACAAGGAGCGATGGTCTTTAGTTACAGTGGGGGAGGTCTGGGTTGGATATTAGGAAAAACTATTTCCCTAGGAGGGTGGGGAAGCGCTGGGATGGGTTCCCTAGGGAGGTAGTGGAGTCTCCATCCCTAGAGGTGTTTAAGTCTCGGCTTGACAAAGCCCTGGCCGGGTTGGTTTAGTTGGGATTGGTCCTACCTTGGGCAGGGGGCTGGACTTGATGACTCCTGAGGTCTCTCTTCCATCTCTATGCTTATCTAACCTGGGAAAACCCGCTGGCTTTCTCATGAGCGATCCTTGGCTGTTGTCTTAAAATTACTCCAGCTCTTATTATTGGCTTTGGAAAGTATCTACCAAGATGGATTTCTAAGTAGTGAGGCCGGTGGATTACTTTTGCTACTACATTCAGAGAAGACTATTGTCATTCTCTCTCTCTCGTAAATCAACTGTTGAAACCACTTGAGTCATTAAACAATGCCAAGCAGGCATCTGCTACAACAGTAGTAGATCTTTGTCCAGCAATAGAAGCTACATTTGGCTCCATCAGAGAGCTATCCATTGAAAAAGTACTGAAGAAGCAAAGATTTCAGTCCAGAAGTTGACTAATGAAGGCATTTATATTGAATCGTTAAGTGAAGAGGACAAGAAGTGTTTGTTAAGACAACTGAAAAGTGCACAGACTTGATTCTTAAAAATCTACAACAGCGACTTCTAGATTCTACTCAACTTCTAGGTAGCTTTTACAGAAGCCTGTCCTATCAAACACCGACAGTTGAATGGAGTGAGGCACTACCAGCAAGGGGGCTGCCATGTGCTCAGGAGAGAATAGAGAATTTGAACACAGAGTGGAATATCATTCGAAGAATGAATGAAGATTAGACTTCAACCTCTCTTTTATCGTCACTAGTGGCTCGACCGGATCGTTGTGCCGTGTTTCCTGGGGTGAAAGGAGGTGGAATTCATCTTTTGCTACGCCCAGTCACAACAGCTACTGTTGAACCTTCTTTTTCATCACTGAACAGAATTTTGTGTTCTGAGAGAAGTCGCCTTCTGCCTGATCATGTGAATGAACTAATGAGCATATCCAGAGAAGGCATGGAAGTGCCGGACGCACGAGAAGCCTCCGAAGATGAACACGCTGCATTGGAGAAGTTCGTTAACAGAGCTGTGCAAAATTATAACAAGAACCCAAGAAGGATGGAGCCGTAGTGCTTCCGAGAAGGCTTGAGTAGCCTTTTCAGCACCTCCTTTCACAACACAGACTCTACACGTGTGTCAGCCTCCTCCGCTCACTGGGCCAGAAACCACAAACATCCCCCTCCCCCTGCCACGTCCTGCCTCTGTCTCAGGGCCCCCAGCTGAGAACAGCGTTGGCAGCGCCGCTACCTGAGCGGGAGGTTGGCCAGGCCCCTCCACCCTCATGCTCCAGAGCGGGTGCGGAGTCAAGACAGGTCAGGAAGGAATCTCTGCCCTGCTCCACGAGAGAGGGGCGCTCAGGGATGGGGGTTGTGACTGTGGAGGGGTGCCCCGTCTCTGCTCTGCATTACAGCTGTGGACAGGACAGATGGGCCCGCTGGGAAAGGCTACGGCAGCCTGGGTCCCTCCGGACACCTCCCGAGATTCCCCCGTTCCCGGCTGGTGCCCGCACTGGGCAGCTCCCATGTGGGGCTGGGCGGTGCTGCAGGAGGGGCCAGGCGGCTGTGGGGGGATGTGGTTTGCTGGGTGCTGCAGGGCGCTGGCTTTGCTCTGCCCACGGTAGATTTGGCCTGGAGGTTGCAGAGAAACCATCTGATGGGGAAGAAAGGGGCCGAGCGACTTGCCAGCTTCTCGGAGCTGCAGCCCCCGCACAGTTCCTCATTCTGCTCCCACTGAGGCTGGGTACAGCTGGGCACCGGGGTGTTGGTGGCTACGAAAAGGGGACTCCACTGCCCTGTCATGGTGTCTGCTCTCACCGTCCTCCTCCTCAGTGAGTATCACAGACAGCCAGGGCGTGTGCCTATTGGGGGGGACTGGAGATGGGGGCGATTGGAGACCGAGGAGTATGCCCATGGGGGGGAGGGGGAAATCGGAGACCAGGGTGTATGTCCATGGGGGGGATTGGAAACCAGGGTGTGTGCTCATGGTGTAGGGGAGGGAATCGGAGACCAGAGTGTACTAAGGGCACTAAGGATCCTTCTCCTCTCCAGGCTGCTGGCTGGCCGGGCACAGTGGGACGTGGGGCCGTGAGTATCTTTGAGATCAAGGATGGGTTGCTGGGGGAGGGGAAGGGAGGAACTGAGCCCCGAACCTCGCCCCAACCCCAAGATGCCCCTGTGGGCTCAGACCCCTCCTCTTCTTCCCTCTTCCCCCGCCCCCAGTGTGGGTACGAGGCGCTGGCGTGTGCGGGTCTGAGGAAACAGCTGGGATCTGATCCGTCCCTGGCTCAGTGCTGTGCGGGTCGGAGAGTGGGGTCATGCCGAATTATTTCAGCTCAGACAGACGCTGCCGGGCCGGGCCTGTATCATTGAATATGTGTGTGACAAGAGACGGACAGAATACTGGACCCTGGAAGATAAGGGTGCACGGGGGAGGGGAAGAGCTAGATTGTCCCAGATGTTTCAGAGCCTCCCAACACCACTTCCCCCTCTTTCCCACTCCCTGGGGGGAAAGGAGGATTCCTCACAGCCCGGCTGTGTCTAGACTGCATCCCTTTTCTGTAAAAGGGATGCAAATTAGACACATCACAATTGCAAATGAAGCGGAGATTTAAATCCCCCCTGCTTCATTTGCATAAAAATGGCTGCCGCTTTTTTCCGGCTCGGAGCTTTGCTGGAAAAAAGCTCCAGTCTAGACGGGGATCTATTTATTTGGAAAATAAAGCCTTTTCCGAAAGATCCCTTATGACTCTTAAAATAAGGAATAAGGGATCTTTCGGGAAAGGCTTTATTTTCCGAAAGATCCGCGTCTAGACTGGCGCTTTTTTCCGGCAAAGCTCCGAGCCGGAAAAAAGTGGCAGCCATTTTTATGCAAATGAAGCGGGGGGGATTTAAATCCCCGCTTCATTTGCAATTGCGATGTGTCTAATCTGCATCCCTTTTATGGAAAAGGGATGCAGTCTAGACACAGCCCCCAGGTATTGAGAAGCACTGAGCAAGCACGAAAGGAAATTGAGGATTCGGTGCCTGACGGTGACTCAGATTGCGACTTTAGCAAGTTCCAGTCTCTGTGTTCGTTCCCTCGCTAACAGAACAGAGCCCCAAAGCAATCGACTGTGATTGTGTTTTCCACATGCTGATCCTACATTGACCGGTGCCCAGAAAGGCCGGTACATTAGCGCTGCCTCCCCCGTCTGGTCCAGAGCCCTTGGAGCAGGGACGGTCTGTGTGGTGCCCGGCACAGATCAGCTTTCGCTTATTAAATCACAGACCTCACCCTCCATGGACCAGGGCTGAACTCCCAGCTCTTGCTCCCGGCTTTTCTGCAGCCCACAGAGCTGTCCTCCAACCCCCCCCCCCCCCACACACACACGCCCGCGAGGGCAGCAGGAAGCGGAGGCCGCAGAGGCTCGTAAAGCACAGTGAGGCACGTGCGGTGCAGCCACGGAAAGAAACACTAAGGCAGGGGGGAGGGTCTTGGAGCAGCTGGGGTGGGAATGGGCCAACCCGAACATGGCCCTATAACGACCCCAGGCCCTAGTGCTCCCCGTCCAGACAGTGCCCCTCCCCCCCACAGCTCCCCTCCAGGGCCTCTCCCCTCCCACCAATTTCCCCCCTCATCTGCCCTAGGGTACCCCCACCCATACATCCCACGGAGCTGGGCCCAGCCCACGGCCTCTCTCACTCCGTGGGCTCTGGTTCCCCTCAGAGCCATCAGAGCTGTGTCAGTGCAGCCGTGGGGGAGAAACCCCCAGACCTGCCCTCAACAGCCCCCTCCCCCACACGGCCAGCCCCCCGGCGTCCAAGGCCGGGAAAAGGGGGTCACACGTGACTCCCGCTGGTCAGACTATTGTCAGGAGCGCCAGGGGGCGCACGGCCCAGGCTGCCTCAGGCAGGGCCAGGTGATTCTCCTGCAGCCAGGCCCTGAGCTACGTGGGGTGAACCCCCAGCCCTGAGCCCCGTGGCCCGGCAGTGCCAGCGCTGGCAGGGCAGCTCCTGGGGCAGTGGAATGGGGACGTGCTGAGTGCGCGGGGGCAGGGCAGGTCGTGTCTCCATTTAACTCCTGTCTCTTGTCGAAAACAGAGCGACTATTCCCCAAGCCCCTCGTCGGGGGGAGCCCCCGCTGGGTGGTGGCGCCCGGGGAAAATGTCTCCATCCGCTGTGAGGGTCGGTTCTCAGGCATGGAGTTCCTCCTGCATAAAGCCGGGTACCCGAACCTGCAGCAGCGGGTGGTGCCTGCTGGGACCGTGGCTGAGTTTCCCCTGCCCAGCGTGGGCCGGGCAGATGCCGGGAGCTACACCTGCGAATATCGACCTATAAATGCGCCCACTCACGGTTCAAACCTGAGCGACCCCGTCGAGATCATTGTAGCAGGTGAGGGGCCCGGCCCGGTGTCCTGCTCCCCCCACTCCCAGCCGGACCCCAAGGGGGTCTCTGCACCACTGGGATGTGGGGAGCCAGGCTCTGCCCTGGGCCCAGCAGAGGGGACGCCCAGCTGGGGGAGGGAGAGTCACTGGGGGTCCCCAGACACAGTGGGGTTAGCGGCACTTGGAGATTTGGGACCCTGGAGACTGGGCTGCCCTGACACCTGCCAGGGAGCAGAGCTCTGGGCTCCAGGGCTGGGGCTGCGCCGTGTCTCAGGGGCCCGTCTCCAGGGCTCCGGGTCTGACCCGCCTCAGGCCGCGTGGTGAGGCCGGGCCCCAGGGCTGAGTGACGGGGCCTGCGTCTCCCGGCCTGTCTGCTTCCCTCTGCAGAGCCCAGCGCCCCCAAACCCAGCATCTCCCTGAGCCCCAGCGGGGGGGTGTCCCTGGGGGCATCCGTCAGCATCCGGTGTCGGGGTCCGCGCCTGGGCAGGCGGTTCGTGCTGAAGACAGCGGGAGGCCAGTTTCTGCACAAGGATCCAGGCGGGTTCGAGGCGGAGTTTCCCCTCAGCCCCCTGCGCCGGGAGCAGGGCGGGAGCTACAGCTGCTCCTACCACAGCAAATCGGAGCCGTTCACCGTGTCCTACCCCAGCGACCCCGTGGAGCTGGTGCTGACAGGTGAGGGGCCCGGCTCGGCCTCCCCGCTCCCAGCCCCACAGGCAGGGGGCTCAGAACGAAAGGGACGCGCAGAGCCAGGGTCTGTCCTGGGCCCAGCGAGTGGACGTCCAGCCGGGAAGGGGGATGGTATCGCTGGGGCTATGTCTACACCGGCATGATTTTCCGAAAATGCTTTTCATGGAAAAGCTTTCCGTGAAAAGCATTTTTGGAAAAAGCGTGTCTAGATTGGCAGGACGCTTTTCCGCAAAAGCTCTCTTTGCGGAAAAGCGTCCGTGGCCAATCTAGATGCGGTTTTCCACAAAAAAGCCCCGATCGCCATTTTCGCGATTGGGGCTTTTTTGAGGATAACAGCACTATGCTGTCTACACTGGCCCTTTTGCGCAAAAGTCTTTCGGAAAAAGACTTTTGCCCGAACGGGAGCAGCATAGTATTTCCGCAAAAGCACTGATGATTTTACAGGAGATCGTCAGTGCTTTCCCGGAAATTCAAGCGGCCAGTGTAGACAGCTGGCAACTTGCCAGTCTAGACACGGCCTGGGAGTGGTGAGTTCCCAGGCAGTGGGGAGCAGCAGCCCTTGGAGTCTTGGGGCCGGCTACTGTAACGCTGCCCCTGAACTGTGAGTTGCTCTTTAATACCAGGATCCCATTCCCCATGTTCTCCAGCCCCTGCCCCAGGCAGTGCCCAGGCCGGAGCTGAACGAGGCAGGGGCTGCAGGAGACTCGGTGGATACGGCGCTGAGGTGGGTCCCAGGAGATCCGGCCCAGCTCCTAGTGTGGCCCCACCTGCCCCGTGGGCTGAGTGGTTCAGAAGTGTCACTTCATTGTTGGGGGGTATCAAATTTGGGGCTGTCAGGCCAAGCACCCACAAACTGAGACACCCACGTTGGGGGGAGTCTTTTGCAAATGCTGACCTCAGCAGCACTGGGCCCCTTGTGCTGTGGGAGCAGGTAAAGCTCCAGCTGAGAGTCAAGAGAAGGCCCCTCCCCCACCGTGTTCTCTAAGTGACTGTCTGTGCCTCAGTTTCCCCAGTGTAGAACGGGGATACAGACACTGACTCCCTTCCTGCATGAAGCTGTCACTGGTTGCCTCCTGCTGGTCACTGTGGGAATTAGCTCCACTCAGAACCAGACCAGCCTCTTCTGGCTGACGTCTCGCCTGCTCTTACTCTCCACCAGCTTGTGTTGGAACCCATGTCCCTCCGAGACCGTAGTGTCCTTCCCTCCAGGTGCTGCCCCATGGCCGTGCATCCACCCTCTGGGGTCCTTCCCCTCAGGGAACCCCCAACCTCCTATACCCACCTTGCCTCAGTGACCCTCTGCCAGTTGTCGGCCAGCCCCTGCCTCAAGGGAAACTGCAGCCTGACCTGGCCACACATAGGCAAGGGGGGATCCTGCTGCCTTCTCCTGCCCCAGCTGCCTCCCCAGTGCCCTCAGGCCTCTGTCGCTGGGACCACTGAAGCTGAAGTTCCCCCAGCCCTGCTGGGTCTACTGTACCCAGACCAGCAAACAGCTAAACCCCCCTGGGACCACCCAGTCCAGCAAGCAACTAGATCCTCCTCCCTCTAGAGCTGGAGTCAGAACACAGCCTTTCCACCCATCTCTTTTATACCACCCTCCTGGGCGCTGATTGGCTGCCACAAGGCCCCCTCGTGATTGGCCGCTAGCTACAGCCCTCTCCCAGTGCTATTTTAACCCTTTTTGTGCCAGGAGGGAGGTGACCAACCCGCTCCAGAGGCTCAGGTCCTGCAGTGCCAGAGAGCAGCCCCTGAGTCGCTCTGTGTCCGGGGCTGGAGGCCGTGAACGAGGCAGGGGCCTAACCTGGCACATGAGGATCCCAAGAACTAGGGAGCTGCGGCTCCGTGTCTGTGGGGCTGGGATCCTGCAGGATTCTGGGCTGGGGGGGCTCTGGGATCAGGGAGTGAATCTCTGCCCAGGACCCCCA
This sequence comes from Pelodiscus sinensis, assembly GCF_052426305.1. Classification (NCBI taxonomy): domain Eukaryota; kingdom Metazoa; phylum Chordata; order Testudines; family Trionychidae; genus Pelodiscus; species Pelodiscus sinensis. The sequence goes on along the minus strand of NC_143069.1, from coordinate 31,114,332 downwards.
GATCTGCCCGTAGCTGGGCCGGCTGGGGACAATGGGGCTGGGTGGCTGCCCGGCTCTCACTGCCTGTCTCCTGTGCACAGATCCCAGCCTGCCCAGACCCTCCATCTCTCTGAGCCCCACTGGGGTCAGCGTCCCAGGGCCAAACGTCACCATTCGGTGCCAGGGGCCGCGCTGGGACGTGAGGTTCTTCCTGCACCAGGCTGGAGACCTGACCCGGCCGCGCCCCATGGACCCTGCTGGGGACAGGGCCGAGTTCCACATCCGCCCTGTGGGCCGGCAGCACGGAGGGAACTACAGCTGCAGCTACCGGCCCCGGGCAGAGCCCTTCGTCTCCTCGCCTCCCAGTGACCCCATGGGGCTGGTGGTAGCAGGTGAGGGGCCCGGCTCAGCCAGATCGTCTGGGGGTCTCCATCCCGATGGGACACTCAGAGCCAGGCTCTGCCCCGGGGCCTGGGACCCGCCTGGCTGCGGGGTGGGGACGGAATCACTGCGGGGTCCCAGCCTTGGGGGAGCAGCAGCCTCTGTAGGTTCAGGGCTGGGGGGGGGGGGGATCTCTGCCCCAGGGGGAGCTGCAAACCGGGGGCATTTCCCAGGGGGTGCTCCTGCAGCTGCACCTCCCGCTCGTGGGGATGCCCAGAGGAGTCGGGGACTGGGGGCTGCCAAGTGTCCCCAGCCACACACGCACGCACACAGACACACACAGACGGACACACCCCTCTGCTGGAAATGCCAGTGATGGTCGATGCCAGATTGTGGCAGGGGCCCATTAAGGTTTCTTGGGGCCCTGAGGCAGAGGAAGTGGGGTCCCCTTCCGCTTGCAGTCCCCTGCCCCGCCCCTTCACCCATGGCTCCGCCCACAGCCCCTCCCCTTCCATCCTCCCACTGCTGCCCCACAGCCCGTTTGCTACTTTCCTGCCCCCCCACTGTGACCCTAAGATCAGAGACTCTCAGTCCCCTTCCCCCACCCGACCACAGGCTGCAGCTGCCCAGCCCTGGAGCCATGGCAGGAAGCCAGAGCGTCCCCGACCCCACGGCCCCAGCCGGGCTCCCTGTGGGATCCCCCCACCCCGGCTGTGGGGACAAGGCCGTCTCTGCTACCGGGGGTGGGGCTGAGCGCTGGGTCTCTCCCCGCCCTGCTGACACAGTGCCCAGGCCTTCAGGACCCACCCCCCTTGGCCAGGGCTCCAGTCCCAGCGTCTAAACCCCCCTCTGGTGGCAGGGGCAGCGGGGCTGCAGGGTGATCTCTGGGTGGGTGTTTCAGCCCCTCCCCCGCCCCCTGACAGACGCTGGTTCTGTTCCCACAGGGGAAACGGACCCGACCCAGCCCGGAGCGGTGCCGGATCCCACCCGCCCAGGAGGCACAGGGGCAGGTAGCAGGGCTGGGGGAAACTCTGCTGCTGGTCACAGGGATCACAAGGCAGCTCCCCGCAATGGCTGCCCCGGGGGAGGGAGGGAGGGAGGCTGTTCACAGGGGCAGTGACTCCCCCCTCCTGCTCAGACACTGACCCGCCTGTAATGGGGCAGTCGGAGACTCCCTCTGGGGGCAGCCAGGCCCATTCGTGGCCACAAGAGAACCCTGGCAAAGCAAAGCAGCCTGCCTGGAAGGCGGGACGCCAGGGTAGATGGGCCCGTTGGCTGGCAATGGGGTGGCTGAAATACCTTAGAAGCGAGGCCAGGCTGGTCAGCCGGCGCCCCCTAGTGCCCTGCTGGGGGGTGGTTCGATTTATTTTAGATCCACAGGAAACCAGGATCACTTCAGGGTTACTTAACCACTTCCTTGTTTATTTCAAGTGTAACCACCACCAAGGCACAGTTGAACCTGAGATCTCAGGAGCTGACTATAGGACCCTCTACCCTCTGAGCTAAAAGCCAGCTGGCTCCCAGCCCCTGCTGTAGAGGTCTCTTGGTATTAACTGTTGCAGGGGTCTAGGTGCCACTTGCAGTACTCAGTAACCACACTAGGGCTGTGTCTAGATTGGCATGATTTTCCGGAAATGCTTTTAACGGAAAAAAGCATTTTTGGAATAGAGCGTCTAGATTGGCACTCTAGACGTGCTTTTCCACAAAAGCGATCGGGGCTTTTTTGCAGAAAACAAATCTGAGCTGTCTACACTGGCCCTTTTGCGCAAAAGGGACCTTTGCCTGAACAGGAGAAGCACAGTATTTCCGCAAGAAGCACTGATTTCTGACAGTAGGAAGTCAGTGCTTTTGCGGAAATTCAAGCGGCCAGGGTAGACAGCTGGCAAGTTTTTCCGGAAAAGCGGCTGATTTTCTGGAATAACTGGCCAGTCTAGACACAGCCCATGTGTGTGGGTTACACAAGCTTTAAGCAGCTAAAACAGCTACAAGCCTTAAGAACAGTGACTGGACAGTTAACACCTTAAACACTATAAATTCTAAAGCAAATACAGCGCAAAAGCAATTACTCAAAGCTCTACTATACTACATGCAGTACTAAAGCCTAATTCACTTACACGTCACCCGAACGCTACCTACAGTGGCAGGCGGGGGGTCCTGTTTCCGTTCTTCCCCACCAGGCACTGAGAAGGGCCTAATTACTTCTAGTAACATCGAGTGTAACTGCCCAGTCCCTCCCGCCGATTGTTCCTACTAAACCCAATTTCTAGCAAAGCGAGACTCGGTTGTTCTCGTGCTATTTGCCCATTGATTACGTGTTGGGTGGGACACGTCAGATGCCCAAGGCCCCTACCAGGGGTACATCCTGCTCAGGATGTTGCTGCTCTGGGCGCAGTTGACAGTTTCGTGGCTGCATCTGCACGTTTTGCTGATCAGAACCAAGTCCCAGTACAAGGGAACTTGTTCCTCTCATGGCCTTGCATACCACCCGCTCCATCGGCCGTGTTATGCAAAACGATTCCCCACTCTCGGGCCCGGCCTGCGTGCTTCACCGCACCAGACTTGAGATAGGCCCGAACTCCGCACTGTGGACAAGGCAGACATCACCAGTTATGGCCAAGGCAGGGTAGACCAGGCTGCCCCACACGGGGCAATGGGGAGAGCGCCCCCTCCTGAGCCCCCTGCAGCCCAGCGCTTGCTTGCTCTGACCCCACTTGATCCCGTGGGCCCCCACCAGCCTTCCCATAGAACTGGCTGCTGCCTCTGCCCTGCGGTGTCCTGGCCCCTTGGGCACTGCCTGGGTGGGAAGGACTCTGGGGGAGGGGGGACAGACCAGCTGCTCCTGGCCCTCATGGCTGCTGCTGTTTTCCAGATGGATCTCACAGCCTGAGCACCCCCCTCATCGCCGGGGTGAGCGTCGTGGCCATCGGCCTCCTCCTCCTCCTCCTCGCAGCCTTCGTCTGCTTCGCGAGAACCCGAGCCAGTAAGTGCCCCGCCCGGCAAGGGGAGGGTCGGAGCTACCACTGAGCAGGGCGGGAAGGGGTCGGGCTTGGATGGGGGACTGCAGGGAAAGCCAAGGATGGGGGGTGGGGCTCAATGGGGAGCCCTGGGTCACTATGGCCCCGATACCCCGGGCAGCACTAGGGCTTACTGTGCTACAAGGAATGGGGTGGGGGTTCGGCGGGGAGGAAGGGGAGGGGCTGCACGTGGATCCCTGTGCACAGAGCTGCCCCACCCCAGAGGTGGCCGCATCTCAGAACTGGCAAAGGGTCCCTGTCGGAAAAGCCGCCGGCGCCACGCTGCTCAGATACCTGGGTGCCAGGGGAGCCGACCCACAGATCCGGTTCGTTATAACAAGTCACCAATGATGGAGGTTTGGGGGCAGGAAAAGGCCCCCAGTTAATCTGCCCCCCCCCCAGCACATGGTGTTGTGCTGCCCCCTGCTGTCTGGCTCACCAGAGCAGGAGGCTTAGCCCCAGCAGGCAAAGGGCTCCCCCCTCCCGCCCATTACCCCTGCCTGCCTCCACGCAGGGCCGAGGGGCTGGGTGCCGGTCCCGGGATCTGATTGGCTCATGGGGGATTCTGGTTTGTGTCCCTCTGCAGGAAAAGGAGACGCCCCGAGACCCAGCAGGTAGGAACCCGGCTCCTCCCCCTTCCGATCCACCTGCCTGGGTCAGAAGGCTCCTGGTTCTATCCCAGGCTGTGGGGTGGGAGGGGAGGGGAGGGGAGGGGAGGGGAGGGGGGCCTGGTGGTTAGAGCAGGGGGCTGGGAGCCAGGACTGTTGGGTTCTACTGCAGCTCTGGGAGAGGCCGATGCTCTAGAAGTGGAAAGGGGGGAGGGTGTTAGGGGACTGGATAAGACTGTGAGGCAGGATGGGGGAGGCTCCCTGGGTGTGTTGGGGAATCTCCCTGTGGGTGGGGGGCTATGACATTTAGAAGGGGATTGTTCTGTCTTTTAGTGCCATCTCCTTGGGGGTGTTGAAGGCCTCGGCTCAGCAAGATCCCGTCTGTGAGTAACACACCCAAGGGGCTACCAGGGTAGGGTGGAACCCTGGGGGAGGGGAGGGGCTTGTGGGGCCCCACCCACATGGGCGGGGCCTGCTTTACACCCACTGCTGAGTGGGACTAAGGAGGGGACCCCGAGAAAGCTGGTGCCAGCTGAGCACGTTGTATCCCCAGGAGCCCCTTGGCTGCCCCCTGCTCCCTCAGGGCCTCCATAGGCCCCCCCATTCCCACACCTCTGGCCTGGGGCTTTGTGCGTCCCCCCCATTTCTCCCTCAGACCTTCCCAGCCAGAGACCTGAGGGAATCCCCTCCCCCCCCCCCGCTGTAAACATGAGACCCCGTGGCCCTCCCAGAGGCGGGCACAGAACGCAAACGTCCGGGCCCCTGTAACCATTAGACTCTGCTCCCCTCGCAGGGCTGGGGTGAAAACTGAGATGTCCTGACTCCCAGCTGCCCACCCCCACTCCCAGAGCCGCCTAGACTCTGCTACCAGCTGCCCCCTAGACTCTGCCTCAGTTTCCCTCTCTCTAACACGGTGCCAATGTCCTGTGCTGTGGGGTGGGGGGCGCTGTGCTGGGCTCTGAGCCCCCTGGATGGACAGGTGGGGGGGGGGGTCAGCGCTGGGGGTGGGGCTCTGCTCCGGGCCGGCTGGGGGCGCTGCTCAGCGGGTGTCTCTGTTCCGCAGACGCCTCCGTCGACGAAGGGGAACAGCCACAGAGCCTGGTGAGTGTCTCCGGTTCCCCCAGGGGGCCTGAGCCCCAACACTGCCCCACGTGGGCCCCACCCGCCTGACCTGGCTCACTTAGTGGGGAGGTGGGGCTGGGAATTGGGTTACAGGGTGAAGGGATCACCAGGGTGTGTGTGTGTGTGTGTGTGTGTGTGTGTGTGTGTGTGTCCCTGCGCCCCCTGCTGGAGGGGACAGGCCCTGCTCTGTGTATGTGTGTGTGTGTGTGTGTGTGTGCGTCCCTGCGCCCCCTGCTGGAGGGGACAGGCCCTGCTCTGTGCGTGTGTGTGTGTGTGTGTGTGTGTGTGTCCCTGCGCCCCCTGCTGGAGGGGACAGGCCCTGCTCTGTGTGTGTTGGGGGGGGGCAGTTGCTGGATGTACAGACCCATCCACACCCCAGTGACTCTCTCCCCTCCCAGCCCCAGGAGCCCGACCCCGAGGGACTCACCTACGCCGAGCTGGACCCCCAGGCGCTGCAGGCCAAGCGGGGGGCCCCTGCCCCGGAGCCCGTCCTGTACGCCGCCGTCAGCAGGAGCCGGGGGGCCCCGCCATGAGAGCCCCCCAGAACCACGGGGCACCAGCCCCCCGGGGGACAGACTCATCGACTTTAAAGTCAGAAGGGACCGTTCTGTGCCGCCCCCTCCTGTACCAGGCCAGAGCCTCTGGAGAGACCGACGGCCCCTGGGGCTTTGGGGCTACACAGACGCCACCATTTGCACCAGTTTGAACCCGCCCGGGCCCCCTGCAGCACAGGGAGGTGAAACCCTGCTTCCACCCCTCCGGAGTTTGTCAAATTCCTCCCTGGCCCCGAACATGGCGACCAGCCAGGCCCGGGGCCTGTGGGGCAGACCCTGCAGCCAGACCCCAGGAAGGATTCTGCGGGGTCAGGCCGAGCCCCAGCGGCCCCTGTGGAGATTTGCGGCTGGCGGCGCGGCTCTGTCCCACGCAGGGCGCCGCGTCCCCCTGCCCCCCGGAACCGTGTCGGGCTGAGGCTGGAAGCCAGGTGGGAGGCCGTTCCTGGACACCCCGTCACGGCTCGCAGGTCCTGCCCACACTTGGCCCCTCGGCTCCTGGGCAGACCCTTCGCCCAGGGCGGCAGCCCCTTCTCGGAGAGCCCCCTCCTCTCCAGCGGCAGTGAGACAGCCCTTCCTCAGGGGTCCACTCCAGTGCAGCCACCCTCTCTTGGGGGGCCCACTCTCACCTGGGGGGTCTGCCCCTCCGCTTCTGGGCGGTGCCTCTCAGGGCCTCCAGCCGCCTGCCTCTTCTGTGAGCCCTTTGGGGAATCCCCTCCCTCTGGACCCCCGGGGCCTCCACTCCCAGAAGGAACAGTGCCCCCCTGTTCTCTGGACCAGGGCAACTATCAGCCAGCACCAAACAGGCGGGTTTACTGAGCTTTGAATGCAGCAACGGGTCTCTCAGGCCAGTCGGCCTGGGCCCTCAGCCCACTCATCAGTCTTCCCTGCAGCCAGCTCAGCTCTGCCTGCCCTGCTCTCAGTCCCCAAAACTCACAACACCCCCCAGTCTTCCAGCAGAGCCTCCAAAAACCCCAGCAACAGCCCCTCCCCCGTCCATTGTCTTCCCCCCAGGTAAGAGGGTCGCCTGGCCCCTCTTCTCCCCCTCCCTCCTCGTCCAATGTTCTCCCCTTGCTGGGATCAGCTGGATTTGGTTGCCAGCGTCCCTCTCTGCAGCCCATTGTCTGTCCTCTGGCCAGAGCTACCTGTGTCATCCAAGGAGGGTCGGGGTCGCCAGGGTCCCAGACACCCCGGTTCCAACTCTGGGCTGTTCTTTGAAACAACAAACACCCCCCCCCTTTGTCACATTAAACCAGTCACTGCTGGGCTCTGAGTGTCCCCCTGTATGCAACACCCCCCTTTGAACCGCCAAATCCCCCACTTCCTCACAGAGGTTCCAAAGAGGATGGAGAGAGGCTGTTCACAGTAGGAGCAATGGGCACAAGTTACAGTGGGGGAGGTCTGGATTGGATATTAGGAAAAACTATTTCCCTAGGAGGGTGGTGAAACACTGGGATGGGTTCCCTGTGTAGGTGGTGGAGTCTCCATCCCTAGAGGTGTTTAAGTCTCGGCTTGACAAAGCCCTGGCCGGGTTGATTTAGTTGGGATTGTTCCTGGGGCTGGACTTGACCTCCTGAGGAAAACCTGCTGGCTTTCTCATGAGCGATCCTTGGCTTAAAATTACTCCAGCCGTTATTATTGGCTTTGGAAAGTATCTACCAAGATGGGATGGATCTAAGTAGTGAGGCTGGGGGATTACTTTTGCTACTACGTTCAGAGAAGACTATTGTCATTCTCTCTCTCTCGTAAATCAACTTTTGAAAACACTTGGGTCATTAAACAATGCCATCCAGGCATCTACTACAACAGTAGTAGATCTTTGTCCAGCAATAGAAGCTACATTTGTCTCCATCAGAGAGCTATCCATTGAAAAAGTACTGAAGAAGGAAAGATTTCAGTCCAGAAGTGCAGGACAATGTAGCACTTTAAAGACTAACAAGATGGTTTATTAGGTGATGAGCTTTCATGGGCCAGACCCACTTCCTCAGATCAAAACAAAGAAGCAAAGATTTCAGTCCAGAAGTTGACTAATGAAGGCATTATATTGAATCCTTAAGTGAAGAGGACACGAAGTGCTTGTTAAGACAACTGAAAAGTACACAGACTTGATTCTTAAAAATCTACAACAGCGACTTCTAGATTCTACTCAACCTCTACGTAGCTTTTACAGAAGCCTGTCCTATCAAACACCGACAGTTGAGCGGAGTGAGGCACTACCAGCAAGGGGGCTGCCATGTGCTCAGGAGAGAATAGAGATTTTGAACACAGAGTGGAATATCATGTGACAAATGAATGAAGATTTGACTTCAACTTCTTTTTATTGTCACTAGTGGCTCGACTGGATCTTTATGCCGTGTTTCCTGGGGTGAAAGAAGTAGGAATTCATCTCTTGCTGTGCCCGGTCGCAACAGCTACCGTTGAGCGTTGTTTTTCATCACCGAATAGAATTTTGTGTTCTGAAAGAAGTCGCCTTCTGCCTGATCATGTGAATGAACTAATGAGCATATCCAGTGAAGGAATGGAAGTGCCGGACGCACGAGAAGCCTCCGAAGATGAACGCGCTGCATTGGAGAAGTTCATTAACAGAGCTGTGCAAAATTATAAGAAGAACCCAAGAAAGATGGAGCCGTAGTGCTTCCGAGAAGGCTTGAGTAGCCTTTTCAGCACCTCCTTTCACAACACAGACTCTACGGCTGTGTCTAGACTGGGAAGTTTTTCCGTAAAAGCAGTTGCTTTTGCAGAAAAACTTGCCAGCTGTCTACACTGGCCGCTTGAATTTCCACAAGAACACTGACGATCTCATGTAAGAAATCAGTGCTTCTTGCGGAAAAACTATGCTGCTTCCATTCCGGCAAAAGTCCTTTTGCGCACAAGCTTTTGTGCAAAAGGGCCAGTGTAGACAGCTCAGATTTGTTTTGTGCAAAAAAGCTTTTTTGCGCAAAAGCGCGTCTAGATTGGCACAGACGGTTTTCCGCAAAACGTGCTTTTGTGGAAAAGCGTCCGTGCCAATCTTGATGCTCTTTTCCGCAAATGCTTTTAACGGAAAACTTTTCCATTAAAAGCATTTGCGGAAAATCATGCCAGTGTAGACGTAGCCTACATGTGTGTCTCAGCCTCCTCCACTCACTGGGCCAGAAGCCACAAACATCCGCCTTCTCCCTGCCACGTCCTGCCTCTGCCTCAGGGCCCCCAGCTGAGAACAGCGTTGGCAGCGCCGCTACCTGAGCGGGAGCTTGGCCAGGCCCCTCCACCCTCATGCTCCAGGGCGGATGCGGAGTCCAGACAGGTCAGGAAGGAATCTCTGCCCTGCTCCACGAGAGAGGGGCGCTCGGGGATGGGGGTTGTGACTGTGCAGGGGTTCCCCGTCTCTGCTCTGCATTGCAGCTGTGGACAAGCAGGACGGGCCCGCTGGGAAAGGCCGGTGCAGCCTGGGCCCCTCTGGACACCTCCCAAGATTCCCCCGTTCCCGGCTGGTGCTCGCACTGGGCAGCTCCCATGTGGGGCTGGGAGGTGCTGGAGGCTGTGCGGGGGATGTGGTTTGCTGGGTGCTGCAGGGCGCTGGCTTTGCTCTGCCCGCGGTAGATTTGGCCTGGAGATTGCAGAGAAACCATCTGACGGGGAAGAAAGGGGCCGAGTGATTCGTCAGCTTCCCGGAGCTGCAGCCCCAGCGCAGTTCCTCATTCTGCTCCCACTCGGACCTCAGAGTGGGTGCAGCTGGGCACCGGGGTGTTGGTGGCTACGAAAAGGGGACCCCACTGCCCTGTCATGGTGTCTCCTCTCACCGTCCTGCTCCTCAGTGAGTATCACAGCCAGCCAGGGCGTGTGCCTCTGGGGGGGCGGGATTGGAGAGCAGGGCTTGTGCCTATGGGAGGGGGGGGGGATCTGAGACCAGGGTGCTGGATTCAGTTGCTCTGGGCACTAAGGATCCGTCTCCTCTCCAGGCTGCTGGCTGGCCGGGCACAGTGGGACGTGGGGACGTGAGTATCTCTGAGTTCAAGGCTGGGTGGAGGCTGCTGGGGGAGGGGAAGGGAGGAACTGAGCCCTGAACCTCCCCCCAACCCCAAGATGCCCCTGTGGGCTCCAACCCCTCCTCTCTTTCCCTCCCCATCCCCAGTGCGGGTACGAGGCACCGGCGTGTGCGGGTCTGAGGAAGCAGCTGGGGTCTGATCCGTCCCTGGCTCAGTGCTGTGCGGGTCGGGGAGTGGGGTCATGCTGAATTATTTCAGCTCAGACAGACGCTGCCGGGCCGGGCCTGTATCATTGAATGTGTGTGTGACAAGAGACGGACACAATACTGGACCTGGAAGATAAGGGTGCACGGGGGAGGGGAAGAGCTAGATTGTCCCAGATGTTTCAGAGCCTCCCAACACCACTTCCCCCTTTTTCCCACTCCCTGGGGGGAAAGGAGGGTTCCTCACAGCCCGTGTATTGAGAAGCACGGAGCAAGCACCAAAGGAAATTGCCAACCCCAGGAGCGCCAGGGGGCAGAGCCGCAGGGGGCCCACGGCCTAGGCTGCCTCAGGCAGGGCCTGGTGCTCCCCCTACAGCCGGGCCCTGAGCTACGTGGGGTGAACTCCCAGCCCTGAGCCCCGTGGCCCGGCAGTGCCAGCGCTGGCAGGGCAGCTCCTGGGGCAGTGGAATGGGGACAGGCTGAGTGCACGGGGGCAGGGCAGGTCGTGTCTCCATTTAACTCCTGTCTCTTGTCGAAAGCAGAGCGCGAATTCCCCAAGCCCCTCGTCGGGGGGAGCCCCCGCTGGGTGGTGGCGCCCGGGGAAAACCTCTCCATCCGCTGTGAGGGTCGGTTCTCAGGCGCGGAGTTCCTTCTGCATAAGGGCAGGTACCCGAACCTGCAGCAGCGGGTGGTGTCTGCTGGGACCGTGGCTGAGTTTCCCCTGCCCAGCGTGGGCCGGGCAGATGCCGGGAGCTACACCTGCGAATATCGACCCATAACGGAGCTGACTCGCTGGTCACACCTGAGCGACCCTGTCGAGATCACTGTAGCAGGTGAGGGGCCCGGCCCGGTGTCCTGCTCCCCCCACTCCCAGCTGGACCCTCGGGGGTCTCTGCACCGCTGGGATGTGGGGAGCCAGGCTCTGCCCTGAGCCCTGGGCCCAGCAGAGGGGACACCCAGCTGGGGGAGGGAGAGTCACTGGGGGCCCAGCGACCCCAAACCCAACATCTCCCTGAGCCCCAGCGGGGGGGTGTCGCTGGGGGCATCTGTCAGCGTCCGGTGTCGGGGTCCGTACCTGGGCAGGCTGTTCGTGCTGAAGACAGCGGGAGGCCAGTTTCTGCACAAGGACTCAGGCGGGTTTGAGGCGGAGTTTCCCCTCAGCCGCCTGCGCCGGGAGCAGGGCGGGAGCTACAGCTGCTCCTACCACAGCAAATCGGAGCCGTTCACCGTGTCCTACCCCAGCGACCCCGTGGAGCTGGTGCTGAGAGGTGAGGGGCCCAGCCCGGCCTCCCCGCTCCCAGCCCCACAGGCAGGGGGCTCAGACCCAAAGGGACGCGCAGAGCCAGGGTCTGTCCTGGGCCCAGCGAGTGGACGCCCAGCCGGGAAGGGGGATGGAATCGCGGGGAGTGGGGGGTTCCCAGCCAGTGGGGAGCAGCTGCCCTTGGAGACCTGGGACCAGCTATTAGGGTTGCCAGGTGTCCGGTTTGCACCTGGTATTTGCACCGTCTGTCCAGTAGAAAAATTCAGAAAATACCAAACACGTGCAAAGTGCCATGTGCAATGTCCGGTATTGTCTGAATTCCTGGCTCGGCACCGGACGGAAGCCTGGCAGGGTCGGGGGAGTGACTCGAAGGCGGGGCCACGTTGGTACTGGGAGCCCTGTGGTCACGTGCAAAAGCCGAGTGGGGTGGGGTGGGGCGGGAGCCGGGACTCCCAGCCATTCCCCCTGCCCGGCTTCTGCGCACGACCAGAGGCTCCCAGCGCTAATCGCGGCCCCAGGAGCCTCTGGTTGCGCGCAGAAGCCGGGAAGGGGGAGGGCTCCCAGCCTCTCTCCCCGCCCCTGCCTGGCTTCTACTAGCAACTAAAGGGAGTGCCTGCCGGGGGCACGGCCTGTTGGACGCGGGCTGCAGCCAGTGGTTGCACCCCCTGCCCACCATCTCTGCTTCCTGCCCCCCTTCCTCCTGGCCACCCCCACGGCCCTCTACCTCCTCCCCCCCGCCTCCTGCCCCTCTTCCTGCCGGCCGGCCCCGCTCCTCTCCCTGCTAGTCCCCCATCCATGATCAAGTTTGTCCAGTATTTTCTAGGGGGGGGGTCTACCTGGTAACCCTATCGGCTACTGTAACGCTGCCCCTGAACCGTGAGTCGCTGTTTAATGCCGGGATCCCATCCCCCGTGTTCTCCAGCCCCTGCCCCAGGCAGTGCCCAAGCCTGAGCTGAATGAGGCAGGGGCTGCAGGAGAAGCGGCGCCTCGGTGGATACGGCGCTGGGCTGGGACCCAGGAGATCCGGCCCAGCTCCTCGTGTGGCCACACCTGCCCCGTGGGCTGAGAGCACGTCATGTGGTTCAGAAGTGCCCCTTCATTGTTGGGGAGCATCAAACGTGGGGATCTCAGGCCAAGCACCCACAAACTGAGACACCCACATGGGGGGGGCGCTTTTGCAACCTCTGAGCTCAGTAGCGCTGGATCCCTTGTGCTGTGGGAGCAGGTCGGGCCCCAGCTGTGAGTCAAGAGAGATCCTTTCCCCCACCATGTTCCCTAAGGAAATCTCTCTGTGCCTCAGTTTCCCCCAGTATAGAATGGGGACAGATACTGACTCCCTTCCTGGGTGAAGTTGTAACAGGATGCGCCTCCCCAGCACGGTGGCTCCTGCTGGTCACTGTGGGAATTAGCTCCACTCAGCACCTGAGCGGCCTCTTTCAGCTGGTGTCTCGCCTGCTCTTCCCCTCCGCCAGCTTGAGTTCAGACCGTGTCCCTCCCAGACCGTGGTGCCTTCCCTCCAGGTGCTGCCCCATGGCCATACCCCCACGTACTGGAGTCCTTCCCCTCAGGGAACCCCCTACCTCCTATACCCACCTGAGCCTGGCCAGCCATCTCTTTTATAGCACCCTCCTGGGCACTGATTGGCTGTCACAAAGCCCCTCATGATTGGCCGCTATCTACAGCCCTCTCCCAGTGCTATTTTAACCCGTTTCGTGCCAGCAGGGCAGTGACCACCCCGCTCCAGAGGCTCAGGTTCTGTGGTGCCAGAGAGCAGCCCCTGAGTCGCTCTGTGTCCGGGGCTGGAGGCCGTGAACGAGGCAGGGGCACATGAGGATCCCAAGAACTAGGGAGCCGCGGCTCCGTGTCTGTGGGGCTGGGATCCTGCAGGATTCAGGATTAGAGGGGATCTGGGATCAGGGAGTGAATCTCTGCCCAGGACCCCCAGATCTGCATGGGGCTGGGCCGGCCGGGGACAATGGGGCTGGGTGGCTGCCCAGGTCTGGCTCTCACTGCCTGTCTCCTGTGCACAGATCCCAGCCTGCCCAGACCCTCCATCTCTGTGAGCCCCACTGGGGTCAGCGTCCCAGGGGCAGACGTCACCATCCGGTGCCAGGGGCCGCGCTGGGACATCAAGTTTTTCCTGCACCAGGCTGGAGACCTGACCCGGCCGCACCCCATGGACCCTGCTGGGGATGGGGCCGAGTTCCACATCCGCTCCGTGGGCCGGCAGCACGGAGGGAGCTACAGCTGCAGCTACCGGCCCCGGGCAGAGCCCTTCGTCTCCTCGTACCTCAGCAGCCCCGTGGAACTGGTGGTAGCAGGTGAGGGGCCCGGCTCAGCCAGATCGTCTGGGGGTCTCCATCCCGATGGGACACTCAGAGCCAGGCTCTGCCCCAGGACCTGGGACCCGCCTGGCTGGGGGGTGGGGACGGAATCACTGCGGGGTCCCAGCCTTGGGGGAGGAGAAGCAGCCGCTGGAGGTTCAGGGCTGGGGGGGAGGGGGGGGATCTCTGCCCCAGGGGGAGCTGCAAACCGGGGGCCTTTCCCAGGGGGTGCTCCTGCAGCTGCACCTCCCGCTCGTGGGGATGCCCAGAGGAGTTGGGGACCGGGGGCTGCCGAACGAGCAGTGTCCCCAGCCACACACGCACACACAGACAGTCACACAGAGACATAAATAGAAGACAGACAGACACACACAGACCCCCCCCCCCCCCCGCTGGGAATGCCAGTGACGGTTGATGCCGGGTTGTGGCAGGGGCCCATTAAGGTTTCTTGGGGCCCTGAGGCAGAGCAAGTGGGGATCCCCCCACCCCTTCTGCTTGCAGTCCCTGTCCCGCCCCTTCATTCATGGCTCCACCCACAGCCCCTCCCCTTTCTGTCCCTTCCCCACAGCCCTGCCCCTTCCCTCCCCCCACTACAGCCCCACAGCCCGTTTGCTACTTTCTTGCCCCCCCCCCCACTGTGACTCCAAGAGCAGAGACGCTCAGTCCCCCTCCCCCGCCCAACCACAGGCTGCAGCTGCCCAGCCCTGGAGCCGTGGCAGGAAGCCAGAGCGTCCCCGACCCCACGGACCCAGCAGGGCTCCCTGTGGGATCCCCCCCACCCCGGCTGTGGGGACAAGGCCGTCTCTGCTACCGGGGGTGGGGCTGGGCACTGGGTCCCTCCCCGCCCTGCTGACACGATGCCCAGGCCTTCAGGACCCACCCCCCTTGGCCCCAGTCCCGGTGGCTAAACCCCCCTCTGGGGGCAGGGGCTGCGGGGCTGCAGGGTGATCTCTGGGTGGGTGTTTCAGCCCCACCCCCGCCCCCTGACAGACGCTGGTTCTGTTCCCACAGGGGAAACCGACCTGACCCAGCCCGGAGCAGCATCAGACAGCGCGGGGGCGGGTTCCGGGGATGGAAGAGAATCTGGTGAGTCACTGATCACAGGGCAGCTCCCCGCAGTGCCTGCCCCGGTGGGAGGAGACGGGGGGGGGGAGGCTGTTCACAGGGGCAGTGACTCCCCTTCCTGCTCAGACTGGAGGCTCCCTCTGGGGGCAGCCGGGCCCATCAGCGGCCACTAGGGTGCCCTGGCAAAGCAGCCAGCCTGAGGTGGGACGCCAGGGTAGATGGGCCCGTTGGCTGGCGATGGGGCGGCCAAGAGGAGGAGGCTGAAATACCTTAGCAGCAAGGCCAAGCTGGGTCAGCCAGCACCCCCTAGTGCCCTGCTTAGGGGGGGCCGTTCGATTTATTTTAGATCTACTGGGAATCAGGGACGACACTTCAGGGCTATTTAACCACGTCCTTATTTATTGCAAGCTTTAAGTACCTAATACAGTTACAATCCTTAAGAACAGTGACTGGACAACTTACACCTTAAACACTATAAATTCTAAAGCAAATACAGCGCAAAAGCAATTACTCAAAGATCTACTATACTACATGCAGTACTAAAGCCTAATTCACTTACACGTCACCCGTACGCTACCTACAGTGCCAGGCGGGGGGTCCTGTTTCCGTTCTTACCCACCAGGCACTGTGAAGGGCCTAATTACTTCTAGTTACATCCAGCGTAACTGCCCAGTCCCTCCCGCCGATTGTTCCTACTAAACCCAATTTCTAGCAGAGAGAGACTCGGTTGTTCTCATGCTATTTGCCCATTGATTACGTGTTGGGTGGGATACGTCAGATGCCCAAGGCCCCTACCAGGGGTACATCCTGCTCAGGATATTGCTGCTCTGGGCGCAGTTGACAATTTCGAGGCTGCATCTGCACGTTTTGCTGATCAGAACCAAGTCCCAGTACAAGGCCGCTTGGCCCGTGTTCCTCACGTGGCCTCGCGTACCACACGCTCCATCGGCCGTGTTATGCAAAACGATTCCCCACTCTCGGGCCCAGCCTGCGTGCTTCGGCGCACCAGACTTGAGACAGGCCCGAACTCCGCACTGTGGACAAGGCAGACATCACCAGTTATGGCCAAGGCTGGGTAGACCAGGCTGCCCCACATGGGGCAATGGGGAGAGCGCCCCCTCCTGAGCCCCCTGCAGCCCAGCGCTTGCTTGCTCTGACCCCACTTGATCCCATGGGCCCCCATCAGCCTCCCTATAGAATTGGCTGCTGCCTCTGCCCTGCGGTGTCCTGGCCCCTTGAGCACTGACTGTGTGGGAAGGACTCTGCGGGGAGGACGGGGGGGAGGACAGACCAGCTGCTCCCGGCCCTCACGGCTGCTGCTGTTTCCCAGACGATTCGGAGCAATCGGGATCTGATGGCCTGAGCACCCCCCTCATCGCTGGGGTGAGCGTCGCGGCCATCGGCCTCCTCCTCCTCCTCCTCGCGGCCTTGGTCTGCTTCGTGAGAACCCGAGCCAGTAAGTGCCCCGCCCGGCTAGGGAAGAGTCGGAGCTGCCACTGAGCAGGGTGGGACGGGGTCAGGCTGCAGGGAAAGCCAAGGATGGGGGGTGGGGCTCCGTGGGGGACGCCATCCCTGAGCAGCACTAGGGCAGCCTGTGCTGCAAGGAATGGGGTGGGGGCTCAGTAGGAAGGAGGGGGGGAGGGCTGCATGTGGATCCCTGTGCACAGACCTGCCCCACCCCAGAGGTGGCTGCATCTCAGAACTGGCAAAGGGTCCCTGTCGGAAAAGCCGCCGGCGCCGCGCCGCTCAGGTACTGGGGTGCCAGGGAAGCCGACTCACAGATCCATTTCATTATAACAAGTCACCAATGATGGAGGTTTGGGGGCAGGAAAAGCCCCCCAGTTAATCAGCCCCCCTCCCCAGCACATGGTGTTGGGCTGTCCCCTGCTGTCTGGCTCACCCTAGGAGTCTCAGCCCCTGCAGGCAAAGGGCTTCCTCCCGCCCCCCCACCTCCCCATCCTGCCTCACCGCAGGGCCGAGGGGCCGAGGTGCCGGTACCGGGCTCTGATTGGTTCATGGGAGATTCTGGTTTGTGTCCCTCTGCAGGAAAAGGAGACGCCCCGAGACCCAGCAGGTAAGAACCCGGCTCCTCCCCCTCCCGATCCACCTGCCTTGGTCACAAGGCTCCTGGTTCTATGCCAGGCTCCAGGAGGGGAGTGGGGCCTGGTGGTTAGAGCTGGGAGCGGGGACTCTTGGGTTCTACTGCAGCTCTGGGAGAGGCTGATGCTGTAGAAGTTGGAGGGGGGGAGGATGTTAGGGGACTGGATAAGACTGTGAGGCAGGATGGGGGAGGCTCCCTGGGTGTGTTGGGGAATCTCCCTGTGGGTGGGGGGCTATGACATTTACAAGAGGATTGTTCTGTCTTTTAGTACCATCCCCTTGGGGGCGCTGAAGGCCCCGGCTCAGCAAGATCCCGTCTGTGAGTAACACACCCAAGGGGTTACCAGAGGGGTGGAACCCCGGGGGAGGGGAGGGGCTTGTGGGGCCCCACCCACAAGGGCGGGGCCTGCTTTACACCCGCTGCTGAGTGGGACTAAGGAGGGGACCCCGAGATAGCTGGTGCCAGCTGAGCACGTTGTATCCCCAGGAGCCCCTTGGCTGCCCCCAGGTCCCTCAATTTCAGGACTGCCCTGTACCCCCCCATTCCCACACCTCTGGCCTTTGTGTATCCCCCCCCCCTTAATTTCTCCCTCAGACCATCCCAGCCAGAGCCCTGAGGGAATCTCCCCTCCCCCCCCGCGCTGTAAACATGAGACCCCCGCGGCCCTCCCAGAGGCGGGCACAGAACCCAAATGTCCTGGCTCCGCCCCCTTTAACCATTAGACTCTGCTCCCCTGTCAGGGTTGGAGTGAAAACTGAGACGTCCTGACTCCCAGCTGCCCACCCCCCCAATAATCCCCTAGACTCTGCCGCCAGCTCTGTGCCTCAGTTTCCCGCTCTGTAACACGGTGCCAATGTCCTGTGCTGTGGGGTAGGGGGCACTGTGCTGGGCTCAGAGCCCCCTGGATGGACAGGTGGGGGGGGGGTGAGCACAGGGGGTGGGGCTCTGCTCCAGGCTGGCTGGGGGGCGCTGCTCAGCGGGTGTCTCTGTTCTGCAGACGCCTCCGTCGACGAAGGGAAACAGCCGCAGAGTCTGGTGAGTGTCCCTGGTTCCCCCAGGGGGCCTGAGCCCCAACCCTGCCCCACGTGGGCCCCACCCGCCTGACCTGGCTCGCAGCGTGGGGGTGGAGCTGGGATTATGGGATCACCGTGTGTGTGTGTGTGTGTGTGTGTGTGTGTGTGTGTGTGTGTGTCCCTGCGCCCCCTGCTGGAGGGGACAGACCCTGCTCTCTGTGTGTGTGTGTGTGTGTGTGTGTGTGTGTGTGTGTGTCCCTGCGCCCCCTGCTGGAGGGGACAGGCCCTGCTCTGTGTGTGTTGGGGGGGACAGTTGCTGGATGTACAGGCCCATCCACACCCCAGTGACTCTCTCCCCTCCCAGCCCCAGGAGCCCGACCCCGACGGACTCACCTACGCCGAGCTGGACCACCAGGCGCTGCAGGCCAAGCGGGGGGCCCCTGCCCCGGAGCCCGTCCTGTACGCCGCCGTCAGCAGGAGCCGGGGGGCCCCGCCATGAGAGCCCCCCAGAACCACGGGGCACCGGCCCCCCGGGGGGAGAGACTCATCGACTTTAAAGTCAGAAGAGAACGTTCTGTGCCGCCCCCTCCTGTACCAGGCCGGAGCCTCTGGAGAGACCGACGGCCCCTGGGGCTTTTGGGGTTACACAGACGCCACCATTTGCACCAGTTTGAACCCGCCCAGGCCCCGGGTCCCCTGCAGCACAGGGAGGTGAAACACCCCTCCTCCCCCAATCTTTGTCAAATTCCACCCTGACCCCAAACGGCAACCAGCCATGCCCGGGGCCTGTGGGGCAGACCCAGCAGCCAGACCCCAGGAAGGATTCTGCGGGGTCAGGCCGAGCCCCAGAGGCCGCTGTGGTCATTTGCTGCTGGCGGGCGCAGCCCGGCTCTGTCCTGCCGCAGGACGTCGCGTCCCCCCGCTCCCTCGGAAATGTGTCGGGCTGAGGCTGGAAGGCAGGTGGGAGGCCGTTCCAGGACACCCCCTCCACAGACGGCCTCGTCTACACAGCAGAGTGGAGTCGGCGTGCGGGGTGGGCTCATCACTGAAATCCCTTTTCATGAGTCCGAGCTTCGGAAAGCTCCCCTCGGCCCCCGTGACGGCGACCAGCAGCGGGAGCCGGATCCCCAAAGCCGCTGAGGCCGCCAGCGTCACCCGCGGCCGAAAATTCCTCATGGGCCCGGCTCTGGGGAAGATCCGTGCCCTTGTTCAAGAGTGTTTTCCTGTCCCCAGCAGCTTATTAAAGTCACTCAGCCCCTTGGGTCTCCTCGTGTTGCCTCGCTCGGCCGAATCTTTCCTCGGTGGATGCTCAAGCCGTGTGAAGGAGAGAGCAAAATAACGCCCGCTGCCATTTTTCTTCTGAAACGTTTGTAAGCAGGGGCTGAACTACTGCTTCCTATCAGCCAGCGAAAAGGAGAGATCTGCCTGGGGTGGGTGTGGTGCTCACTCAAATTGCTTAGCTCTGCAAGATAATTAACTGTTAACTGTTGCTATGTAAATACAGCTCATGCCGGGATGGAAAAAAAATCCGAGGTGTGGTTCTATAAACCCAATTCAGCCAGGGCTGATGGAGGATCGGTTGTTAGACTGAATGTGATGTATTGTAACTAATTTGGGCTGTTGTGGGGTCACAAACCGTGCTACCCCTTAATGTGGAAACTTCAAAATATGAGACCAGTGCTTGCAGGACAGACACCATCATTGTAAGTGGTCTCTCCCTTCCAGAGTTGAGTGAACTGAGTTGGGGGGAAAGGGTTTGAGCCAGCCTGCTTCATACCTGCCGGTCTTACTCTTGATTGGCACTCTTTTCCTATGCCTGCATATTTATACTTTCCTCTGGAATTTCCACTACATGCATCTGACAGCGTGGGTCTTTGCCCATGAAAGTTTATGCTCCAATAAATCTGTTAGGCCATGTCTACACTTGTGGCTTCTTGCGCAAGTATGGCCATGTGACGTAGTGGGGGTACCTGGCTGGTTTCTATGCTGCTGGCTCTGGGGTAACCCCCACTGGCTGCCGTGGGTACCAGGACCCAGCAAAACAGGATGAGTCATTATGCAAACCAGTATGGCCAGACACCCCCCACGGAGAGGAACAAAGGAAGGTGGAATGCTGCCCTGGCTGGGGGGCAGGGATGGAAGAGAGTTAGTTAGTTGCGGGCTGGGAGCATGGAGGAGACAGCCTAGGGAAAGGGGCTGGAGTTTAGGGGCCCGGTCTCCCCCATCTCAAGGGGGCCTGAGGCATCCTAGCCCAGCTCTGTGACCAGATTACATCTGTGCTGTGCTGTATCCTGGAGAGGCAATAAACTTCCTCTATTTCACCGGCTGGTGCAGTCTGTTTGTGCCATTTCGGGGTGCAGGAGACGGGGGACCCCCAACGCGCCGTCACAGGCCGTTCTTGTGCAAGAATCCGCAGAGCGTCTACACTGCCCGCCCGCTCTTGCGCAAGGAAATTTACAGCACGGCGTGGTAAGAGAGGGCTTCTTGCGCAAGAGCTACGCTCTTTTTTAACAGGTGTAAGCCCTCTTGCGCAGGAGCTCTTGCGCAAGAGGGCAGTGTGGACGCTCGGGAGGGATTTCTTGCGCAAGAAAGCCCGATGGCTAAAATGGCCGTCGGAACTTCCTTACGCAAGAGAGCGTCCACACTGCCGTGAGCACTCTTGTGCAAAAGCACAGCTCGCACATGGCAGTGTGGACGTTTTCTTGCGCAAGACTTCTTGCACAAGCACACTTGCGCAAGATGTTCTTGCGCAAGTGTTCTCGTGCAAGAAGTCTTGCGCAAGAAAACGTCCACACTGCCATGTGCGAGCTGTACTTTTGCACAAGAGTGCTCACAACAGCTCACAAGAGACCCTGCAGATTCTTGCACAAGAAGCCGCGAGTGTAGACATAGCCCTAGTCTATAAGGTGCCACAGGACACCTCGCCGCTTATGTAAGACTGGTTCAACCTGTTTCTTTCTGCCTTGTTTTAAGCACAGACCTAAGGCAGACTCCATCAGGAGTTTTTTGTTAGTTCAGGGGAAGCTGGAATCTTTTGCCAGCCTAGGGGGTGGCTTAAGAGTTGAAATCACTAAGGCTGTTCTTGTGCAAAAACTTGTGGAGCGTCTACACTGCACACGCATTCTTGTGCAAGTAAATTTACAGTAAAGTGTCGGAACACGGGGCTTCTTGCACAAGAGTTGTTCCTCTCCCCATGAGGAATGAGCCCTCTTGTGCAAGAGCTCTTGTGCAAAAAGGCAGTGTGGACGGGCAACTGGAGTTTCTTGTGCAAGAAACCCCTATGGCTAAAATGGCCATCAGCAGGGCTCAACAAACCGCTGAATCTACTCGCCTGGGGCGAATAGATTTCAGCCGGTTGCTCCGTGCACCCCATTCACCGGAGTTTCATACATGCGTAGTGCTGGTCTGGCGCAGGCGTGGTACGGGGCTGGTGAGTGGCTCTCACCACGGTTTGTCAAGCCCTGGCCATCAGAACTTTCTTGTGCAAGAGTGTGTCCACACTGCCATGGGCGCTCTTGTGCAAAAGCACATCTCTTCCACAAAAGCACATAGCAGTGTGGACGCGCTCTTGTGCAAGAATTTTTGCACAAGAACTCTTGCACAAAACAGTTCTTGTGCAAGAAGCCTGCAGTGTAGACGTAGCCAAAGATTTGAAGTCACTGGTTTGGCCTGGAGCCAGACCCATTGCAGCCAGTAAAACTGCTGGCAAGAGCGACCGTCAGGCGGCCCGTAGGAACAGCAGCAGGTGGAGCAAGTGGACCCCAGGAGCAGCACAAAGGTGGCATCAGGTTGAGTGAGTGAAGTCATCAGGTGATGTGTCAGGGTCCGCACTGACTGGACAGGGCTGTAAATCGGGGGTTTGAAGTGGGGTACGGAGAAAGTTTGGGTAGGTGAATGGGGCCCTTATATTGTCGGACTGGTGAGCGTGAGAGGCAAAGGACATTGCTCAATCCTTTTGAGCTGGGATGATTACTCATGGGGGGAGGCTATGAACGCTGTTGTGGTATTTTCCCAAGTTAATGCCGTGTGACTTCTCTCTTTCATTAACAGTTTCTTTTCTCCGCTCAGACTCTGTGCGTGGGAGCGGGGAAGCATTGCCTCTCGGAGGCGCCCGGGGTGTGTGAATTTCCCACGCGACTGGGTGGGGGCTTGAGCCGGTTCTGTGTGAGATGGATAGAAAGGGACCCCTAGATATTGAAGCCAGCCCTGGCTGCTGCTGGCACTACCCAGCAGAAGGGTTACACATTTTCTGACAAACACCCTAGGGCTGTACAGAGGGCAGGGGTAGCTTGGTGGTTTCTGCATTGGCCTGCTCAACCCAGGGCTGTGAGTTCAATTCTTGAGGGGGCCATGTGGGGCAAATCTGTCAGTGATGGCATTTGGTCCTGTTGTGGGGGTGGGGGGCAGAGCTTGATGTTTTCGAGGTCCCATCCTGCTCTATGAGATAGGTATGTTCCCCTCTCTCACTGATGATGACACCCCCAAGCTCCCCACATCCAGCTCTGGGATATCAGGTTTGCACTGAGTTGTGGTGGTAGAAGCAGTAAGAGCAACCTCTGGGTAAACGTCCCCTTTCTTGGATTTATTTGGCTCCTCCTTTAACACCGCATGGGCTAAATAAATCCCTGTTCCCACCCCGCTCACAGGGAATGGAAACCACAGTCCCTCTGACCTCCCCCAACCCACCTCCGCCCCACACCGCTGGGCTAAGGGCAACATCTGCAGCTACAGGTTGGTCAGGTCCTTCCACCCCCATGCTCCAGGGCCCAGCGGGGTCAGGAAAGAATCTCTTCCCTGCTCCATTCCAGAGGGGGCCGGGGAGGGGGGGACTGTGGGGGGTTTCCCGTCTCTGCTCTGTGTTGCGACTCCAGACAGACTGGACAGGCCCGCTGCGGACTTTTGCCCGAACGGGAGCAGCATCGTATTTCCGCAAGAAGCCCTGATTTCTTACAGCAGGAAGTCAGTGCTTTTGCGGAAATTCGAGCGGCCAGTGTAGACAGCTGGCAAGTTTTTCCGGAAAAGCGGCTGATTTTCCGGAAAAAGCGGCCAGTCTCGACACAGCCTCTATGTTCCCTTCTGTCGCTGACAACACCCCCGGACTCCCGAGCCCGGCGCCCCCCAGCGCCCCACTTCCAGCCCTGGGATATCAGGCTTACGCTGAGTTGCGTTGGTAGACGCAGGAACAGCAAGTGAGCGTGTTTAGAAAACACCGGACATTTCTGTTTTCTCATTTCTATTGTCTCCAGTTGTTTCCCGACCAGAGAGCTCAGACCAGAGACTGTCCGGTTCAAAAGTGGACACCTAGCAGCAGCAACCCTAAGCATGACCTCTAGGAAAACTTCCCCTTTCTTGGATGCTTTGGTTCCTCCTCTGGGTCTAAATAAATTCCCGGCTCACCCTGCTCACAGGGGCCAGAAACCACAGCCCCCCCCAACTCACCTCCACCCACACCACTGGGCTAAGAGCAGCATCTGCAGCAGGAGGGTGGTCAGGTCTTTCCACCCCCATGCTCCAGGGCAGGCGCTGGGCCCAGCTGGGTCAGGAAGGAATCTCTCGCCGGCACAGGGCTTCCTCCACTCTGAGCTGCTGCTCCAGAGAGGCCTGCGGAGAAAAGTCAGGGCAGCCTGGACCAGGTGTCGGGTTTTGAACCGGACAGTCCAGGATTTGAGCTTTGTGTTCGGCAACCAAATTGAGCCAATAGGAATGAGAGAACAGAACTGTCGGGTGTGTCCGAAATCCGATGGAATGTGGATTGTGATGTCATGTCTAGCGTGTCTGGCAGCCCTAGCCTGGGCACCTGTTGATGTCTCTGGAGATTCCCCCCCCCCCGCCCCCCCCCCGTTTCCAGCTGGTGTAGCTTCCCTGTGAGGCGGGGAGGGGATGTGGGGGGGGGGGAAGAGTGAAAGGGGAACCAGGCTGCAGCTCAAGGGGGATGTGGTATGTTGGGCCCTGCAGGGAGCTGATCTCATAGTGACCATGGTAGATTTGGCCTGGTGATTGCACAAAAACAATCCGATGGGGAAGAAGGAGGCCGGAGCGGCACCCCCAGCGCAGTTCCTCCTCCCCCCTGCACCCGGGCCTCAGGTGGGGTGGAGCTGGGCGCCCCACTGCCCCGCCATGGTGTCTGCTCTCACCGTCCTTCTCCTGGGTGAGTAACAGAGACAGCCAGGGTGTGTGCCCATGGGGGGTGGGGGTCTGACACCAGGGTGTGTGCCCATGGGGAGGGGGGTCTGACACCAGGGTGTGTGCCCATGGGGGGTGGGGGTCTGAGACCAGGGTGTGTGCCCATGGCGGGGGACTGACACCAGGGTATGTGCCCATGGGGGGGGGGGTCTGAGACCAGGGTGTGTGCCCATGGGGGGGGGTCTGAGACCAGGATGTGTACCCATGGGGGGGGGGTCTGAGACCAGGGCGTGTGCCCATGGGGGGGGGTCTGAGACCAGGGTGTGTGCCCATGGGGGGGGGGTCTGAGACCAGCGTGTGTGCCCATGGGGGGGGGTCTGAGACCAGCGTGTGTGCCCATGGGGGGGGGGGTCTGAGACCAGGGTGTGTGCCCATGGGGGGGGGGGTCTGAGACCAGGATGTGTACCCATGGGGGGGGGGGTCTGAGACCAGGGCGTGTGCCCATGGGGGGGGGTCTGAGACCAGGGTGTGTGCCCATGGGGGGGGGTCTGAGACCAGCGTGTGTGCCCATGGGGGGGGGGGGGGGGTCTGAGACCAGGGCGTGTGCCCATGGGGGGGGGTCTGAGACCAGGGTGTGTGCCCATGGGGGGGGGGGGTCTGAGACCAGGGCGTGTGCCCATGGGGGGGGTCTGAGACCAGGGCGTGTGCCCATGGGGGGGGGTCTGAGACCAGGGCATGTGCCCATGGGGGGGGGGGGAGGCTGAGGTAAGTGTCTGGGGAAGGACGTGGAGCTGAGATCTGTGGGATCCAGTTTCTCCGGGCTCTGGCCCCTAACGACCCGTCTCCTCTCCAGGCTGCTGGCTGGCCGGGCAGAGCTGGGCTTGGGGGCGTGAGTATCTGTGGACCCCGGGGCAGCAGGGAAGTTTCCGTATTAAGGACGAGGGACATGGGGGGGGGGGCACATGCAGACCCCCCAGGGACGATGCTGTCAGACCGGGGCTGCCTCCCACATGCAGAGGCTGAGCCCTCGCCCCGCTCATGACAGGGATGGGCGCCCGCTAGAGCAACGGGAGGATTTCGTTGTCACCATCCCACAGGTGGCGCCCACCTGGCCTGGGCAGAACCCCCAATGGTGTGACAGCCCCTTATTGGGGGGGCACTCTCTCCTGGGGGGGCCCTCCCCTCCCCTCCCCTCCCCCTCCGAGTAGGCGCCTCTCAGGGCCTGTCTCTGCTGGGAGCCTCCTGGGGAGGGGTCCCCCTCGCTCTGGACCCCCCATGGGCCCACGCCCGGAAGGGAGGGTGCAGCCCTGTTCTCCAGCCCAGCCTCACACAGGCGGGTTTATGGAGCTTTGAACCCAGCACAGGGACCCTCGGGCCTGTCGGCCTGGCCCCCCATAGCCCTACCCGTCTGAGCCTGCCCTGCAGCCGGGGGGTGGGGGGGGGCTCTGCCTGCTCCTTCAGCCCAGCAGCCCCCTTCTTCCAGCCGAGCCTCCAGTATCCCCCCCCCCAGCAGCCTCTCCCCCTGTCCTAGTAACTGGGGTCACCTGGGTTCCTCTCCTCTGTCCTGTGCTCCCCCCCAAGCTGGGACCAGTGGGGCAGGGCACTGGGGTTCCCTCTCTGCAACCCATTGGCTCCCACTAGCCAGACCCAGCTGGGTCTGCCGGGCACCAGGGCCCCAGTTGCTGGGGGCTCCGGGTCTGTGCTGGTCCCTGTAACAACCAACCCGCTCCCCTCGTTCCACCAGTCACACCCAGGGACGCTAAGTGCCCCCCACATGCAACCTCCCCTTTCACGCCCTCCCCCGCTTTATCACATTTGCACACGCGTGTGTTGGGGTGAGTGATCCCGGGAGCCGCTTGCTCGCAGGAGCCAAACGTGGGGCAGGAACCCGCAGGGTAGATCCCAATTCGCCCCCTGGCTGCCCCGGGGGCAGGACAGGAGTGACCCTGGGGAGCTGGAGGAGTCAGGGGCTGGAAATCTCCTTTCCCGCGTGTCTCACCCCGGCTGTGGCCGCGGGGCCGGGCCTGCACCCAGGGCCGGGCGAGGGGGAACCCGCTGGGCCTAGATGGGCAGAGGGGGAAGCAGGCGGAACTTAATGCCGGTTTGTTTGTGCATCCAGAGGGGCTGTACCCCAAACCCTCCATCTCCGCCAGCCCCGGGGGGGTGATCCCCATGGGGGGAAACGTCACCATCCGGTGCTGGACTCAGCGCCTGGACATGAGGTTCCTGCTCTACAAGGACGGGGATGGGAACTATCAGACCTACACAGAACCTGCCGGCTCTGCGGCCGAATTCCCCATCGTCAGCGCCGGGCGGGAAGACGGTGGAAACTACACCTGTCTTTATGCCAACAGGACAGGACGAGCTGCCTACTCGGAGCTCAGCGACCCGGTGCAGATCATTGTAGCAGGTATGGGGCCCTTCCCAACCCCACGGCTCCCAGCCCCACCCCAAGCGGGCTCCGTGAGCTCTGGGCCCCACAGAGGGCATGCCTGGCCAAGGAGCAGGGATGGGGTCGGTGGGGGTTCCCCAGACATGAGCAGAGCCCCACTGTGCCAGGCACGGCATAAACGCCGAGACGGCCCTCCCCCAGAAAGCTCGGTAAGGAAAGTGATTCTGTGCCTCAGTTTCCCCCATGTAGAATGGGGATAAAGAATCCTGGCGGACAGCCTCGGGGGAGGGCGGGGGCTGGGAGGGTGACTCCCTTCCTGTGTGGGGCTCGGGCCCTGCTAGGGGGCCAGCTTTCTGTTTTGTGAAAACCGCACACTGAGTGCTAGACCCGCCCCCAATTCCCTGAGGCCCCTCCCTTGCCCCACCTCTTTCCTTTAAGGCCCCACCCCCTCCTCTTTCCCTGGCTGCTTTCTCCTCCACCCGTCCCTTGAGGTGGGGGGGCAAGTGGGGCAGGCAGGGGGAGGGAGAGCCGTGCTCGAGGGATGGGGGGAATTGGGCAGAGAGTGCCATGCTTGGGGCAGGGAGGAAAGGGGAAGCAGGGACAGCTGGCCTGGGGGAGGGGGAGGGGAAGGGGGAGGAGCCATGAGCCCCCCCCATTGCTAGGGGCACTGCTGCTGCCCCCTGCTGGCAGAGACCAGTCAGTGCAGGTGATCAGCGTGCTGGCTGGACTCTGCCGGGTTCTTGTCTCTCAGACGTTGGGGGCGAAAGCTGGAGGCCTGGTGGCCACCCTCAGCCCCACGGTGCCGGCCCTGGAGAGCAGCCCCTGCAGCTGGGACACGGTGAACGAGGCAGGGGCCTCCCACGGCACACGGGGATCCCAAGAATGAGGGAGCCGCGGCTCCGTGTCTATGGGGCTGGGACCCAGCTCGCAGGGCGGGATCCTGGGACTCGGGGGTCAGGGAGAGAATTTCTGCCAGGGGTCCTGGATCTGCCCGTGGCTGGGGCCGGCCGAGGTGGGCAGGGCCAGGCCTGGCTCTCACTGCCTGTCTCCTGCGCACAGATCCCAGCCTGCCCAGACCCTCCGCCTCTCTGAGCCCCACTGGGGTCACTGCCCCAGGGGCAGACGTCACCATCCGGTGCCAGGGGCCGGGCGGGGACGTGAGGTTCTTCGTGCACCAGGCTGGAGAGCTGACCCGGCCGCGCCCCATGGACCCTGCTGGGGACGGGGCCGAGTTCCACGTCTGCCCCGTGGGCCGGCAGCACGGAGGGAGCTACAGCTGCAGCTACCGGCCCCGGGCAGAGCCCTTCGTCTCCTCGCCGCCCAGCGACCCCGTGGGGCTGGTGGTAGCAGGTGAGGGGCCCGGCTTGACTTCCAGCCCCACCCCCAGCCGGATCTCCAGTGGGGCTCACCACTAACGTGATGCTCAGAGCCGGTGGCCCAGGACCGGCCTTAGTGTTTATGGGGCCCTAGGCAATACTATTGGATCGGTGGCTGTATGTCCGAGGGCCGCCAGGGGGCGAGTTTGTAGAGCTGTGATTTTATAACAGTGTTTCTTAAACTGCTCCGCGGCACAGCGGTGTGCCACGAGGCTGTTGGAGGTGTGCAGCGGAGAACAGCAGATTTCAAAAAGGCCGCCCTTAAAGGGACAGGTGGCTTTTTTTTTTTTTGCTCAATAACTTTCCCCCTGACCACCCCCCCCCTCGGTTTTTTTTTTGTTTTTGTTTTTTGGGGTTTTTTTGGTCTCCACAAAAATGCCTCATAAAAAAAAATTGTTTGGTGTTCCTCAGTCTTAAAAAGTTTAAGAAACACTGTTTTATAATCTTCAGCAACACCCGAATGAAACCCATTTTTAAACTTAACCCTGGCGACTAATGCAGTGAGTTCAGAAACCGACGGGCTAGAACCCGGCAGGACAGAAGTGCCTGTGAAGTGACTCTGTGGCCACCCTTTCACAGGTTCTGTGTTCACTAGCTCTTCTCCGGAGGACGCAGGGCCACAGAACAGGGATAGGAAGGTGCAGGAGGGTGGACACTTAAGACCCAGGGGTGCCCCAAATTTTCGGGTGCCCCAACACAGCTGCGTATTCTGCACCTGGGTGAGGATGGCCGTGTGGAAAGAGCAGGTGAGGGTACTCCCCACTTCCAGCCCCACACCCAGATACGACCCACAGAGCCAGGTTCTATTCCAAGCCCTGGGCCCTGAAGAGGAGATGCCCAGTTGGGGAGCAGGGACAGCATTACTGGGGGGTTCTCCAGCCGGGGGGGAGCAGTGAGCACTGGAAAGTTGGGACTGAGGGGGATCCCGGCCCCTAGATGGCTGTCCCCACTGTGGGGCTGCACTGAGGACCCAGAGCCCAGGTTGGGGGAGGGGTGCAATCACCTAGTTGCTATTTCAGCCTCCTCTCCGCATCCCCTGATGGATGCTGGTTCTATTCCTGCAGAGGGAACCGACCCAACATGGCCCAGAGCAATGCCAGCTCCCATCTGCCCAATCAACAAGAGACCAGGTACCAGGGCTGGGGGGAATCACCATCAAACCAGCCCTCGGAGGCTCATGCTGCCCTCAGGGTTCGGGGCTGGTTGAGTGGGTGGGAGTGCATGGGCCCAGACGCTATGGGGAGGGGCTGCCACGTTCCTACCTCATCTCCCCCACCACCACCTGTTCTGTACGTTGCTGCCTGGGGGATCCCCCAAGAGGGGCAGAAAGGGGGGGGCCTGGCTCGGGGGTTGGGACAAGTTGGGTGCTGGGTCCTGGGGCGGGAGTCCCATGATCCAGGTGTTCCCCGGAACTCCCAGTTGCTTCTGGAGCCCGTGGTGCTGATCAGGTGCTGGCAGGCTGCCTCTGCAGCTCCCATTGGCTGGGAACCTCAGCCAGTAGGAGCAGTGGGGTGGTGCCCATGGGTGGAGCCAGAGCTGCCTGGCCGCCTAAGAGCTTCCTGAGATCAGTGCCCCCCTCCAGTGCCCTGAGCCCCCTCCCACACGCTGAACCCCTCTGCCATTCCCAATCCCTCATGCCTGCCTCCATCGTGATGGTGGGGGAGGAGTGTGAGTGAAGGAGGGAGGGGGCGTGGCCTCAGAAAAGGGGCAGCACCAAGGGGCAGTTTCTCTACCTGGGCAACACCTTTGCTGGGGAAACTGAGGCTCCAGAGCTCTGAGGCCTGGGACACTCCTAGAGGGGGACATGGACATGGCCAGACCTGCCAGACAAGGATTTGGGGCACTGATCTCCCCATTCCAGACCGAGTGACTCCTCCCCCTTCCCCCGCAGCAGCAGCGCCAGCGCCCCTAGAGCACCTGGATTTAACCCACAGCAACATCGCCCGCCTGGCACTGGGCGCCGGGGTCCTGCTCGCCCTGGGGCTGATCCTGGCCAAGGCCTATTGCAGCCACCTGACGGGGGAGCCCTAGGTGAGGTAACCCTCCCCCCACCCCGTGCTCCCGGGAGAGGCTGGGCCCAGGGCGACAGGGGCCCCTCCAACCCACTGTCTCTCTGCGTCCCCAGGAGCCTGGATCCGTCCTTGCAGAGAAGAGAATCTCCCTGGGACGAGCTGCTGCCCCTCAGAGGGCTGAGACACTGGCACAAAACCCCCAGCCCCAAACGTCCCTGCCTCAGGGTATCTGCCCCTTGACCCCTCCCAGCCACACCCTGGAATCGGATCCCGGGCTCACAAACAGCAGTAGCCCTGTGGCAACAGCCAGACAAGCAGCCCCCGGAGAGTGTCAGGGTCCCACCAGCTGACCCAGCTGGGCTGGTCTCACTAGACCCCACTGCCCTCCCAGAGCCAGGGACGGAACCCAGGAGTCTGGGCTCCCAGCCCCCCTGCTCTAACCACTAGGCTCCACTCCCCTCCCAGAGAAGAGAACCCAGGAGTTCTGGCTTGCAGGTAGACGCATTAGGGGAGGCAGATGCTGACAGAGCATCCAGGCGTCCGGACTAGGGGGTTCAGGCGCGGTGTGGTGTAAACAGACCCCCCCAGAGGGGGCGGGTTTTAATTTGGGAGGCCCGGAAAAGCTGGAAGGAAAGAGCAGGCGGGGGCAGGGAGAGGGGCCGAATGAGGGGCGGAGGACAGGTCAGTAGCAGCTGAGGGGGAAGTACCGCAGGATACCACTAGGGGGAGCTCTGGCTCCATGCCCCCCCCCAGCTCTGTACAGCCCCGTGCACCCCGCCTGAGCTGGGGGGGTCACTCGTCCCAGGGGAAGGTCCCGGCCAGGTCCTGCATCCGCTCTCGGTAAGCCCGGCCAAAGCGCTCGCTCTGCGCCACGGTGAAATGGTTCTTCCAGTCGCCAACCACCCCTGCGAAGCAGAGACACGGGTGGGCCAGCGGTCCTGGCGCCAGGGGCTGGGACAGCGCAGAGCCCCTCCCCCACAGTGCCCCCTACTGGGGGAGCATTTCCACAGCAGCCGGGCCATGTGCCTACAGGGGGGATGAGGGTCCACAGTTCTGATGGGGGTGGCGGGGCAGGATGCCTGGGTTCTGCGCCAGCTCGGGGAGGGGAGTGGAGGCTAGTGGTTAGGGTGGGAAAGGGAGGCTGGGAGCCAGGATGACTCCCGGGGTCTTTCCCTGGTTCTGCAAAGGGAGTGAATGACCCCAGGTTGCCCTCTGGGATGCTGGGGTCAAAATCTGGCCCTGACCGCACGGCACTCAGGGGAGGCAGGTCTGGTCACCCCCCTCATCTGCTCCTTCCGCAGCCCCCCCACCTCTCCGACGGGCGCCATCTATCCCCGTTCTCCGGCTACACCCCACAGGCCCACCCTGGCTGCCAGCACCCAGCCACTGTCTCTGGCGTGGGGCCCACCTGCCCCTCCCCAGAACCCGGTCGGCACCTGTTCACCCCCCTCATTAAGGGGCAGCGCCCTATTTCTACTCGCTGTAGAGCCGCCTTCCGCTACGAAGCATGTCGGGGGGGGGGGGAGAAAGGATTCCACCAGGCTTGGTTCCTCCTGCCTGCCCCCTACAGTGGGCACAGGTTGGTGGGAGGGGCTGGCAGGGGGGTCACGTTGCCAGGGACGCCTCGCAGCCCTGTCTGGGGTAGTGCAGCATGGCTAGAGCCAGACCCCCGGGGTTGGGCGGGGCCATGTGAGAGGGGTGCAGGGAGCGGGCACAGGACGGGCACCGGGACCCCGCCTCTGCCCACCTTTCCTGAGGAAGCTGCCCTTGGTTTTGTCCATGATGTTATCAGGCATCAGGCTGTAGTTGGCCATGGGGTTGTCCCGCATGGCCTGGAAGGAGGCGTTCTGCACCACGGAGGCCAGGGCGGCGTCGGATAAATCCTTGCCCAGGAAGCGGCAGATCCGCCCCACGCTGCCCTGCAGGTCCTGTGCAAGGCGGAGAAAGGGGGCAGGGTGGCCGCGTGCCCTGGTGAGGGGGGCACCCTGCTGCTCCCCACCAGCCCAAAATCTCCTTTCTCCCCCCAACTTCCCCTTCCCAGACCCCTTCCTTCTGTGCCCACCGCACCGTTCCCCACTCTGCTGGGACCCCCTCCTCAGACTCCTCCAGTCTACCTCCCGTGCCCTTCCCCAGAGCCCTCTTTTGTCCCCCCCAGTTCTCTTACACAGACCCCTTCCTTTTGCCCCCTTTTCCCACTCTGCTGGGATTCCCACCCCAGATCTCTTCCTTCTGCCTCCCAGATGCCCTCACTGCCGTCCCTTCACTTTGCAGCCCCTTTCTCCTCCATCCAGCCCAGGCGGCCCCCCCCATCCTGGAACATCCTCGACCATACCCCCCCCCACCCCACCTCTTGGTCCCCTCCCCCTCCTGCCCCACCTCCTGCAGCTCCTCGTAGCTGATGCAGAAGAAGTTCTCGCGGCCCCGCAGCCCCAGCCAGCCCTTGACGTGGTCGAACCAGGAGCCGTACAGAACTGGAAATGCAAAGGGGGGGGGGGTGTCACCCTGGGGAACTGCCCCACAGATCGGGGGAGGGGGGCTCCTACCCCAGCTAGTAGCCATAGAGAGGATCCAGTAGCTGTAGGTGGGATTTGGGAGCAGGGAGGGGCAATGCAGGCAGAACCTGGCCCTGCCCCGGGTGTGACTCCGGATTGAGCCTGGGGGAGCCGAGGTCCGAATGAGACCCTGTCTCCACGGCAACGAAGGGACGCTCCAGATCGGCTCGACCCCAGAGGAGCTGAGAGATGTACTGGGGTCGTAGCCTGGCTGGAGAGCAGACTGGGGACAGGGTGAAGGCACCCAAACTACAGCTCCCATGATGCACCGCAGCAGCAGGGCACCCGAGATAGACTGCAGTGCCTCATGGGAGTGCCTGACCACAGTGCACCATGAACTGTTGTTCCCCTGATTCACTTACCTCTCTCCCCCAAGCTGCCTGGCCAGATTACAGCTCCCATGATACACCACTGGGTTGCAGTGCACCCTGGGAGACGTAGTCCAGCGGGAGAGTTTCAGCCCATTGGGGAGACTAGGAAGGTGAGGTTGCTGTCCCCACAAGGCACTGCACCAGTCGGGTGGGTGGAGGAGGCTGGAATGCAGTGTATTATGGGAGCGCTTGTCCATGATGCAGCATGGGAAATGTAGTCCGGACACAGAAGGGACAAGGGACAGGGTGTGGCATTGTGTTTCCAAATAGAGATTTTTCCTGAGGGTTGGTTTTGATCCCC
The DNA here is from genome assembly GCF_052426305.1 of Pelodiscus sinensis. NCBI lineage: Eukaryota > Metazoa > Chordata > Testudines > Trionychidae > Pelodiscus > Pelodiscus sinensis. The sequence goes on along the minus strand of NC_143069.1, from coordinate 31,081,615 downwards.
AAAAAATCTAATTTTTCCATCAGAAGCAGAAACTTTCTGCATAAAAATGTGCTCCCCTCCCCCCCAACGCTATGGAAAAAACTATTTTACACAGGGACCCAAAACAACCCGGAGGGGACGGAAGGGGAGGACCCACCCTGGGCAGGTGGGCAGGGATGGGGGGTAGGCTCACAAAGTGTTTAAAGTTGCTCTGAAGAAGATGGGGGAGGCCCATCCCCCGTCCAGCAATAAATTCTGCCACCTACCCCCAAATATACGAGATCCTCCCAACGCCTTTTTAATTCTGCCCCATACCACTCTCCACATCAGCTCTGCCCCTCCCCCTGTCCTCCTGCCTCTCTGGAGGTTCCTTCCCCGCTTCCCAGGCTGGCACGAGCAGAGGCTCCTTGCCCCACAGACAGGACTGGGGGTGAGGGCTCCCCCTGCAACCCCACACACCACTCACCCTCCCCTTGCAGGAAGGCACCCAGTAGCTCCTCCAGGGACTCTGGCTCTTCCAGGAAGCTCATCAGCTTGGAGAAATGATAGAGGGAAACCAGCAGGTCCTTGGGGTTACGGATGGTGTAGATGACCTGCAAGAAGGCGCATAAGCAATGCTTGTCCTGGGGGGCTGGCAGCCAGGACCCCTCAACTGTCCCTGGTGGGGGGTGGACGTAATTGTGAGGAAGCAGGTTGTAGATGAGGGTTCCTTGCTCTAACTGCTAGACCCCACTCCTCCCCCTCAGCTGGGTGAGAACCCAGGACACCTAGCACCCCTTGTGCTAACTACTAGGCCATTGTGCCATGAGCAGAACCGCTGCCCTTAGGATGGAGCGAGACCCCCTGAGCCTTCTCCCACAACCGGGTAAGGGAGCTACCACTTGGGATCCCGGAATGGGGGGCCAGGGAGCCCCTCACGCCCATTTCACCTTGGCTTTGGAGCCCCAGAAGGATTTGGGAAAGAGCTGGATGGGCAGGTGGGAGCTGATGAGGCGGGGGGGCTTTGCAGCCTTCAGCTTCTCCAGGGTACCAGAGGCCTCGAGCCAGGGAGACCGATCCCAGATGGGCACACTGCGGCACCAGGACGGGTCCCCCTGCTGCCAGATGAGGCTCAGGATCTCCAGCATCCAGTTGGAACCTAGGATGGGAGCAAAAAACAGGTGCAGCCTGCTCCCCTCCCACAGCCGGAGAGAGACCTAGCCCCACCCTGCTCTAACCACTAGACCCCACTCACCTCCCACAGCCAGGAAGAAAACCCAGGTGTCCTGGCTCCCAGCCTCACCCTGCTCTAACCACTAAACCCCACTCCCCTTCCAGAGACAGTGAGAGAATCCAGGAGTCCTGGCTCCCAGCCCCACCCTGCTCTAACCACCAGGCTCAACTCCCTGTTGCATAAAAACACCTCCTCCTGAGCTCACTAGATTTATATACATGGATTTTCTAAAGCTACACCAAACTGTAAGGTCTAAGGCAGTGGTCCCCAATCTTTTGGGGCTGCTGGGTGCCCGGGGGCGGGGCTACTCACGTGCCGGGCACCCGGGGGCGGGGACACACATGAACCCGGGGGTGGAGCCGTGCACATGCCTGGGGGCAGAGCCACCCGTACGGCACGCCCCTGGTGCTGGTGCCACCCATGCGCTGCACTCCCGGGGCCAGCGCTGGTGCCGCTCCTGTGCCTCGTGCCCAGGGGTGGGGCTGCCCATACGCTGTGCACTGGGACCGGAACAGCCCATGCACCGTACGCCCGGGGGCGGGGCAGCCACCGCCCAGGTGCTGCATGCCTGGAGCCGGTGCCACCCCTGTGCTGCACGCCCGGGGCCAACACTGCCCATGTGCTGCGCTTCCGGGGCTGGCAAAGCCCTTGCACTGCGCACCTGGGGGCAAGGCCACCAAAACGCTGTGCACCCGGGGGCGGGGCCGCCCATACACCGTGTGCCCCAGGGGCCGGCACCACCCATGTGCCGTGCGCCTGGGGGTGGGTCTGGCCCGTTCGCTTGGTGGGCGCACAGAAATGGCCCGGTGGGTGTCATGGCACCCGCGGGCACCGCGGCGCCCACGGGCACCACATTTCGGACCCCTGGTCTAAGGTTTTAAACTGCAACTTATTGTGATCTTTGTCAATCTTTGTAATCTGTGTAACTCTCAAGTTTACTGTAAACTGCAACTTTGTAATCTTTGTAACACGCAGCCACTTTGCTCGTAACTTTCCCTAAAGTGCGTTCTCCCCTGAGTGAATGGAGAGTGTGAGTGTGTGTCTGAAGAAGGCTTGGAACAATGGACCACATGGCAATGAGTCATCAAAGTCTGGGCATGCTCACTGCTGGATAAAGGGAAGTCTGGGCATGCTCCCTGATGACAAGGTGAATGACTCACAGGAGCCATTCAGACACTATATAAAGAGAAGCTCCTCTCCAGTGTCTCTCACCTGATCAGCTTCCCCAGCCATGATGAGCACACGGACCCTCCAGGATCCACATGCCTTGGCTCCTTCTGCAAGCCATATGTCTGTGTAAGTGTGTGAGGGCAGGAATGAAGGGGTGTGAATGAATGGAAGGGTGTGTGCTTGCTTGCTTGTCTGTATGTGTGTGTGTGAGAGACAGAGAGTTTTATCTTCTTTAGCTTAAACCTTTGGTGGCTGCTTTCTCCTCTTTAGTTTTACCTAGCAGCAGTAAACCCGTACTAGTGTAACCCTGGTGGTCTCCAGTGAGAATATATTTGGGGTAACACTCCCCTCCCAGAGACAGGGAGAAAACCCAGGCGTCCTAGCGCCTAGGCCCCATCCTGCTCTAGCCACTAGCCTGCACTCCCCTCAGAACCAAGGACAGAATCCAGGAGTCTTGGCACCCAGCCACGTCCTAATCTAAGCACTAGAATAGGGGTGGGGAACCTGTTTTGGGTCAGGGCCACAGGCTCACAGAAAAATCAGTCAGGGACTGCAAACAAGTGAGAAACAAACATACAAAACCAACCAACCCATCCATCCATCCATCACCAGGAACCCCGAGCCTCTGGGGATGGAACCAGGCAAGCCAGGGGCTGCATCTGGCTCCCAGACCTCATGTTTCCACCACTGCACTCGACCCTGCTGCCCTTCCACAGCTGGGGAGAGAACCCAGGAGTCCTGGCTCTGAGCTCCTCCTGCTCTAACCACTAGACCCTGCTCCCCTCCCAGAGCCAGGCAGAGAAACTGCAAGGCCCCTGGGTTTTTGCTGTACATGTGAGACACCCCCCAGGCTGTGGTATGGGGTTGGGTTGAGGGGATTAGATCAGGGCAGGACTGGGATGCAGGGCTCCCGAATTCACTCCCCAGCTCTGGGAGGGAAGCGGGGCCTAGTGGGTGGAGCCGTGGGGCGGGGAGGGTCCCTACCTGACTTGGGGTAGGTAACACTAAAGATGTCGTCGTCCAGCACCTGGAAGTGGTTCCCTACGAAGTCGACGGTCTCAGATTGGTAGAACTCTGCGGGGAACGGGATCCCCTTGTAGGAGAAGCTGTGTCTGAGCATCTCGGCTGTGGCTCCCTGTGGGCGGGCAGAGGGTCTGGCTTAACGGCGCCGCATTGCCTGGGGGCACGGCCTGCCCATGCAGTCAGGTGCCGTATCCCAGGGCAGGGGGCACGTGGAGCCCACTTCCCGTCCCAGGGCTGAGGACAGAGCCCAGGCGTCCTGCTTCCCAGCTCCCGCCCCCCACTCCCCAGCTCTAACCACTGGGCCTCACTCCTCTTCTAGTCAGGGATAGAACCCAGGCATCCTGGCCCCTCTCTTCCACCTGGGACTGTCCTGGGTACCACCTGGGGCTGTTGAGTCCTGGGCCCCCTGCATTTCCCCAGGACCCCAAGAGAACTTAGCCCATTCCCTGCCCCCTTGTGCCAGCCAGTCCCTGCCCTGGGGCAAGATGGGGGCTGGCGGACCCTAGAGGGGAGATATCCAGGGCCCCATTCCCTGCCCCCCTGTGCCAGCCATGGGGCTGGATGCAGGCTGGTGCTGATGATGGATTGGACTGCCTGGCTCTGGCTCCTGGCCTGATCCCACGGGCGATGGAGGGGGGTTCAGAGTGCAGCCGGCAGGCGTGTTAGAGCATAATTGAGTAGTCACGTCACCGATACACGACTATCCCACAGGCCCAAGGGGCGGGAGCGGCAGCCGGTGCAGTCTAGCCCCCTGTCTCCCCCTCTCTAGCAGAAGCAGCTGCCGGTCCACAAGGGGAGCCGGTTTCTAAACTGGCTCCCCGCACAGACCAGCTCCCGCCTGCTGCCCTGCGCTGCTTTTAAGCTGACTCCCCCCAGCACTGGTTCCTGCCTCCTCCCACCCCACTGTCTCTAGAGGAGGCAGCAAGGGGAGGGAGGCAGATCTGAGGAGCCAGCACATCCGGGGAGCCTGCTTGAAAACCGGCTCCCTGCACGTGTCGGGAACCCAGTGCGGGGGCGGCGGAAGAGGTGGATCTGGTCCTCACAAAGAGCCAGCTTTTAAGCCAGCTCACAAGCACCGGCTCCCACTCCCCACCCCCACATCCCGGCCCCAGCTGCCTCTGATGCAGAGGCAGCAAGGGGGAAGGGGAGTGCGTGTAGTCGACAAGATTAACCCATCAGCCCAGGCTCATCAGTTCATCGTGTAGTCGCTGACATCCCTAGCAGCCAGGTGCCTGCCTCCCGGCCGGGGAGTTCAATTCTCGAGGTGAGGCTATACCATGAGGAGGTTTCAGAGGGGTCCCAAAAAAACGTATCTGCTCTGCTGTAAAAAAATTCAGCAGAGCAGACACGTTTCTTGGCAGAACCATTGTGGATGTTGTTTGACACCTGTTCTGGGCCTCAAATTGGCCTCTGCCGTCCAGCTCTGCGGTTTCTCTCTGCGGTTTGGTTTGGAAGCTTTTCTGGGTGAGCAGGGCAACTTGCAAGTGTGTGGCCCAAGGGGAGTTTGCAGTGACCCGGGCCAGGCAGAGTCGTCCAGAGCCGTGTTTCTCAACCTTTCTTTTTTAGAAAGTACCCCTTTAAAAAACAGGATAAGTACCCCCAGTACCTACAGTTCTCACACACCCAACTTTTTATTCTACCATTGCAACACATTTGTGTAAACGTTCTCCTAGCCGGGCGGGCGATGACATTTTTGGATGGAAAAAGCACAAAAACAATGAAGAGCTGTCAGCCTTAAACAAACATTCTGTTTTCTCCAATTTTCAGTTGTGGCGACGCACATCCCCCCTTCCCTCCCGCCCCCGCCCCAGATGTCTCTAGAGTACCCCGGCTCCCCAGGGAATCCCTCCTTTAGGGCTGGCGGCTTTTCCCCAGGAGCAGCCAAGCCATTCGGAGATAAAAGGGATCCTCTCCAAAAGGACTTTATCCCTTAGCAAAGAACACGGTGGACTTTTCTCCTGGCAGGGTGTCTTCCACTCAGGATGAGAGCGAGAGCAAAGTAATTTGTTCTTTGCACAGCACCCGGCCGGTTCACCGCAACTTTCCCCGAGACAGGTGGACGAGGGTCCCTCTTCGGTCCCGTTTCATCACAAATGGGACTAGCCCCTCCTAAAGCGGCGGTGGGGGCGGCAGACCCGGGTGGTTGGTTCCCCCTCCCGAGACCAGAGCAAACGGCTGCTCCGAATGAGGCACCTTTGCAGTCAGAGGTCCCGGTGCCGGGAGGAGTTTGGGATGGAGGGTTAGTCCTGGCTCCCCAAGGCTAATCGGGGGGGAGGGGGCCCTGAGCCTCGGGGGCCGGATCCAGGAAAGCTCTATCCTATCCCATCCTTGCTCTAAGCACACGTAGCACTTGTCCTTTACTGAGGGGTCGACCCTGGGTCAGTCGGCCTGCGAGCCGGTTAGTCCTTTCCCGCCGCATGCTCCCTTTTCATCCGCCGGCTAAAATGTCAAGCTGACAACATCGCAACCAGCCACCAGTGGGGCAGTTTCACACCCTCCCCTGGTTTTTCACACCCTCCCCAGTGTGGCCAGGTGTCTGGTAAATCTGGTATTTTCACCTCCTGTCTGGTAAAAAAATTCACAAAATAGTAGACACCTAAAAAGTTCAGCACTTACGGATTTTTTCCCGGTCTGGAGGCGAAAGCCCTGGGTGCTTACCAGGTTATGCAGGGGAACTGTCCGGCCCAGCGCAGGGAAACAAGATTGTGGGCGGCTGCCAGCAGCTTGTTTGGGCGAAAAAGCCTGAAAAGCATTTCTTAAAGGGGCCTCGCTGGGTTTTTTAATTTTTTTTTTTTTGGCTTAACTCTCAGGGTCCTTATTTTTGTGCTCAACAACTTGGTCTCCCCCCCTTTTTTTCTCAACAGAATATTTCCCCCCGGGGGATATCTTTTAGGGGGGGGCTGTCCTGTATTTTTAGTTAAACCATCTGGCACCCCTAACCCTCCCGGGCTGTGTGTCTCCTTGTGTCGCTATGGGGCTGCTGTAGGACCATAGAATCCGTTGTGCCTCACGGGGAGGGGATCTTTCCAGGGATTTCACCCCAGCCTGCCGTCGGAGAGCGTCGCTTCCCGCCCTGCCCGCCGTGGCGAGGGAAAGGGCAGCGCCTCTGTCTCTCCCACGCCCGCCTTCCAACTTTTCCCAGACCGCTCGCACGGCCTCGCTTGATGGGCCCTGTCCCAAACTCGACCGACACCCCCCCCCCCCTCATCAGCCTTTGCTCGTGCGGCTGGCGGGCCGGACCTGGGGGCGTCCTTGCCTCCTTTTCCGGTTTCTCTACATCCCCCCACAGAGCGGTGCCCGAAACTGGACACAGAACTCCCGCGGCCGTCTCGGGAGGGCTGCGCTCTCCCCGCCTGGGACCTGCAGGCAGAGGGGCAGCGAGGGGGGAGTAGGAGGGGACAGTTTCCCCTGGGTGCCACGCAAGGGGGGAGCCGGCCTGCGCTGCGGGGAGCAGGATGCAGGGTGCTGGGCTGAGCTTCGCTGCAGGAGGCATGCATCTGACGAAGTGGGTCTTTGCCCACGAAAGCTTATGCTCCAACACTTCAGTTAGTCTATAAGGTGCCACAGGACTCCTCGTCGCTTTTGCAGATTCAGACTAACACGGCTACCCCTCTGATGCAGGAGGAAGGAGATGCTAAGAACCCAGGGCTGGACTCAAGGGGAGGGGGAGAGGGTCCCATGACCTCCATGCGCAGTGTACCTTGTAAGGAGGGATGCGGATACGACTGAATTGTTTAAACAAATATGTTGCAATGGTAGAAAAAATTGCCTGTCTGCGACGCCTGGCTTCCGAGCGGCCCAAGGCTGAGCCGGCCGAAGGCGCCTCCACGTCCCCCCGTGTCTCAGCATCACCTTCCAGGTAGACGCATAGGGGGAGGCAGATGCTGACAGAGCATCCAGGCGTCCGGACTAAGGGGTTCAGGCACGGTGTGGTGTAAACAGACCCCCAGAGAGGGGAGGCTTTAATTTGGGAGGCCCAGAAAAGCAGGAAGGAAAGAGCAGGTGGGGGCAGAGAGAGGGGGCGAGTGTGTGGGGGGGGACAGGTCAGTAGCAGCTAAGGGGGAAGTACCGCAGACACCACTAGGGGGAGCTCTGGCTCCATGCCCCCCCCAGCTCTGTACAGCCCCGTGCACCCCGCCTGAGCTGGGGGGGGTCACTCGTCCCAGGGGAAGGTCCCGGCCAGGTCCTGCATCCGCTCTCGGTAAGCCCGGCCAAAGCGCTCGCTCTGCGCCACGGTGAAATGGTTCTTCCAGTCGCCAACCACCCCTGCGAAGCAGAGAGACGGGTGGGCCAGCGGTCCTGGCGCCGGGGGCTGGGACAGCGCAGAGCCCCTCCCCCACAGCGCCCCCTACTGGGGGAGCATTTCCACAGCAGCCGGGCCACGTCCCTACAGGTGGGATGAGGGTCCACAGTGCTGGCGGGGGTGGCGGGGCAGGATGCCTGGGTTCTGCGTCAGCTCGGGGCGGGGAGTGGAGGCTAGTGGTTAGAGTGGGGAAGAGGAGCTGGGAGCCAGGACGACTCCCGGGGTCTTTCCCTGGCTCTGCAAAGGGAGTGAATGACCCCAGGTTGCCCTCTGGGATGCTGGGGTCAGAATCTGGTCCTGACCCCACGGCACTCAGGGGAGGCAGGTCTGGTCGCCCCGTCATCTGCCCCTTCTGCAGCCCCCCCGCCCCTCCAACAGGCGCCATCTATCCCCGTTCTCCGGCTACACCCCGCAGGCCCACCCTGGCTGCCAGCACCCAGCCACTGTCTCTGGCGTGGGGCCTCGCCTGCCTCTCCCCAGAACCCGGTCGGTACCTGTTCACCCCCCTCGTTAAAGGGCAGCGCCCTATTTCTACTCGCTGTAGAGCCGCCTCCTGTTACGAAGCACGTGGCGGGGAGAGAAAGGATTCCACCGGGCTTGGTTCCTCCTGCCTGCCCCCTGCAGTGGGCACAGGTTGGTGAGAGGAGCTGACAGGGGCGGCAGATTGTAAGGGACGCCTTGCGGCCCTGTCTGGGCTGGTGCAGCCCGGCTGGGGGTGGCGGGGCGACTGCAGGGAGCGGGCACAGGACGGGCACCGGGACCCCGCCTCTGCCCACCTTTCCTGAGGAAGCTGCCCTTGGTTTTGTCCAGGATGTTGTCAGGCATCAGGCTGAAGTTGGCCATGGGGTTGTCCCGCATGGCCTGGAAGGAGGCGTTCTGCACCACGGAGGCCAGGGCGGTGTCGGATAAATCCTTGCCCACGAAGTGGCAGATGCGCTCCACGCTGCCCCGCAGGTCCTGTGCGAGGCGGAGACATGGGAGGAGGCCACGTGCCCTGGTGAGGGGGGCACCCGCCTGCCCCCACTGCCTTGCCCCAGCCCCAGCTGCTCCCCACTGGCCCAAAACCTCCCTTCTCCCCCCTACTTCCCCTCCTCAGACCCCTTCCTTCTCTGACCCCGCACACTTCCCCACTCTGCTGGGAATCTCTCCCCAGACCCCTTCCTTCTCCCCCAGTTTCCCTCCACAGAGTGTTTCCTTCTGCACCCCCAGTTTCCCTTCCCAGACTCCTCCAGTCTTCCCCCCAATACCCCTCCCCAGACCCTCTTTATTGCCCCCCTAGTTCCCTTACACAGACCCCTTCCTTCTGCCCCCCTTTTCCCACTCTGCTGGGATTCCCACCCCAGATCTCTCCTTCTGCCTCCCAGATGCTCTCACTACTGTCCCCTCCCCATCCTGCCCCACCTCCTGCAGCTCCTCGTAGCTGATGCAGAAGAAGTTCTCGCGGCCCCGCAGCCCCAGCCAGCCCTTGACGTGGTCGAACCAGGAGCCGAACAGAACTGGAAATGCAAAGGGGGGGTGTCACCCCGGGGAACTGCCCCACAGATCGGGGGAGGGGGGTTCCTACCCCAGCTAGTAGCCGTAGGGAGGATTCGGGAGCTTCACGCAGAACCTGGCCCTGCCCCGGGTGTGACTCCGGATTGAGCCTGGGGGAGCCGAGGTCCGAATCAGACCCTGTCCCCACTGCAACGAAGGGACGCTCCAGATCGGCTCGACCCCAGAGGAGCTGAGAGATGTACTGGGGTCGTAGCCTGGCTGGAGAGCAGACTGGGGACAGGGTGAAGGCACCCAAACTACAGCTCCCATGATGCACCGCAGCAGCCTGGCGCCAGAGATAGACTGCAGTGCCTCATGGGAGTGCCTGACCACAGTGCACCATCAACTATTGTTCCCCTGACTCACTTACCTCTCTCCCCCAAGCTGCCTGGCCAGATTACAGCTTCCATGATGCACCACTAGGTTGCAGTGCACCCTGGGAGATGTAGTCCAGCGGGAGAGTTTCAGCCCATTGAGGAGACAAGGAAGGTGAGGTTGCTGTTCCCGCAATACACTGCATTGGCTGGGTGGGGGAGGCTGGAATGCAGTGCATCATGGGAGCGCTTGTCCGTGATGCAGCATGGGAAATGTAGTCCAGTCAGAGAAGGGACTAGGGACAGCACGTGGCATTGTGTTTCCAAATAGAGATTTTTCTTGAGGGTTGGCTTTGACCAAAAAAAAAAAATCCAATTTTTCCATCACAAACAGAAACTTTCTGCATAAAAATGTGCTCCGCCCCCCCCCCCCCCCCCCACTTTTCCCTGCTATAGAAAATCTTTTTACACAGGGACCCAAAATAGGACCCCGGGAGGGGGGGAGGGGGTGCACACTGGGCAGGTGGGAAGGATGGGGGGTAGGTTCACAAAGTGGTTAAAGTTGGTTTGAAGAACATGGGGGAGGCCCATCTCCCGTCCAGCAATTAATTCTGCCACCAACCACCAAACATACCAGGTTACGTCTACACTAGCTCGTTAGTTCGAGCTAGATAGGGTTATTAGCGCAAGTGGAGTTACAAATGAAGCCCAGGATTTAAATATCCCAGCCTTCATGCGCATGTTCCCGGGCGCCACCATTTTTGAATCCCCCTTAGTTCAAACTCTGTGCCAGCAGCTACACACGGCCCAGAGTAGGTAGTTGGAATTAAAGATCCTAATTCGAACTACCAGTACACCGCACTTCTCCCTGTCCTCCTGCCTCTCCAGAGGTTCCTTCCCCCCTTCCCAGGCTGGCAGGAGCAGAGGCTCCTTGCCCCACAGACAGGACTGGGGGTGAGGGCTCCCCCTGCCACCCCACATACCACTCACCCTCCCCTTGCAGGAAGGCACCCAGTAGCTCCTCCAGGGACTCTGGCTCTTGCAGGAAGCTCATTAGCTTGGAGAAATGATAGAGGGAAACCAGCAGGTCCTTGGGGTTACGGACGGTGTAGATGACCTGCAAGAAGGTGCATAAGCAATGCTTGTCCTGGGGGGCTGGCAGCCAGGACCCCTCAACCTGTCCCTGGTGGGGGGTGGTCGCAATTGTGAGGAAGCAGGTTGTAGATGAGGGTCCCTTGCTCTAACCACTAAGCCACACTCCTCCCCCTCAGCTGAGTGAGAACCCAGGACATTTAGCGTCCCTTGTGTTAACTACTAGGCCATCGTGCCATAAGCAGAACCGCTGCCCTTAGGATCCTGCACAATGGGGAGGGTGGAGCGAGACCCCCTGAGCCTTCTCCCACAACCGGGTAAGGGAGCTACCATTTGGGATCCCGGAATAGGGGACCGGGGAGCCCCCCATGCCCATTGCACCTTGGCTTTGGAGCCCCAGAAGGATTTGGGAAAGAGCTGGATGGGCAGGTGGGAGCTGATGAGGCGGGGGGGCTTTGCAGCCTTCAGCTTCTCCATGTTCTCAGAGAGATCGAGCCAGGGGATCCGCTCCCAGATGGGCACACTGAGGCTCCAGGACGGGTCCCCCTGCTGCCAGATGAGGGTCAGGATCTCCTGCATCCAGTTGGAACCTAGGATGGGAGCAAAAAACAGGTGCAGCCTGCTCCCCTCCCACAGCCGGGGAGAGACCCAGCCCCACCCTGCTCTAACCACTAGACCCCACTCTCCTCCCAAAGCCAGGGAGAGAATTCAGGAGTCCTGGCTCTCAGCCCCACCCTGCTCTAGCCACTAGACCCCGCTCCCCTCCCAGAGAGAGAGAGAAAACCCAGGCATCCTAGCTTCTAGGTCCCATCCTGCTCTAGCCACTAGCCTGCACTCCCCTCAGAACCAAGGACAGAATCCAGGAGTCTTGGCACCCAGCCACGTCCTTATCTAACCACTAGAACAGGGGTGGGGAACCTTTTTTGGGTCAGAGCCACTGACTCACAGAAAAATCAGTCAGGGGCTGCAAACAAATGAGAAAAAACCAACCAACCAGTCACCAAGAGCCCTGAGCCTCTGGGGATGGAGCCAGGCAAGCCAGGGGCTGCATCTGGCCCCCAGACGTCATGTTCCCCACCTCTGCACTCAACCCTGCTGCCCTTCCACAGCTGGGGAGTGAACCCAGGAGTCCTGGCTCTGAGCTCCTCCTGCTCTAACCACTAGACCCTGCTCCCCTCCCAGAGCTAGGCAGGGAAACTGCAAGGCCCCTGGGTTTTTGCTGTACATGTGAGACACCCCCCCAGGCTGTGGCATGGGGTGGAGTTGAGGGGATTAGTTCAGGGCAGGACTGGGAAGCAGGGCTCCCGGATTCACTTCCGAACTCTGGGAGGGAAGCGGGGCCTAGTGGGTGGAGTCGTGGGGCGGGGAGGGTCCCTACCTGACTTGGGGTAGGTAACACTAAAGATGTCGTCGTCCAGCACCTGGAAGCGGTTCCCTACGAAGTCGATCGTCTCGGGGTCGTAGATCTCTGCAGAGAACGGGATCCCCTTGCAGGAGAAGCTGCGTCTGAGCATCTCGGCCGCGGCTCCCTGCGGGCGGGTGGAGAATCTGGCTTAACGGTGCCACATTGCCTGGGGGCACGGCCTGCCCATGCAGTCAGGTGCCATTCCTCAAGGCAGGGGGCACGTGGAGCCCACTTCCCGTCCCAGGGCTGGGGACAGAGCCCTACACTTAAGACAAAGGACACATCCGGGTACAATTTTTACCCCCTTCTGTGCCTCTCGACTCCAGCGGGTCAAGCCAGGGCCGGTCCCTCAATTCCTGGGAAAGACGAATACGAGGTGGAACCTTGGGAGCTCAAACACCTAACCCGACCAGCAGATAGATGGCAGATTGACAATCAGAGGAAATGTGCTGCTGGACTCATCTATATACCCCTGGGGGCCTGTATCCTCTTTCTTATCTAAGATGCCAAATTGTACTGGTCCGTTTCTGTGGCGCCAGTTCTTACAAGCAAGTTTCAAGCTAATTTACACTTGCAAGGGAGATAACTAAATTGTGAGGACTGGACTTTTTTTTTTTTTACTGGGCGAGAGATTCCTCCCCCCGCGGAGGCTGTGTGTTTGTATCAATATGGGTTTTAGTCAAGGGCACTCCTGGTAAGCAATTGGCATGTCTCTGTTTACAGCCATTCAGGGTCACACTGCACCCTGCATATCCAGGCAAGCAAAGATGGATGTTACAGGGGACTTCCTCTCTGACTACAGCATCCTGGCCCCTCTCTTCCACCTGGGACTGTCCTGGGTACAACCTGGGGCTGTTGAGTCCCAGGTTCCCTGCATTTCCCCAGGACCCCAAGAGAACTTAGCCCGAGAGGAGACATGCCGGGGACCCATTCTCTGCCCCCCAGTCTGCCCCTTCCCAGCCGATCCCCCCTCAATAAAATCTTCCCCATGGCCCCTTCTCCACCCGTTTCCCGACAAAGGGATCACGGTCACCCTCCCTCCTCTGCCCTTTGCTCCCGCTGCCTGGGAGCGGCAGGTCTGGTCACCCTGGTCCTCTCCCCTCTGCCCTGGGTGCGATTGCTGGCCTGCACCAGCAGGTTGCCAAGCTGGGGTGTGTCTCCTGATTGTCAGTCGCTGGGCCCCCAGTCTCCAGGCCATTGTCCGGGGCCCAGGCTGCTAGTCGAGGGCACGCCTGGCCCCGAGCCCCAACACACCCCCTCCCACACACCATCACCTTGCTACACACACAGCACACAGGGAAACTGAAGGACACGCTGCACTCCTGGAAACCATTAAGAAAATCCCCACTATTTTCACTTTGTCACAGGGGAAGACAGGGTGGGGTACCCCCAAAGGAGTGTGTGATGGGCAGGGTCAGGCTGAGTCCCTGTAACAAAGTGGGGATTTTATTCTCCTTGGGATGTGGCATGTGCTCTCTACTGTCCCACAGTCTGCACCATCAACCTGTGGAACTCCTTGCCAGAGGAGCGGAGTGTCCTGGAAAAACCCTGCCGCCTAGACATACCCTCAGATGCTGAGGAGAAAAAGAAAGACAGAAAAGAAAAAAAAAGAGGAAACCCCGAGATGGGAGGGCAACATCAGTGCTAATTAGATCAGTGTGGACGCGGCTCATCTCTTAAAGGAAACGACCTATTCTCATGGCAGAACCGTTCTGGATGTTGGTTGACACCTGTTCTGGGGCTCAAATTGGCCTCTGCCATCCAGCTCTGCGGTTTCTCTCTGCGGTTTGGTTTGGAAGCTTTTCTGGGTGAGCAGGGCAACTTGCAAGTGTGTGGCCCAAGGGGATTTTGCAGTGACCCGGGCCAGGCAGAGTCGTCCAGAGCCGTGTTTCTCAACCTTTCTTGTTTAGAAAGTACCCCTTTAAAAAACAGGATAAGTACCCCCAATACCTACAGTTCTCAGACACCCAACTTTTCTTTCTACCATTACAACACATTTGTTTAAACCGCTTACTCCCAAATAACAAAGCGCTGTAAACCTTAAACAAACATTCCGTTTTCTCCAGATTTCGGTTCTGGTGACGTACCCTTCCCCCCCCCCCCCCCCCCCCGCCCCCCAGACGTCTCTAGAGTCTCTAAGGGTACTCCGACCTCTGGTTGAGCAACACAAGGCCAGAGCGATTCACTCAATGCTCATCATAAAGGAACCAGGCTCCCCTGGGAATCCCTCCTTTTGGGATGGTGGCTTTTCCCCAGGAGCAGCCAAGCTAATCAGAGACAAAAGGGATCCTCTCCAAATGGACTTTATCTGTTAGCAAAGAACATGGCGGACTTTTCTCCTGGCACAGTGTCTTCCACACAGGACAAGAGCGAGCACAAAGGAATTTGTTCTTTGCGCAGCTCCCAGCTGAGTCACCACAACCCATCCAGTGACAGAAGGACGAGGGTCCCTCTTCGGTCCCGTTTCATCACAAATGGGACTCGCCCCTCCTAAAGTGGCGGTGGTGGTGGCAGACGTGGGTGGTTGGTTTCCCCTCCCAAGACCAGAGCAAACGGCTGCTCCGATCGAGGCACCTTTGCAGTCAGAGTTCCCGGGGCCGGGGAACCTTTTTTGGGTCGGGAACCCGGGACCCACGCAGGAATCAGGCTGCAAACAACCTCCCTCCGTTTTCACACCCTTCCCCGGTTTTCACACCCTCCCTATGGTTGCCAGGTGTCTGGAATTGCCCCAGACAATCAGGTATTTTCACCTCCTGTCTGGTAAAAAAATTCACAAAATAGTGGACACTGAAAATGTTCAGCACTTACAGATTTTTTCCCGATCTGGAGGCAAAATCCCTGGGTGCTTACCGGGTTACACAGGGGAACTGTCCGGCCCAGCGCATGGAGGCAACATGGTGGGCGGCTGCCAGCAGTTTGATTGGGCCAAAAAGCGTGAAAAGCATTTCTTAAAGGGGCCACCCTGGGTTTTGGGAGGGGGGGGTTGGGTTTAATAACTCTCAGGGTCCGTTGTTTTTGCTCAACAACATTTGTCTCCCCCTTTTTTTTCTCAACAGGATTCCCCCCCCCCCCCCGTGGGGGCAACCCTAACCCACCCCGGGTGTGTGTTTCCTTGCGTCGCTATGGGGCTGCCGTAGGACCATAGAATCCGTTGTGCCTCACAGGGAGGGAGTCTTTCTGGGGATTTCACCCCAGCCTGCTATCGGAGAGCTTCGCTTCCCACCCTGCCTGCCGTGGCAAGGGAGAGGGTCGCGCCTCCGTCTCTCCCACGCCCGCCTTCCAAGCTTTCCCAGGCCGCTCGCACGGCTGTAGGGATAACATCTTAAAGTATTAAAAATGATTCCCCCAAGTGGAAGTGACTCCCCATAATTTGTTCCCCACAACTTAAAGTCTAAGTAGCATAAGTTTGTTAAGTAGCATAAGCATATAAGAGTTTAGATTTTTTATTATTATTTGTTAAGATTGTTAGGCCCTAGAAAATTAGGCTTAGTGCAGTTATGCTAAAGCAGATGTAACAAAGGTTTCTGGGTAGTCCCTGGACAGAACTGGAGACAGGTTCAAGCAGAGATGCACCCTACACGCTTGCTCAAGTTGCAAAATGAGATAAGTAAGAAGCTGCATTTTTGTACCTGCTGTGATGAGGAACAGTTTGTTTTGAGAACTGATAAGGAGACTCCCTGTTTCTGCTCTCCCCCTGTTCGTTCCAAACTCCCTGTTTATGTTCTCCTTTGGCCATAACAAACTCTCTCCTTGTTGCCCAGTACCTGTCTTTTGGGCTGATAAGAAATTGCTGATGTATTATGAATTGCTTAAGGCCATGATGTATAGTTGGCCAGGTGTGCATGGATACTAAAGTTTCTAACCGATAAAGGAGGGTGGGTTGCTTGGGCAAATAGTCTATGACGCGACGGAACTGTCTATATAAGCCTACCTGTTAATGAAATCGGGGCTGGTTCTCTTTGGAGATGGGCCGCTCTCTATTGTTGTGTGCACCATTCAATAAAGAGCTTCTGATTGGATCTTGCTGGTGTTGCCTGTCTCTTTGCGGTCAGACAACGAACAGAGGCCGTCCGGGTTCGAGTCCCCGACAAGATTGTTAAATGTTTAGATTTATTATTATTGCCCCTTTAGAATATAATTCGTTAGCAATGTAATATTAGGTCATGTAACTTAGAACTGTTAAGAATATAATACTATGTAGCCAGAAACAGCTCCCTTCTCTGTGTCCTAGGGCAGGCTCAAACTTATTGTTACACAATTGACGCCGGTTCTCTTCAAAGCATTGTGAAACAATTAACCCTAATCCCAAAGTGAAACATTGTAACTATAACAGTAACTAACTCAGCACTCAGAGAGAGAATGTTTTAAGAAATGCCACCCAGAAACTTTTGTGACTTTTTGTAACCACAACTTTTGTATATGTAAAGTTATTATTATACAAAATACTGTCTGAGAAACATGAATTAGGGAATGTATGGAAGAGAGAGAGAGAGAGAGTGCTTGGATGATGAATGAATGGTTCTGAGAGGTGCCAGCCTGAGAATGCAGCAACAAAGGGCTGAAGAAGGCGTCAGGTGCCAAAAAGGTGTCAAGTGGAGAAAACCAAGTACTGGAGTCCACCAGATGAGATCACTGACGAGCACCTGACAGCCATCCTGGACATCAGCATGATGCAGCAATTCCCATAGACTGGCATTGGAAGAAATTCCTAGAAGAACTGGACTAAAAGGCTATGGAGTCAGAGTCCAAGGTTCTGCTGCCAGCCCACCAGGAGCTTCAGATGCGCATCTGATCAGGACTTCGCTCCCCACTCCCATCACTTGTGTACAGAGTACCCGGCCAGTATTCTGTCACAAGCAACATCCAGGCTGGGAACTATAACAAATACGCAGAACCTGGATGAATAGATGAATGATTGAATGAATGTTTATCTATCTATATAAAAGTGTATAAGGGTTAAGTAGTGATAGGAATAAGTAGCTAAACAACGGTTGTTTGCTTCTATCTTTTCTTTATTCGTTATTATTATCTTTACAAAATGTGGCTTTTTGCCTTATCCCCCTCATAAGAGCCTGCTTGCTTTTATTGGTACAACATTTTGGTGGAGAATGCGAAAGGGGGAATATTGGTAAAGAGCCTCAGGTATTGTGGACATTGGTGTGCACAAAGCTGACTCTACAGAGAGTGGTTCTAGTTTTTGTTGGTTTTTTTTCTTTTTTTTTTTCTTTTTTTGGTTAACCAAAGCCTGCTGACCTCCAGAGAATAGAGGCTTCACAAAAGAGCTCATAGTAAATAGAAGCTACGGTTATTTATTGAAATAATCTAGGCTGTGTAATTAGAAGCTACAATTATTGCAATAATTTAGGCTGTAAATAGAAGCTACGGTTATTCATTGAAATAATCTAGGCTGTGTAACTAGAAGCTACAATTATTGCAATAATTTAGGCTGTAAATAGAAGCTACGGTTATTCATTGATAGTCTAGGCTGCAAAAGTTCAGGGGTAATAAAGGAAACTACACACCTGTTAAAGATGTTTAAGAAGAGTCCAGGGAAAGCAGTCTCAGAGGGAGGCACGGAGTTTGAAGGAGCTCTAACCTCGCCTTTTATAAAATAAATAACACCCTTTATACAAATCCTTCAGAGATATGGGCACAGTCCTTGGATTGAACATGCCCTTGAAGATATTTGTAATATTTCTGACCTAGAGGATAGATTGGCACATTATATCCTCATGTACAAACCTTCTAATGCTGCCAAAGGAGATGCAGCAGCAATTTGGCTATTATGGGAGGCATGTCATGATAGTTACCTCTACTTAGCTACCTGCAGGTACATTTCTCAGTACTTTCCATATAAACTAGCCCAGTCCCATTGGTCTCCATGGGCAGTGTACCTTGTAAGGAGTGATGCGGATACGATGAAGTTGTTTAAACAAATATGTTGCAATGGTAGAAAAACGTGTGTGTCTGAAACCTGAAGGTGGTACTGGAGGTGCTTCTAATTTTTTTTAAAAGAGGTACTTTATAAAGGAAGGTTGAGAAACACTCCCCAAACCTTTCCTTCTGGCCTCCCTGTTTCCTTTCAATTTGACAATTTGGACAGCTCAGCTGTGTAGCAGGTTCAGGGCCCAGTCACATGGTGGTGGAGGGAGGGGGATGCAAATTTTGCTTTTGCCCCTGGGTTCATAACACCCTCGCTACACCTCTGCCTGCAGGCGAGGTCTCTGGCCAAAGGCACCTCCACCTTCCCCCAGCCCCCCACCTCCATGTCTCAGCACCGCCTTCCACGTAGACACATTATGGGAGGCAGATGCTGACAGAGCATCCAGGTGTCCGGACTAGGGGGTTCAGGCGCGGTGTGGTGTAAACAGACCCCCAGAGGGGGCGGGTTTTAATTTGGGAGGCCCAGAAAAGCAAGAAGGAAAGAGCAGGCGGGGGCAGAGAGAGGGGCCGAGTGTGTGTGGGGGGGACGGACAGGTCAGTAGTAGCTGAGGGGGAAGTACCGCAGACACCACTAGGGGGAGCTCTGGCTCCATGCCCCCCCCCAGCTCTGTACAGCCCCGTGTACCCCGCCTGAGCTGGGGGGGTCACTCGTCCCAGGGGAAGGTCCCGGCCAGGTCCTGCATCCGCTCTCGGTAAGCCCGGCCAAAGCGCTCGCTCTGCGCCACGGTGAAATGGTTCTTCCAGTCGCCAACCACCCCTGCGAAGCAGAGACACGGGTGGGCCAGCGGTCCTGGCGCCGGGGGCTGGGACAGTGCAGAGCCCCTCCCCCACAGCGCCCCCTACTGGGGGAGCATTTCCACAGCAGCCGGGCCATGTGCCTACAGGTGGGATGAGGGTCCACAGTGCTGGTGGGGGTGGCGGGGCAGGATGCCTGGGTTCTGTGCCAGCTTGGGGAGGGGAGTGCAGGCTAGTGGTTAGGGTGGGGAAGGGGGACAGTGAGCCAGGACGACTCCCGGGGTCTTTCCTTGGCTCTGCAAAAGGGAGCGAATGATCCCAGTTTGCCCACTAGGATGCTGGGGTCAGAATCTGGCCCTGACCCCACGGCACTCAGGGGAGGCAGGTCTGGTCGTCCCCCTCATCTGCCCCTTCAGCAGCCCCCCCGCCCCTCCGACGGGCACTATCTATCCCCGTTCTACGGCTACACCCCGCAGGCCCACCCTGGCTGCCAGCACCCAGCCACTGTCTCTGGTGTGGGGCCCCCGCTTCCCCTCCCCAGAACCCGGTCGGCACCTGTCCACCCCCCTCATGAAAGGGCACCGCCCTATTTCTACTCGCTGTAGAGCCGCCTCCCACTATGGGGCAGGGACGTCATCCGCACGGGTAACATTTTCATGATGCCTCAGTGTGCCTCAGTTTCCCTCTCTCCTTTGCTCCGGGTGGGGTGGAGCGGGGACTAGACTGGACGGTGCATTGAGGAACTGTCCCAAGGGAGGCACCGGAAACCCCGACCCTGAACAATTGACGCACAACGGCAGGAAGTGCCGGCAAACTCAGCGGTGGAATCTCCATGGCAACAGGAGATTCGAATCCACTTCCTGCTAGTCCCTCCTAGTGCTCCCCCCGGGTCCCACACCCCAGCTCCCCACGGGGGGTACTAGGGCTCAGCTTGAGTCAGGCCCCCACCCCGGGCGCTGCCATGTAGACGCAGCCCTGCCGGCTTCAGGCTCCGGAAGTCCAGCCCCTGATCCTCCAGGCCGGAGGGCTCGCGTCTACACGGCAGTGCCATCGGGTGCGAACCCCGGGCCCTGGTTTGACGCAGGCTCGGGTTGCCGGAGGGCACTAGGACGCCTGGGTTCAGCCCCAGGGTCACTCTGGAGTGTGGACGCTCCGGCCAGGGGTGGGTGGCTCCACTTCTACTAACCCTGGGGGGCAGCACCGTGTAGACAGGACCCAGTCTGGAATCGAAGCACGTCGGGGGGGGGAGAAAGGATTCCACCGAGCTTGGGTCCTCCAGCCTCCCCCCTACAGTGGGCACATGTTGGGGGAGGGGCTGGCAGGGGGTCACGTTGCCAGGGAGGTCTCACGGCCCTATCTGGGGTAGTGCAGCCTGGCTGGAGGGGCAGGGGCGAGTGCAGGGAGCGGGCACAGGACGGGCACCGGGACCCCGCCTCTGCCCACCTTTCCTGAGGAAGCTGCCCTTGGTTTTGTCCAGGATGTTACCAGGCAGCAGGCTGTAGTTGGCCATGGGGTTGTCCCGCATGGCCTGGAAGGAGGCGTTCTGCACCACGGAGGCCAGGGCGGCGTCGGATAAATCCTTGCCCAGGAAGCGGCAGATCCGCCCCACGCTGCCCCGCAGGTCCTGTGCAAGGTGGAGAAAGGGGGGGCAGCCGCGTGCCCTGGTCAGGGGGGCACCCGCCTGCACCTCACTGCCTTGTCCCAGCCCCCGCTGCTCCCCATCAGCCCAAAACCTCCCTTCTCCCCCCTACTTCCCCTCCCCAGACCCCTTCCTTCTGCCCCCCACTTTCCCTCCCAAGAGCGTTCCCCTCCCCAGACCACTTTCTTCTGCCCCCCAATTGCTCTCCCCAGAGCCTTTCCTTTTGCCCCCACCCCCCGTTCTCCTCCCCAGACACCTGCCTTTTGCCCCCCAGTTTCCCACTGTGCTCGGACTCCCTCCCCAGACTCCGCTGGTCTGCCCCCCCGAGTTCCCCTCCCCAGACCTCTCTTTTTCACTCCCGCAGTTGCCTTACACAGACACCTTCTTCTGCCCCCCTTTTCCCACTCTGGTGGGATTCCCACCCCAGACCCCTTCCTTCTGTCTTCCAGATGCCCTCACTGCTGTCCCTTCACTTTGCAGCCCCTTTCTCTCCCATCCAGCCTAGGCGGGGTCCCTCCAATCCTGGAACATCCTCGACCATACTCCCCACGCCACCCCTTGGTCCCTTCCCCACTGCGCTCGCCCCCTCCCCCTCCTGCCCCACCTCCTGCAGCTCCTCGTAGCTGATGCAGAAGAAGTTCTCGCGGCCCCGCAGCCCCAGCCAGCCCTTCACGTGGTCGAACCAGGAGCCGTACAGAACTGGAAATGCAAAGGGGGGGGGGGATGTCACCCCGGGGAACTGCCCCCCACATCGGGGGAGGGGGCTTCCTTCCCCAGCTAGTAGCTGTAGGGAGGATTCCAGAGTAGGGAAGAGAGCTGCAGGCAGAACCTGGCCCTGGCCCGGATGTGACTCTGGATTGAGCCTGGGGGAGCCGAGCTCCGAATCTGACCTGACCCCACTGCAACGAAGGGACGCTCCAGATCGGCTCGACCCCAGAGGAGCTGAGAGATGTACTGGGGTCGTAGCCTGGCTGGAGAGCAGACTGAGGTCAGGGTGAAGGCACCCAAACTACAGCTCCCATGATGCACCGCAGCAACATGGCGCCCGAGATAGACTGCAGTGCCTCATGGGAGTGCCTGACCACAGTGCACCATGAACTATTGTTCCCCTGACTCACTTACCTCTCTCACCCAAGCTGCCTGGCCAGATTACCGCTCCCATGATGCACCACTGGGTTGCAGTGCACCCTGGGAGATGTAGTCCAGCGGGAGAGTTTCAGCCCATTGAGGAGACTAGGAATGTGAGTGTGATGATGCTTTGGGGTTCTCCCGACTCCTGCACCCCCGTAGTGGCACAAACAGACTCTGGGATTGAGGAAGTTTATTGCTTCTCCAAGGATGCAGCACAGCACAGATGTAATCTAGTTACAAGGCCAGGCCTAGGATGCCTCAGCCCCCCTTGAGATGGGGGGAGACTGTGCCCCTAAATCCCAGCCCCCTTGCTTAGGCTGCCTCTTCCACGATTCCAGACAGAAACTAAAACTCTTCCAGCCCTGCCCCCCAGCCCGCTTTGTCTCTCCCTGGGAGGCTGAGCCTGGGTGTCTGGGTTAATCCACA
The DNA here is from genome assembly GCF_052426305.1 of Pelodiscus sinensis. Lineage (NCBI taxonomy): Eukaryota > Metazoa > Chordata > Testudines > Trionychidae > Pelodiscus > Pelodiscus sinensis. Next base: position 31,059,709 of record NC_143069.1, on the reverse strand, counting down.
TTTGGGAGTCAGCGAGAATCAGAAACTTTCTGCATGAAAATGTGCTCCCCTCCTCCCCCCGCTATGGAAAAATCTTTTTACATGGGGCCCAACACAGGACCCGGAGGGGGGGGGGGGGTACACTGGGCATGTGGGCGGGGATAGGGAGTAGGCTCACAAAGTGTTTAAAGTTGGTCTGAAGAAGATGGGGGAGGCCCATCCCCCGTCCAGCAATAAATTCTGCCCCATGCCAGTCTCCACATCAGTTCTGCCCCTCCCCCGTCCTCCTGCCTCTCCGGAGGTTCCTTCTCCCCTTTCCAGGCTGGCAGGAGCAGAGGCTCCTTGCCCCACAGCCAGGACTGGGGGTGAGGGCTCCCCCTGCCACCCTACATACCACTCACCCTCCCCTTGCAGGAAGGCACCCAGTAGCTCCTCCAGGGACTCTGGCTCTTCCAGGAAGTTTGCCAGCTTGGAGAAATGATAGAGGGAAACCAGCAGGTCCTTGGGGTTACGGAAGGTGTAGATGACCTGCAAGAAGGTGCTTATAGTAACCCCAGTCCTAGGGGGCTGGCAGTCAGTACCCCATAACCTGTCCCTGGTGGGGGGTGGTCGCAATTGTGAGGAAGCAGGTTATAGATGAGGGTTCCTTGCTCTAACCACTAGACCCCACTCCTGCCCCTCAGCTGGGCGAGAACCCAGGACATCTAGAGCCCTCTGGGGTAACTACTAGGCCACCGTGCCATAAGCAGAACCGCTGCCCTTAGGATCCTGGAGAATGGGGAGGGTGGAGCGAGACCCCTGAGCCTTCTCCCACAACCAGGTAAGGGAGCTACCACTTGGGATCCCGGAATGGGGGGCCGGGGAGCCCCTCATGCCCATTTCACCTTGGCTTTGGAGCCCCAGAAGGATTTGGGAAAGAGCTGGATGGGCAGGTGGGAGCTGATGAGGCGGGGAGGCTTTGCAGACTTCAGCTTCTCCAGAGCATTAGGGGACTCGAGCCAGGGAGACCGATCCCAGATGGGCACACTGCGGCACCAGGACGGGTCCCCCTGCTGCCAGATGAGGCTCAGGATCTCTATCATCCAGTTGGTACCTAGGATAGGAGCAAAACACAGGTGCAGCCTGCTCCCCTCCCACAGCCGGGGAGAGACCCAGCCCCACCCTGCTCTAACCACTAGACTCCACTCCCCTCTCAGAACCAGGGACACTAGAACCACTAGAACAGGGCTGGGGAACCTTTTTTGGGTCAGGGCCACTGGCTCACAGAAAAATCAGTCAGGGACTGCAAACAAGTGAGAAACAAAAAACAAACCAACCAACCCATCCATCCATCCATCCATCACCAGGAACCCCGAGCCTCTGGGGATGGAGCCAGGCAAGCCAGGGGCTGCATCTGGCCCCCAGGCCTCATGCTCCCCAACCCTCCCCAACTGGGGAGAGAACCCAGGAGTCCCGGCTTTCAGCTCCTCCTGCTCTAACCACTAGACCCTGCTCCACTCCCTGAGCCAGGTAGAAAAACAGAAAGATTTTACCCCTGGGTTTTTGCTGTACATGTAAGACGGCCCCCAGGCTGTAGCATGGGGTGGAGTTGAGGAGATTAGAACAGGGCAGGACTGGGAAGTAGGGTTCCTGGATTTACTCCCCAGCTTTGGGAGGGGAGCGGGGCCTAGTGGGTGGAGCTGTGGGGCAGGGAGGGTCCCTACCTGACTTGGGGTAGGTAACAGTAAAGGCGTCGTCATCCAGCACCTGGAAGCGGTTCCCTACGAAGTCGATGGTCTCGGGGTCATAGATCTCTGCGGGCAAGGGGATCCCCTTGTAGGAGAAGCTGTGTCTGAGCATCACGGTGGCAGCTCCCTGTGGGCAGGCAGAGGATCTGGCTTAACGGCGCCGCATTGCCTGGGGGCACGGCCTGCCCATGCAGTCAGGTGCCGTATCCCGGGGCAGGGGGCACGTGGAGCCCACTTCCCGTCCTAGGGCTGAAGACAGAGCCCAGGCGTCCTGCTTCCCAGCTCCCGCCCCCCACTCCCCAGCTCTAACCGCTGGGCCTCACTCCTCTCCTAGAGTCAGGGATAGAACCCAGGCATCCTGGCCCCTCTCTTCCACCTGGGACTGTCCTAGGCACCACCTGGGGCTGTTGAGTCGTAGGCCCCCTGCACGTCCCCAGGACCCCAAGGGAACTCAGCCCTAGAGGAGACAGGTCCCCAAAAAACGTATCTGCTCTGCCGAAAAAATATTCGGCAGAGCAGACACTTTCCTTGGCAGAACCATTCTGGATGTTGGTTGACACCTGTTCTGGGGCTCAAATTGGCCTCTGCCGTCCAGCTCTGCGGTTTCTCTCTGCGGTTTGGTTTGGAAGCTTTTCTGGGTGAGCAGGGCAACTTGCAAGTGTGTGGCCCAAGGGGATTTTGCAGTGACCGGGCCCAGGCAGAGTCGTCCAGAGCCGTGTTTCTCAACCTTTCTTTTTTAGAAAGTACCCCCAGTACCTACAGTTCTCACACACCCAACTTTTTATTCTACCATTGCAACACATTTGTGTAAACGTTCTCCTAGCCGGGCGGGCGATGACATTTTTGGATGGAAAAAGCACAAAAACAATAAAGAACTGTCAGCCTTAAGCAAACCTTCCATTTTCTTCAATTTTCAGTTGTGGCGATGCACCATCCCCTTCCTCTCCCCCAGACGTCTCTAGAGTACCCCGGCTTCTCAGGGAATCCCTCCTTTACGGCTGTCGGCTTTTCCCCAGGAGCAGCCAAGCCACTCGGAGACAAAAGGGATCCTCTCCAAATGGACTTTATCCCTTAGCAAAGAACATGGCGGACTTTTCTCCTGGCACAGTGTCTTCCACACAGGACGAGAGCGAGCGCAAAGTAATTTGTTCTTTGCGCAGCACCCGACTGCAATTTTCCCGGAGACAGACGGACGAGGGTCTCTCTTCGGTCCCGTTTCATCACAAATGGGACTAGCCCCTCCTAAAGCGGCGGTGGGGGCGGTAGATGCGGGTGGTTGGTTCCCCCTCCCGAGACCAGAGCAAACGGCTGCTCCGAACGAGGCACCTTTGCAGCCAGAGTTGCCGGGGCCGGGGAACCTTTTTTGGGTCGGGGGCCCAGGACCCAGGCAGGAATGAGTCGGGGGCTGCACACAAGTGTGAAGCCAAAAAACCAAACCGACCAAAACACCCAAACAAACCCCACGCTGACCCAGGCCACCATTGAGAAGGACTCTCCCCACAGTCCCTCCCCACACACCCCAGAGTCTAGGGGAGCCCAGCCTAGACGACTGTGTGTGCTCCAGCCTTATGGTGATGTGCAGAGAGGAGGGGGGCTAGAGGGCTAGTGCTGGCTCCCCAAGGATAAGGGGGGGCCCCTAAGCCTCAGGGGCCAGATCCAGGCAAGCCGGGGGCCGGATCCCGAGATTTTCCATCCTTGCTCTAAGCTCATGTAGCACTTCTCCTTTACTGAGGGGTCGACCCTCGGTTAGTCAGCCTGCGAGTGGTCACTCCCTTCCAGCCGCGTGCTCCCTTTTAATCCACTGACTAAAATGTCAAGCTGACAACATCATAATCAGCCACCAGTGGGGAGGGGGGGGACAATTTCACACCCTCCCCCGGTTTTCACACCCTCCCTAGAGTTGCCAGGTGTCTAGAATTGCCCCATACAATCCGGTATTTTCACCTCCTGTCTGGTAAAAAAATTCACAAAATAGTAGACACCTAAAATGTTCAGCACTTACGGATTTTTTTCCCGGTCTGGAGGCGAAAACCCTGGGTGCTTAGCAGGTTACGCAGGGGAACTGTCCGGCCCAGCGCACGGAGGCAGGATTGTGAGCAGCTGCCAGCAGCTTGTTTGGACCAAAAAGCGTGAAAAGCATTTCTTAAAGGGGCCACGCTGGGTTTTTATTTATTTATTTATTTATTTAGTTTGGCTTTAATGACTCTCAGGGTCAATTTTTTTTCCTCATCAACTTTGGTCTCCCCCCCTTTTGCTAGCTGCAAGCTGGGCAGCTAGCAGTTTTGGTAAAAATAGATCAGACGTGTGCACACAGTGCCCGCTCTTCCTCAGCTGCGGCTGGACGATCAGCACCTCAGTTGAAAGGAGTTGGCATTACTGAGGGATCGATCACCCCACGTTTTGTTGTGGATTTTCCAAAGAAAATGCTGGTGTTTTCTATAGGTCAGCCACCTCTCCCAGTCCTACCAGAGACTTGGCATTAACGTGGCTTTCCCAACTAAAAGTCTTATACCTGTTTGGACGCTGTGATTGTGAATATCTGGCGAGGGCGTCTGCAAAGAGCAAGGCTGGCCTTGACTCTGGATATCGATGGCTTCCGTTGAGTGGCTTGTGTCAAATTTGGAAGAGCAGCTCAGCCAAACCTCTCTCCTTTGCTTAGGGACAGAATCTCACAGCAGCCTGAAGGAAAAAGGCCTCCTGGCAGCCAGAAAGCCGCGCTTGCAGGGTACCCTCAGCCATTGGCTACTTAGCGCTTCACGTGCCTTCAAGGAGGTGAAGGTGATTCTCGTGCTGTGTGTTAGTTTTAGTTGAAAGATTTTTCTGAGTGTTATGTTAACAGGTAAGTTAATCTCTTACGTGCTCTGACATAGCAAAGGAGGTGGGGGGAGGGGAAATTGCTCCTCTGCTCCCCCCATCAGACCTCGGCTCGCCTGCTCCTCCTCCGCTCACCACTGCCAGCTGAAGCCTCCCCCCTGTCTCTCCACCCCCAGCCCCACCCTTTTTGCTCTTCAACAGGGGGATGGTGCCCGCGCCAAACTGGAGGGAGTGGGGGAAGACACGGTACAATCCCCCCCCTCTCCACCCGGGGTGGGCTCAGCTGCGTGGCAGGTTCAGGGCCCTGCCACGTGGTGGTGGAGGGAAGGGGATGCAAATTTTGCTTTTGCCCCTGGGTGCATAACACCCTCACTACACCCCTGCCTGCAGGCAAGGTCTCTGGCTGAAGGCGCCTCCACACACCCCCTTATCTCAGCACCACCTCCCAGGTAGACTCATTGGGGGAGGCAGATGCTGACAGAGCTTCCAGGCTTCCAGACTAGGGGGTTTAGGCGCGGAGTGGTGTAAACAGACCCCCAGAGGGGACGCGTTTTAATTTGGGAGGCCCAGAAAAGCAGGAAGGAAAAGGAAGGCGGGGGCAGGGAGAGGGGCCGAGTCGGGGGGGACAGGTCAGTAGCAGCTGAGGGGGAAGTACCGCAGGACACCACTAGGGGGAGCACTGGCTCCATGCCCCCCCCCCATCTATGTACAGCCCCGTGCACCCCGCCTGAGCTGGGGGGTCACTCGTCCCAGGGGAAGGTCCCGGCCAGGTCCTGCATCCGCTCTCGGTAAGCCCGGCCAAAGCGCTCGCTCTGCGCCACGGTGAAATGGTTCTTCCAGTCGCCAACCACCCCTGCGAAGCAGAGACACGGGTGGACCAGCGGTCCTGGCGCCGGGGGCTGGGACAGCGCAGAGCCCCTCCCCCACAGCGCCCCCTACTGGGGGAGCATTGCCACAGCAGCCGGGCCACGTCCCTACAGGGGGGATGAGGGTCCACAGTGCTGGCGGGGGTGGCGGGGCAGGACGCCTGGGTTCTGCGCCAGCTCGGGGAGGGGAGTGCAGGCTAGTAGTTAGAGTGGGGAGGAGGAGCTGGGAGCCAGGACGACTCCCGGGGTCTTTCCCTGGCTCTGCAAAGGGAGTGAATGACCCCAGGTTGCCCTCTGGGATGCTGGGGTCAGAATCTGGCCCTGACCCCACGGCACTCAGGGGAGGCAGGTCTGGTCACCCCACTCATCTGCCCCTTCCGCAGCCCCCCCACCTCTCCGACGGGCGCCATCTATCCCCGTTCTCCGGCTACACCCCGCAGGCCCACCCTGGCTGCCAGCACCCAGCCACTGTCTCTGGCGTGGGACCCGCCTGCCCCTCCCCAGAACCCAGTCGGCACCTGTTCACCCCCCTCATTAAGGGGCAGCGCCCTATTTCTACTCGCTGTAGAGCCGCCTCCCGCTACGAAGCACGTCGGGGGGGGGGGGGGGGAAGGATTCCACTGGGCTTGGTTCCTACTGCCTGCCCCCTACAGTGGGCACAGGTTGGTGGGAGAGGCTGGCAGGGGGGTCACGTTGCCAGGGATGCCTCGCAGCCCTGTCTGGGGTAGTGCAGCATGGCTAGAGCCAGACCCCCGGGCTTGGGGGGGGCCATGTGAGAGGGGTGCAGGGAGCGGGCACAGGACGGGCACCGGGACCCCGCCTCTGCCCACCTTTCCTGAGGAAGCTGCCCTTGCTTTTGTCCAGGATGTTATCAGGCACCAGGCTGTAGTTGGCCATGGGGTTGTCCCGCATGGCCTGGAAGGAGGCGTTCTGCACCACGGAGGCCAGGGCGGCGTCGGCTAAATCCTTGCCCAGGAAGCGGCAGATCCGCCCCACGCTGCCCCGCAGGTCCTGTGCGAGGCGGAGAAAGGGGGCAGGGCGGCCACGTGCCCTGGTGAGGGGGGCACCTGCCTGCACCTCACTGCGTTGTGCCAGCCCCCGCTGCTCCCCACCGGCACAAAACCTCCCTTCTCCCCCCTACTTCCCCTCCCCAGACTCCTTCCTTCTGCCCCCCATTTCCCCAGTATGGTGGGACTCCATCCCCAGACTCCTTCCTTATGCCCCCAATTTCCTTCCCCAGACCAATCTCTACTCCCCCCCAAGTTCCCCACTCTACTGGGACTCCCTCTCCCACCCCTTCCTTCTGCCCCCCCAGTTCCCCTCCCCAGACTCTTGCCTTCTGCCTCCCTGATTCCCTCACTATTGTCCCTTCACTTTGCGGCCTCTTTCTCCCCCATCCAGCCCAGGCACGGTCCCCGCCATCCTGGAACATCCTCAACCAATCCCCCCACCCATCCCTAGGTCCTCTGGCCCCGCTGCGATCGACCCTCCCCGTCCTGCCCCACCTCCTGCAGCTCCTCGTAGCTGATGCAGAAGAAGTTCTCACGACCCCGCAGCCCCAGCCAGCCCTTGACGTGGTCGAACCAGGAGCCGAACTGAACTGGAAATGTAAGGGGGGGAGGGTGTCACTCCGGGGAACTGCCCCACAGATCGGGAGCGGGGGGGTCCTACCCCAGCCAGTAGCTGTAGGCGGGATTCGGGAGCAGGGAGTGGAGCTGAAGGGAGAACCTGGCCCTGCCCGGAGTGTGAGTCTGGGGGAGCCGAGCTCCGAATCAGACCCTGTCCCCACGGCAACGAAGGGACGCTCCAGATCGGCTCGACCCCAGAGGAGCTGAGAGATGTACTGGGGTCGTAGCCTGGCTGGAGAGCAGACTGGGGACAGGGTGAAGGCACCCAAACTACAGCTCCCATGATGCATGGCAGCAGTAGGGCACCCGAGATAGACTGCAGTGCCTCATGGGAGTGCCTGACCACAGTGCACCATGAACTATTGTTCCCCTGATTCACTCTCTACCAAGCTGCCTGGCTAGATTACAGCTCCCATGATGCACCACTGGGTTGCAGTGCAGCCTGGGAGATGTAGTCCAACTGGAGAGTTTCAGCCCATTGAGGAGACAAGGAAGGTGAGGTTGCTTTTCCCAAAATGCACTGCACTGGCTGGGTGGGAGAGGCTGTAATGCAGTGCATCATGGGAGGGCTTGTCCATGATGCAGCATGGGAAATGTAGTCCGGTCAGAGAAGGGACAAGGGACAGGGTGTGGCATTGTGTTTCCAAATAGAGATTTCTTGAGGGTTGGTTTTGACGGAAAAAAAAATCTAATTTCTCCATCAGAAGCAGAAATTTTCTGCATAAAAATGTGCTGCCCCCCCCCCCCCTAGAAAATCTTTTTACACAGAGACCCAACACAGGAGCCCCGGGGGTGGGCCCACACTGGGCAGCTGGGCAGGGACGGGGGGTAGGCTCACAAAGTGTTTAACCCCCCAACACCTCTTTAATTCTGCCCCATGCCAGTCTCCACATCAGTTCTGCCCCTCCCCCTGTCCTCCTGCCTCTCTGGAGGTTCCTTCCCCCCTTCCCAGGCTGGCACGAGCAGAGGCTCCCTGCCCCACAGACAGGACTGGGGGTGAGGACTCCCCCTGCCACCTCACACACCACTCACCCTCCCCTTGCAGGAAGGCACCCAGTAGCTCCTCCAGGGACTCTGGCTCTTCCAGGAAGTTTGCCAGCTTGGAGAAATGACAGAGGGAAACCAGCAGGTCCTTGGGGTTACGGAAGGTGTAGATGACCTGCAAGAAGGTGCATAAGCAATGCTTGTCCTGGGGGGCTGGCAGCCAGGACCCCTCAACTGTCCCTGGTGGGGGGTGGTCGCAATTGTGAGGAAGCAGGTTGTAGATGAGGGTTCCTTGCTCTAACCACTAGACCCCACTCCTCCCCCTCAGCTGGGTGAGAACCCAGGACATCTAGCACCCCTTGTGCTAACTACTAGGCCATTGTGCCACAAGCAGAACCGCTGCCCTTAGGATCGTGGAGAATGGGGAGGGTGGAGCGAGACCCCCTGAGCCTTCTCCTACAACCGGGTAAGGGAGCTACCATTTGGGATCCCGGAATGGGGGGCCGGGGAGCCCCCCACGCCCATTTCACCTTGGCTTTGGAGCCCCAGAAGGATTTGGGAAAGAGCTGGATGGGCAGGTGGGAGCTGATGAAGCGGGGGGGCTTTGCAGCCTTCAGCTTCTCCAGGCTACCAGGGGCCTCGAGCCAGGAGCCCCGCTCCCAGATGGGCACACTGCGGCACCAGGACGGGTCCCCCTGCTGCCAGATGAGGCTCAGGATCTCCATCATCCAGTTGGAACCTAGGATGGGAGCAAAAAACAGGTGCAGCCTGCTCCCCTCCCACAGCCGGGGAGAGACCCAGCCCCACCCTGCTCTAACCACTAGACCCCACTCTCCTCCCGGAGCCAGGGAGAGAACCCAGGAGTCCTGGCTCCCAGACCCACTCTGCTGTAAGCCCTAGACTCCACTCTCCTCTCAGAATCAAGGACAGAGTCCAGCAGTCTTGGCATCCAGCCAAGTCCTTATCTAACCACTAGAACAGGGGTGGGGAACCTTTTTTGGGTCAGGGCCACTGGATCACAGAAAAATCAGTCAGGGGCTGCAAACAAGTGAGAAACAAAAAACAAACCAACCAACCCATCTGTCACCAGGAGCCCCGAGCCTCTGGGGATGGAGCCAGGCAAGCCAGGGGCTGCATCTGGCCCCCAGGCCTCATGCTCCCCACCTCTGCACTTGACCCTGCTGCCCTTCCACAGCTGGGGAAAAAAGCCAGGAGTCCTGGCTCCTAGCCCCTCCTGCTCTAACCACTAAACCCTGCTCCCCTCCCAGAGCCAGGCAGAGAAACAGCATGATTTTACCCCTGGGTTTTTGCTGTACATGTAAGATGCCCCCCAGGCTGTGGGATTGAGGGGATTAGATCAGGGCAGTACTGGGAAGCAGGGCTCCCGGATTCACTCCCTAGCTCTGGGAGGGGAGCGGGACCTAGTGGGTGGAGTCGTGGGGCGGGGGGGTCCCTACCTGACTTGGGGTAGGTAACACTAAAGATGTCGTCGTCCAGCACCTGGAAGCGGTTCCCTACGAAGTCGATGGTCTCGGGGTCATAGATCTCTGCAGGGAAGGGGATCCCCTTGCAGGAGAAGCTGTGTCTGAGCATCTCGGCCGCGGCTCCCTGCGGGTGGGCAGAGGGTCTGGCTTAACGGTGCCGCATTGCCTGGGGGCACGGCCTGCCCATGCAGTCAGGTGCCGTATCCCAGGGCAGGGGGCACATGGAGCCCACTTCCCATCCCAGGGCTGAGGACAGAGCCCAGGTGACCTGCTTCCCAGCTCCCGCCACCCACTCGCCAGCTCTAACCACTGGGCCTCACTCCTCTTCTAGTCAGGGATAGAACCCAGGCATCCTGGCCCCTCTCTTCCACCTGGGACTGTCCTGGGCACCACCTGAGGCTGTTGAGTCCTGGGCCCCCTGCATGTCCCCAGGACCCCAAGAGAACTCAGCCCTAGAGGAGACAGGCCGGGGACCCATTCCCTGCCCCCCATGCCAGCCACTCCCTGGGGCCGGATGCAGACTGGTGCCCCCTAGAGGGGAGAGACCCTGGCCTCAGTCTTCTGACGCCTCCAGTCGATCCCCCTTCAATAGCATCTTCCCCATGGCCCCTTCTCCACCCGTTTCCCGACAAAGGGATCACGGTCCCCCTCCCTCCTCTGCCCTTTGCTCCCGCTGCCTGGGAGCGGAAGGTCTGGTCACCCTGGTCCTCTCTCTTCTGCCCTGGGTGCAATTGCTGGCCAGCACCAGTTGGCTGCCAAGCTGGCGTGTCTCTCCTTATATTCAGTTGCTGAACTCCCCAGTCCCCAGGCTGTTGTCCGGGGCCCAGGCTGCTAGGCGAAGGCACTCCTGGCCCGGAGCCCCAACACACTCCCCGCCCTCCGCCATCACCTTGCTACACACACAGCACACAGGGAAACTGAAGGACACGCTGCGCTTCTGCAAACCATTAATAAAATCCCCACTATTGTCACTTTGTCACAGGGGGAGACAGGGTGGGGAACCCCCAAAGGAGTGTGTGATGGGCAGGGTCAGGCTGAGTCCCTGTAACAAAGTGGGGATTTTATTTTCCTTGGGATGTTGCATGTGCTCTCTACTGTCCTACAGGCTGCACCATTGACCTGTGGAACTCCTTGCCAAAGGATGTTATAAAGACGAGTGTTCAAAAAAGAACTAGATAGATTCATGGAGGTAGGTCCATTGATGGTTCCTATCCAGGATGGGCAGGGACGGTGTCTCTAGCTCCGTTTCTCTGGAGATGGATAACAGGAGAGGGATCAGGTGAGGATTCCCTGCTCTGTTCACTCCCTCTGGAGCACCTGGCATTGGCCACTGGGCAGACAGGACACTGGGCTAGATGGACCTTTGGTCTGACCCAGTCCGGCCAGTCTCATATTCTTATATTAAACCCTGTGTGTGTGCCTCAGTTTCCCTGGGCACTGCACCAATAGGGAAATAAGTACCTACAGCTCTCAGACACCCAACTTTTCTTTCTACCATTACAATGCATTTGTTTAAACCACTTACTCCTAATTAATAAAGCGCAGTAAACCTTAAACAAACATTCTGTTTTCTCCAAATTTCGGTTCTGGTGACGTACCCTCCCCACCTTCCCCTTCTTCCCCCCCGAAGTCTCTTGAGTTTTAAGGGTACTCCTACTTCTGGTTGAGAAACACTGGGCCAGAGGGATTCACTCAATGCTCATCATAAAGGAACCCGGCTCCCCAGGGAATCCCTCCTTTAGGGCTGGCGGCTTTTCCCCAGGAGCAGCCAAGCTAATCAGAGACAAAACGGATCCTCTCCAAATGGACTTTATCTGTTAGCAAAGAACATGGCGGACTTTTCTCCTGGCACAGTGTCTTCCACACAGGACAAGAGCGAGCACAAAGGAATTTGTTCTTTGCGCAGCTCCTGGCTGGGTCACCACAACCCTTCCGGTGACAGAAGGACGAGGGTCCCTCTTCGGTCCCGTTTCATCACAAATGGGACTCGCCCCTCCTAAAGCGGCGGTGGCAGACCCGGGTAGTTGGTTTCCCCTCCTGAGACCAGAGCAAAGAGCTGCCCCGAACGAGGCACCTTTGCAGTCAGAGTTGCTGAGGCTGGGGAACCTTTTTTAGGTCGGGAACCCGGGGATAAGGCCACAAACAACCTCCCCCAGTTTTCACACCCTTCCCCGGTTTTCACACCCTCCCTACAGTTGCCAGGTGTCTGGAATTGACCCAGACAATCTGGTATTTTCACCTCCTGTGTGGTAATAAAATTCACAAAATAGTGGACACTGAAAATGTTCAGCACTTACGGATTTTTTCCCGATCTGGAGGCGAAAGCCCTGGGTGCTTAGCAGGTTACGCAGGGGAACTGTCCGGCCCAGCGCACAGAGGCAAGAGGGTGGGCAGCTGCCAGCAGCTTGTTTGTGCCAAAAAGCCTGAAAAGCATTTCTTAAAGGGGCCACGCTGGGGTTTTTTATTTTATTTTTTGGGCTTGTCAGCTCTCGGGGTCCTTTTTTTTATTGCTCAGCAACTTTGGTCTCCCCCATTTTTTTTCAACATAATTTTTTCTCAGTGGGGTTTCTTTTTTGGAGGACTGTTCGGTATTTTTGTTTAAACCATCTGGCAACCCTAACCCTCCCCGGGTGTGTGTCTCCGTTTGTCGCTATGGGGCTGCTGTAGGACCACAGAATCCCTTGTGCCTCACGGGGAGGGGGTCTTTCCGGGGATTTCACCCCAGCCTGCCGTCGGAGAGCGTCTCTTCCCACCCTGCCTGCCGTGGCGAGGGAGAGGGCTGCACCTCCATCTCTCCCACGCCCGCCTTCCAACATTTCCCAGACCACTCGCACGGCCTCGCCATTCAGCCGGGCCGCCGCAGCGGAGCCCAAACGGCCGCTTGCTCTCCTTGCTCCCGCGCGGCGGCCCGGCGGAGCGGCGCCGAAGTCAGCCGAGTGCCACGGCGGGAGAGGAAGGGAGGAAGGCCGGTGACGTGCGCCGTGACAGCAGCTCCCGACTCTGCCCCCTGGCCGTGAACAGACCCTAGTCGGGGGGGAAGGCGGGGGAACAAGGGGGAGAGGGAGGTGGAGGATAACTGGGAGGCTGCAGGATCAGTGCTGGGGTGAAGGGAAACGGTGCAGGGGGGCAGCTGGTGTTCATAGGCAACCGCTCAGCCGGGCCACCGCATGGGGAGAATTGTGCAATGAAAAGTGAGTTTCCACTAGAAACAGGCCGTCTGTGGTAAGGTTTCCATTGAGACTCGTGGTCCATGGGCCAAAAAGCTTGAGGACCACTGCAACAGAGGCCTCTCCTCGCAAGAGACCGCTGCAGGCTCCCTGCTGCTCGACAAGAGCCCACAGAAATGTCAGGTCTGTTCCCACGGTGGTGAAATCGCCATGTTGCTCCAGTGCGGATGACGGACAGACTCTTTGTGAGTCTTCCTCATGCGGTGAGATGCCACGTGGAAACACTTGGTGCGTCCACAGAGAGGCAGGACGTTTCGTCTCTCTCCAGAGAGCGTTGTCATGACCCGTGTCTCTGGGTGAACAAGACCCTTTGTGTTTTGACTTCCAGCTTCAAGGGACTTGTTTTTCTGTCTTTGGGGTGCACGTTGCTTCGACCTGAATGGAGTTAGCTGTGACGACTCATTTCTCTGTTATTCTGACACACAGAGTGAAACCTGGCCTGAAGACCCCACATTCAGGGAGAGAAAGCGCTGCTGTCAGAAAAAGTAAATTCAACGTCTCTCCAAAGCACCTCTACCAACCCATGGGGCTTTTACTGACTGGTCCCTTATGTTTGAAGGGGACTAAACGTTATCTGGATCTTTTGGGGTCATATCAAGAGATTGTTTTGGGCTCAATCTTTGCTTATAATTTAAATTGTATCAGGCCCTTTGTAAGCAGGTTGGGAAGTGGTCTCTTTTGGCAATTATTAGTCGGTATTATTTACATAATATACATATTGCCATCATGGTATTGACCTATACAGTTCTCAGTACTTTCCATATAAACTAGCCCAGTCCCATTGGTCTCCATGGGCAGTGTACCTTGTAAGGAGTGATGCGGATACGATGAAGTTGTTTAAACAAATATGTTGCAGTGGTAGAAAAACGTGTGTGTCTGAAACCTGTAGGTACTGGAGGTGCTTCTAATTTTTTTTAAAAGGGGTATTTTATAAAGGAAGGTTGAGAAACACTCCCCAAACCTTTCCTTCTGGCCTCCCTGTTTCCTTTCCCCTTTGACAGGTTGGGCAGCTCAGCTGTGTAGCAGGTTCAGGGCCCTGTCACGTGGTGGTGGAGGGAGGGGGATGCAAATTTTGCTTTTGCCCCTGGGTGCATAACACCCTCGCTACACCTCTGCCTGCAGGCCAAGGCGCCTCCACCTTCCCCCAGCCCCCCACCTCCATGTCTCAGCACCGCCTTCCACGTAGACACATTATGGGAGGCAGATGCTGACAGAGCATCCAGGTGTCCGGACTAGGGGGTTCAGGCGCGGTGTGGTGTAAACAGACCCCCAGAGGGGGCGGGGTTTAATTTAGGAGGCCTGGACAAGCAGGAAGGAAAGAGCAGGCGGGGGCAGAGAGAGGGGCCGAGTGTATGTGGGGGGGACAGGTCAGTAGTAGCTGAGGGGGAAATACCGCAGACACCACTAGGGGGAGCTCTGGCTCCATGCCCCCCCCCCCCCCAGCTCTGTACAGCCCCGTGCACCCCGCCTGAGCTGGGGGTCACTCGTCCCAGGGGAAGGTCCCGGCCAGGTCCTGCATCCGCTCTCGGTAAGCCCGGCCAAAGCGCTCGCTCTGCGCCACGGTGAAATGGTTCTTCCAGTCGCCAACCACCCCTGCGAAGCAGAGACACGGGTGGGCCAGCGGTCCTGGGGCCGGGGGCTGGGACAGCGCAGAGCCCCTCCCCCACAGCGCCCCCTACTGGGGGAGCATTTCCACAGCAGCCGGGCCACGTGCCTACAGGTGGGATAAGGGGTCCACAGTGCTGGCGGGGGTGGCGGGGCAGGACGCCTGGGTTCCACGCCAGCTCGGCGAGGGGAGTGGAGGCTAGTGGTTAGAGTGGGGAGCCAAGACAGCTCCCAGGGTCTTTCCCTGGCTTTGCAAAGGGAGTGAATGACCCAAGTTTGCTGAGGTCAGAACCTGGCCCTGACCCTACGGCACAAAGGGGAGGCAGGTTTGGTCGCCCCCCCTCATCTGCCCCTTTTTCAGCCCCCGTTCTCTGGCTACACCCCGTAGGCCCACCCTGGCTGTCAGCACCCAGCCACTGTCTCTGGCGTGGGGCCCTGCCTGCCCCTCCCAGAACCCCGTCGGCACCTGTTCACCCCCCTCATTACAGGGCAGCGCCCTATTTCTACTCGCTGTAGAGCCGCCTCCCACTACGAAGCCCTAGTTTGATGCAGGCTCGGGTTGCAGGAGGGCACTAGGTTCAGCTCGGGGTCACAGTAGAGCATGGACACTCTGGCCAGGGGTGGGTCGCTCCACTTCTACTAACCCTGGGGGGCAGCGTCGTGTAGACAGGACCCAGTCTGGAATCGAAGCACGTGGGGTAGGGGGAGAAAGGATTCCACCAGGCTTGGTTCCTCCAGCCTCCCCCCTACAGTGGGCACATGGTGGGGGAGGTTGGCAGGGGGGCCCATAGCAAGGGAGGCCTCGTGGCCCT
Organism: Pelodiscus sinensis; assembly: GCF_052426305.1. Classification (NCBI taxonomy): domain Eukaryota; kingdom Metazoa; phylum Chordata; order Testudines; family Trionychidae; genus Pelodiscus; species Pelodiscus sinensis. The sequence goes on along the minus strand of NC_143069.1, from coordinate 31,044,583 downwards.
GTCTGGGGTGGTGCACCTAGAACCGAGGGAGGGGCCGTCGGGGGGGAGAGCGGGTGCCGGAAGCGGGCACAGGACGGGCACCGGGACCCCGCCTCTGCCCACCTTTCCTGAGGAAGCTGCCCTTGCTTTTGTCCAGGATGTTATCAGGCACCAGGCTGTAGTTGGCCATGGGGTTGTCCCGCATGGCCTGGAAGGAGGCGTTCTGCACCACGGAGGCCAGGGCGGTGTCGGCTAAATCCTTGCCCAGGAAGCGGCAGATCCGCCCCACGCTGCCCCGCAGGTCCTGTGCGAAGTGGAGATGGGGGGGGGGTGGCCACGTACCCTGGTGAGGGGGGCACCTGCCTGCACCTCACTGCGTTGTGCCAGCCCCCGCTGCTCCCCACCAGCCCAACACCTCCATTCTCCCCCCTACTTCCCCTCCCCAGACTCCTTCCTTCTGCCCCCCATTTCCCCACTATGGTGGGACTCCATCCCCAGACTCCTTCCTTATGCCCCCAATTTCCCTCCCCAGACCAATCTCTACTCCCCCCCAAGTTCCCCACTCTACTGGGACTCCCTCTCCCACCCCTTCCTTCTGCCCCCCCAGTTCCCCTCCCCAGACTCTTGCCTTCTGCCTCCCTGATTCCCTCACTATTGTCCCTTCACTTTGCGGCCTCTTTCTCCCCCATCCAGCCCAGGCACGGTCCCCGCCATCATGGAACATCCTCAACCAATCCCCCCACCCATCCCTAGGTCCTCTGGCCCCGCTGCGATCGACCCTCCCCGTCCTGCCCCACCTCCTGCAGCTCCTCGTAGCTGATGCAGAAGAAGTTCTCGCGGCCCCGCAGCCCCAGCCAGCCCTTGACGTGGTCGAACCAGGAGCCGAACTGAACTGGAAATGTAAGGGGGGGAGGGTGTCACTCCGGGGAACTGCCCCACAGATCGGGAGTGGGGGGGTCCTACCCCAGCCAGTAGCTGTAGGTGGGATTGGGGAGCAGGGAGTGGAGCTGCAGGGAGAACCTAGCCCTGCCCGGAGTGTGAGTCTGGGGGAGCCGAGCTCCGAATCAGACCCTGTCCCCACGGCAACGAAGGGACGCTCCAGATCGGCTCGACCCCAGAGGAGCTGAGAGATGTACTGGGGTCGTAGCCTGGCTGGAGAGCAGACTGGGGACAGGGTGAAGGCACCCAAACTACAGCTCCCATGATGCATGGCAGCAGTAGGGCACCCGAGATAGACTGCAGTGCCTCATGGGAGTGCCTGACCACAGTGCACCATGAACTATTGTTCCCCTGATTCACTCTCTACCAAGCTGCCTGGCTAGATTACAGCTCCCATGATGCACCACTGGGTTGCAGTGCAGCCTGGGAGATGTAGTCCAACTGGAGAGTTTCAGCCCATTGAGGAGACAAGGAAGGTGAGGTTGCTTTTCCCAAAATGCACTGCACTGGCTGGGTGGGAGAGGCTGTAATGCAGTGCATCATGGGAGGGCTTGTCCATGATGCAGCATGGGAAATGTAGTCCGGTCAGAGAAGGGACAAGGGACAGGGTGTGGCATTGTGTTTCCAAAAAGAGATTTTTCTTGAGGGTTGGTTTTGACGGAAAAAAAAAATCTAATTTCTCCATCAGAAGCAGAAATTTTCTGCATAAAAATGTGCTTCCCCCCCCCCACAGAATATCTTTTTACACAGAGACCCAACACAGGAGCCCGGGGGGTGGGCTCACACTGGGCAGCTGGGCAGGGACGGGGGGTAGGCTCAGAAAGTGTTTAACCCCCCAACCCCTCTTTAATTCTGCCCCATGCCAGTCTCCACATCAGTTCTGCCCCTCCCCCTGTCCTCCTGCCTCTCTGGAGGTTCCTTCCTCCCTTCCCAGGCTGGCAGGAGCAGAGGCTCCCTGCCCCACAGACAGGACTGGGGGTGAGGGCTCCCCCTGCCACCCCACATACCACTCACCCTCCCCTTGCAGGAAGGCACCCAGTAGCTCCTCCAGGGACTCTGGCTCTTCCAGGAAGATTGCCAGTTTGGAGAAATGATGGAGGGAAACCAGCAGGTCCTTGGGGTTACGGACGGTGTAGATGACCTGCAAGAAGGTGCATAAGCAATGCTTGTCCTGGGCGGCTGGCAGCCAGGACCCCTCAACCTGTCCCTGGTGGGGGATGGTCGCAATTGTGAGGAAGCAGGTTGTATATGAGGGTTCCTTGCTCTAACCACTAGACCCCACTCCTCCCCCTCAGCTGGGAGAGAACCCAGGACACCTAGCACCCCTTATGCTAACTACTAGGCCATTCTGCCACAAGCAGAACCGCTGCCCTTAGGAACGTGGAGAATGGGGAGGGTGGAGCGAGACCCCCTGAGCCTTCTCCTACAACCGGGTAAGGGAGCTACCATTTGATATCCCAGAGTGGGGGGCTGGGGAGCCCCTCATGCCTATTTCACCTTGGCTTTGGAGCCCCAGAAGGATTTGGGAAAGAGCTGGATGGGCAGGTGGGAGCTGATGAAGCGGGGGGGCTTTGCAGCCTTCAGCTTCTCCAGGCTACCAGGGGCCTCGAGCCAGGAGCCCCGCTCCCAGATGGGCACACTGCGGCACCAGGACGGGTCCCCCTGCTGCCAGATGAGGCTCAGGATCTCCATCATCCAGTTGGAACCTAGGATGGGAGCAAAAAACAGGTGCAGCCTGCTCCCCTCCCACAGCCGGGGAGAGACCCAGCCCCACCCTGCTCTAACCACTAGACCCCACTCTCCTCCCAGAGCCAGGGAGAGAACTCAGGAGTCCTGGCTCCCAGACCCACACTGCTGTAAGCACTAGACTCCACTCTCCTCTCAGAATCAAGGACAGAGTCCAGCAGTCTTGGCATCCAGCCAAGTCCTTATCTAACCACTAGAACAGGGGTGGGGAACCTTTTTTGGGTCAGGGCCACTGGATCACAGAAAAATCAGTCAGGGGCTGCAAACAAGTGAGAAACAAAAAACAAACCAACCAACCCATCTGTCACCAGGAGCCCCGAGCCTCTGGGGATGGAGCCAGGCAAGCCAGGGGCTGCATCTGGCCCCCAGGCCTCATGCTCCCCACCCCTGCACTTGACCCTGCTGCCCTTCCACAGCTGGGGAAAAAAGCCAGGAGTCCTGGCTCCTAGCCCCTCCTGCTCTAACCACTAAACCCTGCTCCCCTCCCAGAGCCAGGCAGAGAAACAGCATGATTTTACCCCTGGGTTTTTGCTGTACATGTAAGATGCCCCCCAGGCTGTGGGATTGAGGGGATTAGATCAGGGCAGTACTGGGAAGCAGGGCTCCCGGATTCACTCCCTAGCTCTGGGAGGGGAGCGGGACCTAGTGGGTGGAGTCGTGGGGCGGGGGGGTCCCTACCTGACTTGGGGTAGGTAACACTAAAGATGTCGTCGTCCAGCACCTGGAAGCGGTTCCCTACGAAGTCGATGGTCTCGGGGTCATAGATCTCTGCAGGGAAGGGGATCCCCTTGCAGGAGAAGCTGTGTCTGAGCATCTCGGCCGCGGCTCCCTGCGGGTGGGCAGAGGGTCTGGCTTAACGGTGCCGCATTGCCTGGGGGCACGGCCTGCCCATGCAGTCAGGTGCCGTATCCCAGGGCAGGGGGCACGTGGAGCCCACTTCCCCTCCCAGGGCCGCGGACAGAGCCCAGGTGACCTGCTTCCCTGCTCCCGCCCACCCCCCACTCCCCAGCTCTAACCACTGGGCCTCACTCCTCTTCTAGTCAGGGATAGAACCCAGGCATCCTGGCCCCTCTCTTCCACCTGGGACTGTCCTGGGCATCACCTGGGGCTGTTGAGTCCCGGGCCCCCTGCATGTCCCCAGGACCCCAAGAGAACTCAGCCCTAGAGGAGACAGGACGGGGACCCATTCCCTGCCCCCCATGCCAGCCAGTCCCTGGGGCTGGATGCAGACTGGTGCCCCCTAGTGGGGAGAGACCCTGGCCTCTGTCCTCCGCCCCCTCCAGCCGATCTCTCTTCAATAGCATCTTCCCCATGGCCCCTTCTCCACCCATTTCCCAACAAAGGGATCACGGTCACCCTCCCTCCTCTGCCCTTTGCTCCCGCTGCCTCGGAGTAGCAGGTCTGGTCACCCTGGTCCTCTCTCTTCTGCCCTGGGTGCAATTGCTGGCCAGCACCAGCTGGCTGCCAAGCTGGCGTGTCTCTCCCTATATTCAGTCGCTGAACTCCCCAGTCCCCAGGCTGATGTCCGGGGCCCAGGCTGCTAGGCGAAGACACTCCTGGCCCCGAGCCCCAACACACTCCCCGTCCCCCGCCATCACCATGCTACACACAAGACACACAGGGAAACTGAAGGACACGCTGCGCTTCTGCAAACCATCAATAAAATCCCCAGTGTTGTCACTTTGTCACAGGGGGAGACAGGGTGGGGAACCCCCAAAGGAGTGAGTGATGGGCAGGGTCAGGCTGAGTCCCTGTAACAAAGTGGGGATTTTATTTTCCTTGGGATGTTGCATGTGCTCTCTACTGTCCTACAGGCCGCACCATCGACCTGTGGAACTCCTTGCCAAAGGATGTTATAAAGACGAGTGTTCAAAAAAAAACTAGATAGATTCATGGAGGTAGGTCCATTGATGGTTCCTATCCAGGATGGGCAGGGACGGTGTCTCTAGCTCTGTTTCTCTGGAGATGGATTACAGGAGAGGGATCAGGTGAGGATTCCCTGCTCTGTTCACTCCCTCTGGAGCACCTGGCATTGGCCACTGGGCAGACAGGACACTGGGCTAGATGGACCTTTGGTCTGACCCAGTCCAGCCAGTCTCACATTCTTATATTTAACCCTGTGTGTGTGCCTCAGTTTCCCTGGGCACTGCACCAATAGGGAAATAAGTACCTACAGCTCTCAGACACCCAACTTTTCTTTCTACCATTACAATGCATTTGTTTAAACCACTTACTCCTAAATAATAAAGCGCAGTAAACCTTAAACAAACATTCTGTTTTCTCCAAATTTCGGTTCTGGTGACGTACCCTCCCCACCTTCCCCTTCCTCCCCCCCGAAGTCTTTTGAGTTTTAAGGGTACTCCTACTTCTGGTTGAGAAACACTGGGCCAGAGGGATTCACTCAATGCTCATCATAAAGGAACCCGGCTCCCCAGGGAATCCCTCCTTTAGGGCTGGCGGCTTTTCCCCAGGAGCAGCCAAGCTAATCAGAGACAAAAGGGATCCTCTCCAAATGGACTTTATCTGTTAGCAAAGAACATGGTGGACTTTTCTCCTGGCACAGTGTCTTCCACACAGGACAAGAGCGAGCACAAAGGAATTTGTTCTTTGTGCAGCTCCCGGCTGGGTCACCACAACCCTTCTGGTGACAGAAGGACGAGGGTCCCTCTTCGGTCCCGTTTCATCACAAATGGGACTAGCCCCTCCTAAAGCGGCGGTGTTGGTGGCAGACGCAGGTGGTTGGTTTCCCCTCCCGAGACCAGAGCAAAGAGCTGCCCCGAACGAGGCACCTTTGCAGTAAGAGTTGCTGAGGCTGGGGAACCTTTTTTGGGTCGGGAACCCGGGGATAAGGCCACAAACAACCTCCCCCAGTTTTCACACCCTTCCCAGGTTTTCACATCCTCCCTACGGTTGCCAGGTGTCTGGAATTGACCCAGACAATCTGGTATTTTCACCTCCTCTCTGGTAATAAAATTCACAAAATAGTGGACACTGAAAATGTTCAGCACTTACGGATTTTTTCCCGATCAGGAGGCGAAAGCCCTGGGTGCTTAGCAGGTTACGCAGGGGAACTGTCCGGCCCAGCGCACGGAGGCAAGAGGGTGGGCAGCTGCCAGCAGCTTGTTTGTGCCAAAAAGCCTGAAAAGCATTTCTTAAAGGGGCCACACTGGGGTTTTTTATTTTATTTTTTGGGTTTATTAGCTCTCGGGGTCCTTTTTTTTTGCTCAGCAACTTTGGTCTCCCCCATTTTTTTTCAACATAATTTTTTCTCAGTGGGGTTTCTTTTTTGGAGGACTGTTCGGTATTTTTGTTTAAACCATCTGGCAACCCTAACCCTCCCCGGGTGTGTGTCTCCTTTTGTCGCTATGGGGCTGCTGTAGGACCATAGAATCCCTTGTGCCTCACGGGGAGGGGGTCTTTCCGGGGATTTCACCCCAGCCTGCCGTCGGAGAGCGTCTCTTCCCACCCTGCCTGCCGTGGCGAGGGAGAGGGCCGCACCTCCATCTCTCCCACGCCTGCCTTCCAACATTTCCCAGACCACTCGCACGGCCTCGCCATTCAGCCGGGCCGCCGCAGCAGAGCCCAAACGGCCGCTTGCTCTCCTTGCTCCCGCGTGGCGGCCCGGCGGAGCGGCGCCGAAGTCAGCCGAGTGCCACGGCGGGAGAGGAAGGCCGGTGACGTGCGCCGTGACAGCAGCTCCCGACTCTGCCCCCTGGCCGTGAACAGACCCTAGTCGGGGGGGAAGGCGGGGGAACAAGGGGGAGAGGGAGGTGGAGGATAACTGGGAGGCTGCAGGATCAGTGCTGGGGTGAAGGGAAACGGTGCAGGGGGGCAGCTGGTGTTCATAGGCAACCGCTCAGCCGGGCCACCGCATGGGGAGAATTGTGCAATGAAAAGTGAGTTTCCACTAGAAACAGGCCGTCTGTGGTAAGGTTTCCATTGAGACTCGTGGTCCATGGGCCAAAAAGCTTGAGGACCACTGCAACAGAGGCCTCTCCTCGCAAGAGACCACTGCAGGCTCCCTGCTGCTCGACAAGAGCCCACAGAGATGTCAGGTCTGTTCCCACGGTGGTGAAATCGCCATGTTGCTCCAGTGCGGATGACGGACAGACTCTTTGTGAGTCTTCCTCATGCAAGCAGTCGACTCAAACAGCATGGTGAGATGCCACGTGGAAACACTTGGTGCGTCCACAGAGAGGCAGGACGTTTCGTCTCTCTCCAGAGAGCGTTGTCATGACCCGTGTCTCTGGGTGAACAAGACCCTTTGTGTTTTGACTTCCAGCTTCAAGGGACTTGTTTTTCTGCCTTTGGGGTGCACGTTGCTTCGACCTGAATGGAGTTAGCCGTGACGACTCATTTCTCTGTTATTCTGACACACAGAGTGAAACCTGGCCTGAAGACCCCACATTCAGGGAGAGAAAGCGCTGCTGTCAGAAAAAGTAAATTCAACGTCTCTCCAAAGCACCTCTACCAAGCCATGGGGCTTTTACTGACTGGTCCCTTATGTTTGAAGGGGACTAAACGTTATCTGGATCTTTTGGGGTCATATCAAGAGATTGTTTTGGGCTCAATCTTTGCTTATAATTTAAATTGTATCAGGCCCTTTGTAAGCAGGTTGGGAAGTGGTCTCTTTTGGCAATTATTAGTCGGTATTATTTACATAATATACATATTGCCATCATGGTATTGACCTATACAGTTCTCAGTACTTTCCATATAAACTAGCCCAGTCCCATTGGTCTCCATGGCCAGTGTACCTTGTAAGGAGTGATGCGGATACGATGAAGTTGTTTAAACAAATATGTTGCAATGGTAGAAAAACGTGTGTGTCTGAAACCTGTAGGTACTGGAGGTGCTTCTAATTGTTTTTAAAAGGGGTATTTTATAAAGGAAGGTTGAGAAACACTCCCCAAACCTTTCCTTCTGGCCTCCCTGTTTCCTTTCCCCTTTGACAGGTTGGGCAGCTCAGCTGTGTAGCAGGTTCAGGGCCCTGTCACGTGGTGGTGGAGGGAGGGGGATGCAAATTTTGCTTTTGCCCCTGGGTGCATAACACCCTCGCTACACCTCTGCCTGCAGGCCAAGGCGCCTCCACCTTCCCCCAGCCCCCCACCTCCATGTCTCAGCACCGCCTTCCACGTAGACACATTATGGGAGGCAGATGCTGACAGAGCATCCAGGTGTCCGGACTAGGGGGTTCAGGCGCGGTGTGGTGTAAACAGACCCCCAGAGGGGGCGGGGTTTAATTTAGGAGGCCTGGACAAGCAGGAAGGAAAGAGCAGGCGGGGGCAGAGAGAGGGGCCGAGTGTATGTGGGGGGGACAGGTCAGTAGTAGCTGAGGGGGAAATACCGCAGACACCACTAGGGGGAGCTCTGGCTCCATGCCCCCCCCCCCAGCTCTGTACAGCCCCGTGCACCCCGCCTGAGCTGGGGGGGTCACTCGTCCCAGGGGAAGGTCCCGGCCAGGTCCTGCATCCGCTCTCGGTAAGCCCGGCCAAAGCGCTCGCTCTGCGCCACGGTGAAATGGTTCTTCCAGTCGCCAACCACCCCTGCGAAGCAGAGACACGGGTGGGCCAGCGGTCCTGGCGCCGGGGGCTGGGACAGCGCAGAGCCCCTCCCCCACAGCACCCCCTACTGGGGGAGCATTTCCACAGCAGCCGGGCCACGTGCCTACAGGTGGGATAAGGGGTCCACAGTGCTGGCGGGGGTGGCGGGGCAGGACGCCTGGGTTCCACGCCAGCTCGGGGAGGGGAGTGGAGGCTAGTGGTTAGAGTGGGGAGCCAAGACAGCTCCCAGGGTCTTTCCCTGGCTTTGCAAAGGGAGTGAATGACCCAAGTTTGCTGAGGTCAGAACCTGGCCCTGACCCTACGGCACAAAGGGGAGGCAGGTTTGGTCGCCCCCCCCTCATCTGCCCCTTTTTCAGCCCCCGTTCTCTGGCTACACCCCGTAGGCCCACCCTGGCTGTCAGCACCCAGCCACTGTCTCTGGCGTGGGGCCCTGCCTGCCCCTCCCAGAACCCCGTCGGCACCTGTTCACCCCCCTCATTACAGGGCAGCGCCCTATTTCTACTCGCTGTAGAGCCGCCTCCCACTACGAAGCCCTAGTTTGATGCAGGCTCGGGTTGCAGGAGGGCACTAGGTTCAGCTCGGGGTCACAGTAGAGCATGGACACTCTGGCCAGGGGTGGGTCGCTCCACTTCTACTAACCCTGGGGGGCAGCGTCGTGTAGACAGGACCCAGTCTGGAATCGAAGCACGTGGGGTAGGGGGAGAAAGGATTCCACCAGGCTTGGTTCCTCCAGCCTCCCCCCTACAGTGGGCACATGGTGGGGGAGGTTGGCAGGGGGGCCCATAGCAAGGGAGGCCTCGCGGCCCTGTCTGGGGTGGTGCACCTAGAACCGAGGGAGGGGCCGTCGGGGGGGAGAGCGGGTGCCGGAAGCGGGCACAGGACGGGCACCGGGACCCCGCCTCTGCCTACCTTTCCTGAGGAAGCTGCCCTTGGTTTTGTCTAGGATGTTGTCAGGCACCAGGCTGTAGTTGGCCATGGGGTTGTCCCGCATGGCCTGGAAGGAGGCGTTCTGCACCACGGAGGCCAGGGCGGCGTCGGCTAAATCCTTGCCCAGGAAGCGGCAGATCCGCCCCACGCTGCCCCGCAGGTCCTGTGCGAGGCGGAGAAAGGGGGCAGGGTGGCCACGTGCCCTGGTGAGCGGGGCACCCGCCTGCACCTCACTGTGTTGCTCCCGCTGCTCCCCATCGGCCCCAAACCTCCCTTCTCCCTCCTACTTCCCCTCCCCAGACCTCTTCCTTCTGTGCCCCCCAGTTCCCCTTCTCTGACGCATTCCTCCTGCCCCTCCCCCAGTTGTCCGTCCCAGACCCCTTCCTTCTCCCCCTCCTTTCCCCACTATGGTGGGACTCCATCCCCAGACTCCTTCCTTATGCCCCCAATTTCCCTCCCCAGACCAATCTCTACTGCCCCCCCAAGTTCCCGACTCTACTGGGACTCCCTCTCCGACCCCTTCCTTCTGCCCCCCCAGTTCCCCTCCCCAGACTCCTGCCTTCTGCCTCCCTGATTCCCTCATTACTGTCCCTTCACTTTGCGGCCTCTTTCTCCCCCATCCAGCCCAGGCACGGTCCCCGCCATCCTGGAACATCCTCAACCATACCCCCCACCCATCCCTAGGTCCTCTGGCCCCGCTGCGATCGACCCTCCCCGTCCTGCCCCACCTCCTGCAGCTCCTCGTAGCTGATGCAGAAGAAGTTCTCGCGGCCCCGCAGCCCCAACCAGCCCTTGACGTGGTCGAACCAGGAGCCGAACTGAACTGGAAATGTAAGGGGGGGAGGGTGTCACTCCGGGGAACTGCCCCACAGATCGGGAGTGGGGGGGTCCTACCCCAGCCAGTAGCTGTAGGTGGGATTGGGGAGCAGGGAGTGGAGCTGCAGGGAGAACCTAGCCCTGCCCGGAGTGTGAGTCTGGGGGAGCCAAGCTCCGAATCAGACCCTGTCCCCACGGCAACGAAGGGACGCTCCAGATCGGCTCGACCCCAGAGGAGCTGAGAGATGTACTGGGGTCGTAGCCTGGCTGGAGAGCAGACTGGGGACAGGGTGAAGGCACCCAAACTACAGCTCCCATGATGCACCGCAGCAGTAGGGCACCCGAGATAGACTGCAGTGCCTCATGGGAGTGCCTGACCACAGTGCACCATCAACTATTGTTCCCCTGATTCACTCTCTACCAAGCTGCATGGCTAGATTACAGCTCCCATGATGCACCACTGGGTTGCAGTGCACCCTGGGAGATGTAGTCCAACTGGAGAGTTTCAGCCCATTGAGGAGACAAGGAAGGTGAGGTTGCTTTTCCCAAAATGCACTGGCTGGGTGGGAGAGGCTGTAATGCAGTGCATTGTGGGAGCGCTTGTCCATGATGCAGCATGGGAAATGTAGTCCGGTCAGAGAAGGGACAAGGGACAGGGTGTGGCATTGTGTTTCCAAATAGAGATTTCTTGAGGGTTGGTTTTGACGGAAAAAAAAATCTAATTTCTCCATCAGAAGCAGAAATTTTCTGCATAAAAATGTGCTGCCCCCCCCCCCCTAGAAAATCTTTTTACACAGAGACCCAACACAGGAGCCCCGGGGGTGGGCCCACACTGGGCAGCTGGGCAGGGACGGGGGGTAGGCTCACAAAGTGTTTAACCCCCCAACACCTCTTTAATTCTGCCCCATGCCAGTCTCCACATCAGTTCTGCCCCTCCCCCTGTCCTCCTGCCTCTCTGGAGGTTCCTTCCCCCCTTCCCAGGCTGGCACGAGCAGAGGCTCCCTGCCCCACAGACAGGACTGGGGGTGAGGACTCCCCCTGCCACCTCACACACCACTCACCCTCCCCTTGCAGGAAGGCACCCAGTAGCTCCTCCAGGGACTCTGGCTCTTCCAGGAAGTTTGCCAGCTTGGAGAAATGACAGAGGGAAACCAGCAGGTCCTTGGGGTTACGGAAGGTGTAGATGACCTGCAAGAAGGTGCATAAGCAATGCTTGTCCTGGGGGGCTGGCAGCCAGGACCCCTCAACTGTCCCTGGTGGGGGGTGGTCGCAATTGTGAGGAAGCAGGTTGTAGATGAGGGTTCCTTGCTCTAACCACTAGACCCCACTCCTCCCCCTCAGCTGGGTGAGAACCCAGGACATCTATCACCCCTTGTGCTAACTACTAGGCCATTGTGCCACAAGCAGAACCGCTGCCCTTAGGATCGTGGAGAATGGGGAGGGTGGAGCGAGACCCCCTGAGCCTTCTCCTACAACCGGGTAAGGGAGCTACCATTTGGGATCCCGGAATGGGGGGCCGGGGAGCCCCCCACGCCCATTTCACCTTGGCTTTGGAGCCCCAGAAGGATTTGGGAAAGAGCTGGATGGGCAGGTGGGAGCTGATGAAGCGGGGGGGCTTTGCAGCCTTCAGCTTCTCCAGGCTACCAGGGGCCTCGAGCCAGGAGCCCCGCTCCCAGATGGGCACACTGCGGCACCAGGACGGGTCCCCCTGCTGCCAGATGAGGCTCAGGATCTCCATCATCCAGTTGGAACCTAGGATGGGAGCAAAAAACAGGTGCAGCCTGCTCCCCTCCCACAGCCGGGGAGAGACCCAGCCCCACCCTGCTCTAACCACTAGACCCCACTCTCCTCCCGGAGCCAGGGAGAGAACCCAGGAGTCCTGGCTCCCAGACCCACACTGCTGTAAGCACTAGACTCCACTCTCCTCTCAGAATCAAGGACAGAGTCCAGCAGTCTTGGCATCCAGCCAAGTCCTTATCTAACCACTAGAACAGGGGTGGGGAACCTTTTTTGGGTCAGGGCCACTGGATCACAGAAAAATCAGTCAGGGGCTGCAAACAAGTGAGAAACAAAAAACAAACCAACCAACCCATCTGTCACCAGGAGCCCCGAGCCTCTGGGGATGGAGCCAGGCACGCCAGGGGCTGCATCTGGCCCCCAGGCCTCATGCTCCCCACCCCTGCGCTTGACCCTGCTGCCCTTCCACAGCTGGGGAAAAAAGCCAGGAGTCCTGGCTCCTAGCCCCTCCTGCTCTAACCACTAAACCCTGCTCCCCTCCCAGAGCCAGGCAGAGAAACAGCATGATTTTACCCCTGGGTTTTTGCTGTACATGTAAGATGCCCCCCAGGCTGTGGGATTGAGGGGATTAGATCAGGGCAGTACTGGGAAGCAGGGCTCCCGGATTCACTCCCTAGCTCTGGGAGGGGAGCGGGACCTAGTGGGTGGAGTCGTGGGGCGGGGGGGTCCCTACCTGACTTGGGGTAGGTAACACTAAAGATGTCGTCGTCCAGCACCTGGAAGCGGTTCCCTACGAAGTCGATGGTCTCGGGGTCATAGATCTCTGCAGGGAAGGGGATCCCCTTGCAGGAGAAGCTGTGTCTGAGCATCTCGGCCGCGGCTCCCTGCGGGTGGGCAGAGGGTCTGGCTTAACGGTGCCGCATTGCCTGGGGGCACGGCCTGCCCATGCAGTCAGGTGCCGTATCCCAGGGCAGGGGGCACATGGAGCCCACTTCCCATCCCAGGGCTGAGGACAGAGCCCAGGTGACCTGCTTCCCAGCTCCCGCCCCCCCACTCCCCAGCTCTAACCACTGGGCCTCACTCCTCTTCTAGAGTCAAGGATAGAACCCAGGCATCCTGGCCCCTCTCTTCCACCTGGGACTGTCCTGGGTACCACCTGGGGCTGTTGAGTCCTGGGCCCCCTGCATGTCCCCAGGATCCCAAAAGAACTTAGCCCTAGAGGAGACAGGCCGGGGACCCATTCCCTGTCCCCCATGCCAGCCAGTCCCTGGGGCCGGATGCAGACTGGTGCCCCCTAGAGGGGAGAGACCCTGGCCTCAGTCTTCTGACGCCTCCAGTCGATCCCCCTTCAATAGCATCTTCCCCATGGCCCCTTCTCCACCTGTTTCCCTACAAAGGGATCACGGTCACCCTCCCTCCTCTGCCCTTTGCTCCCGCTGCCTGGGAGCGGAAGGTCTGGTCACCCTGGTCCTCTCTCTTCTGCCCTGGGTGCAATTGCTGGCCAGCACCAGTTGGCTGCCAAGCTGGCGTGTCTCTCCTTATATTCAATTGCTGAACTCCCCAGTCCCCAGGCTGTTGTCCGGGGCCCAGGCTGCTAGGGGAAGGCACTCCTGGCCCCGAGCCCCAACACACTCCCCGCCCTCTGCCATCACCTTGCTACACACACAGCACACAGGGAAACTGAAGGACACGCTGCGCTTCTGCAAACCATTAATAAAATCCCCACTATTGTCACTTTGTCACAGGGGGAGACAGGGTGGGGAACCCCCAAAGGAGTGTGTGATGGGCAGGGTCAGGCTGAGTCCCTGTAACAAAGTGGGGATTTTATTTTCCTTGGGATGTTGCATGTGCTCTCTACTGTCCTACAGGCTGCACCATTGACCTGTGGAACTCCTTGCCAAAGGATGTTATAAAGACGAGTGTTCAAAAAAGAACTAGATAGATTCATGGAGGTAGGTCCATTGATGGTTCCTAGCCAGGATGGGCAGGGATGGTGTCTCTAGCTCCGTTTCTCTGGAGATGGATAACAGGAGAGGGATCAGGTGAGGATTCCCTGCTCTGTTCACTCCCTCTGGAGCACCTGGCATTGGCCACTGGGCAGACAGGACACTGGGCTAGATGGACCTTTGGTCTGACCCAGTCCGGCCAGTCTCATATTCTTATATTAAACCCTGTGTGTGTGCCTCAGTTTCCCTGGGCACTGCACCAATAGGGAAATAAGTACCTACAGCTCTCAGACACCCAACTTTTCTTTCTACCATTACAATGCATTTGTTTAAACCACTTACTCCTAAATAATAAAGCGCAGTAAACCTTAAACAAACATTCCCCTTCCTCCCCCCCGAAGTCTCTTGAGTTTTAAGGGTACTCCTACTTCTGGTTGAGAAACACTGGGCCAGAGAGATTCACTCAATGCTCATCATAAAGGAACCCGGCTCCCCAGGGAATCCCTCCTTTAGGGCTGGCGGCTTTTCTCCAGGAGCAGCCAAGCTAATCAGAGACAAAACGGATCCTCTCCAAATGGACTTTATCTGTTAGCAAAGAACATGGCGGACTTTTCTCCTGGCACAGTGTCTTCCACACAGGACAAGAGCGAGCACAAAGGAATTTGTTCTTTGCGCAGCTCCTGGCTGGGTCACCACAACCCTTCCGGTGACAGAAGGACGAGGGTCCCTCTTCGGTCCCGTTTCATCACAAATGGGACTCGCCCCTCCTAAAGCGGCGGTGGCAGACCCGGGTAGTTGGTTTCCCCTCCCGAGACCAGAGCAAAGAGCTGCCCCGAACGAGGCACCTTTGCAGTCAGAGTTGCTGAGGCTGGGGAACCTTTTTTAGGTCGGGAACCCGGGGATAAGGCCACAAACAACCTCCCCCAGTTTTCACACCCTTCCCAGGTTTTCACACCCTCCCTACAGTTGCCAGGTGTCTGGAATTGACCCAGACAATCTGGTATTTTCACCTCCTGTGTGGTAATAAAATTCACAAAATAGTGGACACTGAAAATGTTCAGCACTTACGGATTTTTTCCCGATCAGGAGGCGAAAGCCCTGGGTGCTTAGCAGGTTACGCAGGGGAACTGTCCGGCCCAGCGCACGGAGGCAAGAGGGTGGGCAGCTGCCAGCAGCTTGTTTGTGCCAAAAAGCCTGAAAAGCATTTCTTAAAGGGGCCACGCTGGGGTTTTTTATTTTATTTTTTGGGTTTATTAGCTCTCGGGGTCCTTTTTTTTATTGCTCAGCAACTTTGGTCTCCCCCATTTTTTTTCAACATAATTTTTCCTCAGTGGGGTTTCTTTTTTGGAGGACTGTTCGGTATTTTTGTTTAAACCATCTGGCAACCCTAACCCTCCCCGGGTGTGTGTCTCCTTTTGTCGCTATGGGGCTGCTGTAGGACCATAGAATCCCTTGTGCCTCACGGGGAGGGGGTCTTTCCGGGGATTTCACCCCAGCCTGCCGTCGGAGAGCGTCTCTTCCCACCCTGCCTGCCGTGGCGAGGGAGAGGGCCGCACCTCCATCTCTCCCACGCCTGCCTTCCAACATTTCCCAGACCACTCGCATGGCCTCGCCATTCAGCCGGGCCGCCGCAGCGGAGCCCAAACGGCCGCTTGCTCTCCTTGCTCCCGCGCGGCGGCCCGGCGGAGCGGCGCCGAAGTCAGCCGAGTGCCACGGCGGGAGAGGAAGGGAGGAAGGCCGGTGACGTGTGCCGTGACAGCAGCTCCCGACTCTGCCCCCTGGCCGTGAACAGACCCTAGTCGGGGGGGAAGGCGGGGGAACAAGGGGGAGAGGGAGGTGGAGGATAACTGGGAGGCTGCAGGATCAGTGCTGGGGTGAAGGGAAACGGTGCAGGGGGGCAGCTGGTGTTCATAGGCAACCGCTCAGCCGGGCCACCGCATGGGGAGAATTGTGCAATGAAAAGTGAGTTTCCACTAGAAACAGGCCGTCTGTGGTAAGGTTTCCATTGAGACTCGTGGTCCATGGGCCAAAAAGCTTGAGGACCACTGCAACAGAGGCCTCTCCTCGCAAGAGACCACTGCAGGCTCCCTGCTGCTCGACAAGAGCCCACAGAGATGTCAGGTCTGTTCCCACGGTGGTGAAATCGCCATGTTGCTCCAGTGCGGATGACGGACAGACTCTTTGTGAGTCTTCCTCATGCAAGCAGTCGACTCAAACAGCATGGTGAGATGCCACGTGGAAACACTTGGTGTGTCCACAGAGAGGCAGGACGTTTCGTCTCTCTCCAGAGAGCGTTGTCATGACCCGTGTCTCTGGGTGAACAAGACCCTTTGTGTTTTGACTTCCAGCTTCAAGGGACTTGTTTTTCTGTCTTTGGGGTGCACGTTGCTTCGACCTGAATGGAGTTAGCCGTGACGACTCATTTCTCTGTTATTCTGACACACAGAGTGAAACCTGGCCTGAAGACCCCACATTCAGGGAGAGAAAGCGCTGCTGTCAGAAAAAGTAAATTCAACGTCTCTCCAAAGCACCTATACCAAGCCATGGGGCTTTTACTGACTGGTCCCTTATGTTTGAAGGGGACTAAACGTTATCTGGATCTTTTGGGGTCATATCAAGAGATTGTTTTGGGCTCAATCTTTGCTTATAATTTAAATTGTATCAGGCCCTTTGTAAGCAGGTTGGGAAGTGGTCTCTTTTGGCAATTATTAGTCGGTATTATTTACATAATATACATATTGCCATCATGGTATTGACCTATACAGTTCTCAGTACTTTCCATATAAACTAGCCCAGTCCCATTGGTCTCCATGGGCAGTGTACCTTGTAAGGAGCGATGCGGATACGATGAAGTTGTTTAAACAAATATGTTGCAATGGTAGAAAAACGTGTGTGTCTGAAACCTGTAGGTACTGGAGGTGCTTTTAATTTTTTTTAAAAGGGGTATTTTATAAAGGAAGGTTGAGAAACACTCCCCAAACCTTTCCTTCTGGCCTCCCTGTTTCCTTTCCCCTTTGACAGGTTGGGCAGCTCAGCTGTGTAGCAGGTTCAGGGCCCTGTCACGTGGTGGTGGAGGGAGGGGGATGCAAATTTTGCTTTTGCCCCTGGGTGCATAACACCCTCGCTACACCTCTGCCTGCAGGCGAGGTCTCTGGCCAAAGGCGCCTCCACCTTCCCCCAGCCTCCCACCTCCATGTCTCAGCACCGCCTTCCACGTAGACACATTATGGGAGGCAGATGCTGACAGAGCATCCAGGTGTCCGGACTAGGGGGTTCAGGCGCGGTGTGGTGTAAACAGACCCCCAGAGGGGGCGGGGTTTAATTTAGGAGGCCTGGACAAGCAGGAAGGAAAGAGCAGGCGGGGGCAGAGAGAGGGGCCGAGTGTATGTGGGGGGGACAGGTCAGTAGCAGCTGAGGGGGAAGTACCGCAGACACCACTAGGGGGAGCTCTGGCTCCATGCCCCCCCCAGCTCTGTACAGCCCCGTGCACCCCGCCTGAGCTGGGGGGTCACTCGTCCCAGGGGAAGGTCCCGGCCAGGTCCTGCATCTGCTCTCGGTAAGCCCGGCCAAAGCGCTCGCTCTGCGCCACGGTGAAATGGTTCTTCCAGTCGCCAACCACCCCTGCGAAGCAGAGACACGGGTGGGCCAGCGGTCCTGGCGCCGGGGGCTGGGACAGCGCAGAGCCCCTCCCCCACAGCGCCCCCTACTGGGGGAGCATTGCCACAGCAGCCGGGCCACGTGCCTACAGGTGGGATAAGGGGTCCACAGTGCTGGCGGGGGTGGCGGGGCAGGACGCCTGGGTTCCACGCCAGCTCGGGGAGGGGAGTGCAGGCTAGTGGTTAGAGTGGGGAGCCAAGACAGCTCCCAGGGTCTTTCCCTGGCTTTGCAAAGGGAGTGAATGACCCAAGTTTGCTGAGGTCAGAACCTGGCCCTGACCCTACGGCACAAAGGGGAGGCAGGTTTGGTCGCCCCCCCTCATCTGCCCCTTTTTCAGCCCCCGTTCTCTGGCTACACCCCGTAGGCCCACCCTGGCTGTCAGCACCCAGCCACTGTCTCTGGCGTGGGGCCCTGCCTGCCCCTCCCAGAACCCCGTCGGCACCTGTTCACCCCCCTCATTACAGGGCAGCGCCCTATTTCTACTCGCTGTAGAGCCGCCTCCCACTACGAAGCCCTAGTTTGATGCAGGCTCGGGTTGCAGGAGGGCACTAGGTTCAGCTCGGGGTCACAGTAGAGCATGGACACTCTGGCCAGGGGTGGGTTGCTCCACTTCTACTAACCCTGGGGGGCAGCGTCGTGTAGACAGGACCCAGTCTGGAATCGAAGCACGTGGGGTAGGGGGAGAAAGGATTCCACCAGGCTTGGTTCCTCCAGCCTCCCCCCTACAGTGGGCACATGGTGGGGGAGGTTGGCAGGGGGGCCCATAGCAAGGGAGGCCTCACGGCCCTGTCTGGGGTGGTGCACCTAGAACCGAGGGAGGGGCCGTCGGGGGGGAGAGCGGGTGCCGGAAGCGGGCACAGGACGGGCACCGGGACCCCGCCTCTGCCCACCTTTCCTGAGGAAGCTGCCCTTGGTTTTGTCTAGGATGTTGTCAGGCACCAGGCTGTAGTTGGCCATGGGGTTGTCCCGCATGGCCTGGAAGGAGGCGTTCTGCACCACGGAGGCCAGGGCGGCGGCGGCTAAATCCTTGCCCAGGAAGCGGCAGATCCGCCCCACGCTGCCCCGCAGGTCCTGTGCGAGGCGGAGAAAGGGGGCAGGGTGGCCACGTGCCCTGGTGAGCGGGGCACCCGCTTGCACCTCACTGTGTTGCTCCCGCTGCTCCCCATCGGCCCCAAACCTCCCTTCTCCCTCCTACTTCCCCTCCCCAGACCTCTTCCTTCTGTGCCCCCCAGTTCCCCTTCTCTGACGCATTCCTCCTGCCCCTCCCCCAGTTGTCCGTCCCAGACCCCTTCCTTCTCCCCCTCCTTTCCCCACTATGGTGGGACTCCATCCCCAGACTCCTTCCTTATGCCCCCAATTTCCCTCCCCAGACCAATCTCTACTGCCCCCCCAAGTTCCCGACTCTACTGGGACTCCCTCTCCGACCCCTTCCTTCTGCCCCCCCAGTTCCCCTCCCCAGACTCCTGCCTTCTGCCTCCCTGATTCCCTCATTACTGTCCCTTCACTTTGCGGCCTCTTTCTCCCCCATCCAGCCCAGGCACGGTTCCCCCCATCCTGGAACATCCTCAACCATACCCCCCACCCATCCCTAGGTCCTCTGGCCCCGCTGCGATCGACCCTCCCCGTCCAGCCCCACCTCCTGCAGCTCCTCGTAGCTGATGCAGAAGAAGTTCTCGCGGCCCCGCAGCCCCAACCAGCCCTTGACGTGGTCGAACCAGGAGCCGAACTGAACTGGAAATGTAAGGGGGGGAGGGTGTCACTCCGGGGAACTGCCCCACAGATCGGGAGTGGGGGGGTCCTACCCCAGCCAGTAGCTGTAGGCGGGATTCGGGAGCAGGGAGTGGAGCTGAAGGGAGAACCTAGCCCTGCCCGGAGTGTGAGTCTGGGGGAGCCGAGCTCCGAATCAGACCCTGTCCCCACGGCAACGAAGGGACGCTCCAGATAGGCTTGACCCCAGAGGAGCTGCGAGATGTACTGGGGTCGTAGCCTGGCTGGAGAGCAGACTGGGGACAGGGTGAAGGCACCCAAACTACAGCTCCCATGATGCATGGCAGCAGTAGGGCACCCGAGATAGACTGCAGTGCCTCATGGGAGTGCCTGACCACAGTGCACCATGAACTGTTGTTCCCCTGATTCACTACCAAGCTGCCTGGCTAGATTACAGCTCCCATGATGCACCACTGGGTTGCAGTGCACCCTGGGAGATGTAGTCCAACTGGAGGACAGGACTGGGGGTGAGGGCTCCCCCTGCCACCCCACATACCACTCACCCTCCCCTTGCAGGAAGGCACCCAGTAGCTCCTCCAGGGACTCTGGCTCTTCCAGGAAGCTCATCAGCTTGCAGTAATGATGGAGGGAAACCAGCACGTCCTTGGGGTTACGGATGGTGTAGATGACCTGCAAGAAGGCGCATAAGCAATGCTTGTCCTGGGGGGCTGGCAGCCAGGACCCCTCAACCTGTCCCTGGTGGGGGATGGTCGCAATTGTGAGGAAGCAGGTTGCATATGAGGGTTCCTTGCTCTAACCACTAGACCCCACTCCTCCCCCTCAGCTGGGAGAGAACCCAGGACACCTAGCACCCCTTCTGCTAACTACTAGGCCATTCTGCCACAAGCAGAACCGCTGCCCTTAGGATCGTGGAGAATGGGGAGGGTGGAGTGAGACCCCCTGAGCCTTCTCCTACAACCGGGTAAGGGAGCTACCACTTGGGATCCCGGAATGGGGGGCCAGGGAGCCCCTCACACCCATTTCACCTTGGCTTTGGAGCCCCAGAAGGATTTGGGAAAGAGCTGGATGGGCAGGTGGGAGCTGATGAAGCGGGGGGGCTTTGCAGCCTTCAGCTTCTCCAGGCTACCAGGGGCCTCGAGCCAGGAGCCCCGCTCCCAGATGGGCACACTGCGGCACCAGGACGGGTCCCCCTGCTGCCAGATGAGGCTCAGGATCTCTATCATCCAGTTGGAACCTAGGATGGGAGCAAAAAACAGGTGCAGCCTGCTCCCCTCCCACAGCCGGGGAGAGACCCAGCCCCACCCTGCTCTAACCACTAGACCCCACTCTCCTCCCAGAGCCAGGGAGAGAACTCAGGAGTCCTGGTTCCCAGCCCCACCCTGCTCTAACCACTAGACCCCACTCTTCTCCCAGAGCCAGGAAGAGAACCCAGGAGTCCTGGCTCCCAGACCCACCCTGCTGTAAGCCCTAGACTCCACTCTCCTCTCAGAATCAAGGACAGACTCCAGGAGTCTTGGCACCCAGCCACGTCCTTGTCTAACCACTAGAACAGGGGTGGGGAACCTTTTTTGGGTCAAGGCCACTGGCTCACAGAAAAATCAGTCAGGGGCTGCAAACAAGTGAGAAACAAAAAACAAACCAACCAACCCATCTGTCGCCAGGAGCCCCGAGCCTCTGGGGATGGAGCCAGGCAAGCCAGCGGCTGCATCTGGCCCCCAGGCCTCATGCTCCCCACCCCTGCGCTTGACCCTGCTGCCCTTCCACAGCTGGGGAAAAAAGCCAGGAGTCCTGGCTCCTAGCCCCTCCTGCTCTAACCACTAGACTCTGCTCCCCTCCCAGAGCCAGGCAGAGAAACAGCATGATTTTACCCCTGGGTTTTTGCTGTACATGTAAGATGCCCCCCAGGCTGTGGGATTGAGGGGATTAGTTCAGGGCAGTACTGGGAAGCAGGGCTCCCGAATTCACTCCCCAGCTCTGGGAAGGAAGCGGGGCCTAGTGGGTGGAGCTGTGGGGCAGGGAGGGTCCCTACCTGACTTGGGGTAGGTAACAGTAAAGATGTCATCGTCCAGCACCTGGAAGCGGTTCCCTACGAAGTCGATGGTCTCGGGGTCGTAGATCTCTGCAGGGAACGGGATCCCCTTGCAGGAGAAGCTGTGTCTGAGCATCTCGGCCCCGGATCCCTGCGGGTGGGTAAAGGGTCTGGCTTAACGGCGCCGCATTGCCTGGGGGCACGGCCTGCCCATGCAGTCAGGTGCCGTATCCCAGGGCAGGGGGCACGTGGAGCCCACTTCCCCTCCCAGGGCTGAAGACAGAGCCCAGGCGACCTGCTTTCCAGCTCCCGCCCCCCACTCCCCAGCTCTAACCACTGGGCCTCACTCCTCTTCTAGTCAGGGATAGAACCCAGGCATCCTGGCCCCTCTCTTCCACCTGGGACTGTCCTGGGTACCACCTGGGGCTGTTGAGTCCCGGGCCTCCTGCATGTCCCCAGGACCCCAAGAGAACTCAGCCCTAGAGGAGACAGGCCGGGGACCTATTCCCTGCCCCCCATGCCAGCCAGTCCCTGGGGCCGGATGCAGACTGGTGCCCCCTAGAGGGGAGAGACCCTGGCCTCTGTCCTCCGCCCCCTCCAACCAATCCCTCTTCAATAGCATCTTCCCCATGGCCCCTTCTCCACCCGTTTCCCGACAAAGGGATCACGGTCACCCTCCCTCCTCTGCCCTTTGCTCCCGCGGCCTGAGAGTAGCAGGTCTGGTCACCCTGGTCCTCTCTCTTCTGCCCTGGGTGCAATTGCTGGCCAGCACCAGCTGGCTGCCAAGCTGGCGTGTCTCTCCCTATATTCAGTCGCTGAACTCCCCAGTCCCCAGGCTGATGTCCGGGGCCCAGGCTGCTAGGCGAAGACACTCCTGGCCCCGAGCCCCAACACACTCCCCGCCCTCCGCCATCACCTTGCTACACACAAGACACACAGGGAAACTGAAGGACACGCTGCGCTTCTGCAAACCATCAATAAAATCCCCACTATTGTCACTTTGTCACAGGGGGAGACAGGGTGGGGAACCCCCAAAGGAGTGTGTGATGGGCAGGGTCAGGCTGAGTCCCTGTAACAAAGTGGGGATTTTATTTTCCTTGGGATGTTGCATGTGCTCTCTACTGTCCTACAGGCTGCACCATTGACCTGTGGAACTCCTTGCCAAAGGATGTTATAAAGACAAGTGTTCAAAAAAGAACTAGATAGATTCATGGAGGTAGGTCCATTGATGGTTCCTAGCCAGGATGGGCAGGGATGGTGTCTCTAGCTCCATTTCTCTGGAGATGGATTACAGGAGAGGGATCAGGTAAGGATTCCCTGTTCTGTTCACTCCCTCTGGAGCACCTGGCATTGGCCACTGGGCAGACAGGACACTGGGCTAGAGGAACCTTTGGTCTGACCCAGTCCAGCCAGTCTCATATTCTTATATTAAACCCTGTGTGTGTGCCTCAGTTTCCCTGGGCACTGCACCAATAGGGAAATAAGTACCTACAGCTCTCAGACACCCAACTTTTCTTTCTACCATTACAATGCATTTGTTTAAACCACTTACTCCTAAATAATAAAGCGCAGTAAACCTTAAACAAACATTCCGTTTTCTCCAAATTTCGGTTCTGGTGACGTAACCTCCCCGCCTTCCCCCTCCCCCCCACCGAAGTCTCGTGAGTCTGTAAGGGTACTCCTATTTCTGGCTGAGCAACACTGGGCCAGAGCGATTCATTCAATGTTC
This sequence comes from Pelodiscus sinensis, assembly GCF_052426305.1. Classification (NCBI taxonomy): domain Eukaryota; kingdom Metazoa; phylum Chordata; order Testudines; family Trionychidae; genus Pelodiscus; species Pelodiscus sinensis. The sequence goes on along the minus strand of NC_143069.1, from coordinate 31,021,786 downwards.
ATCGTAAAGGACCCCAACTCCCCGAGGATCCTCTCCTTTAGAGCTGGCGGCTTTTCCCCAGGAGCAGCCAAGCCACTCGGAGACAAAAGGGATCCTCTCCAAATGGACTTTATCTGTTAGCAAAGAACATGGCGGACTTTTCTCCTGGCACAGTGTCTTCCACACAGGACAAGAGCGAGCACAAAGGAATTTGTTCTTTGCGCAGCTCCCAGCTGAGTCACCACAAACCTTCCGGTGACAGACGGACGAGGGTCCCTCTTCGGTCCCGTTTCATCACAAATGGGACTCGCCCCTCCTAAAGCGGCGGTGTTGGTGGCAGACGCAGGTGGTTGGTTTCCCCTCCCGAGACCAGAGCAAAGAGCTGCCCCGAATGAGGCACCTTTGCAGTAAGAGTTGCCGGGGCTGGGGAACCTTTTTTGGGTCGGGAACCCGGGGATAAGGCCACAAACAACCTCCCCCAGTTTTCACACCCTTCCCAGGTTTTCACATCCTCCCTACGGTTGCCAGGTGTCTGGAATTGACCCAGACAATCTGGTATTTTCACCTCCTGTGTGGTAATAAAATTCACAAAATAGTGGACACTGAAAATGTTCAGCACTTACGGATTTTTTCCCGATCAGGAGGCGAAAGCCCTGGGTGCTTAGCAGGTTACGCAGGGGAACTGTCCGGCCCAGCGCACGGAGGCAAGATGGTGGGCAGCTGCCAGCAGCTTGTTTGTGCCAAAAAGCCTGAAAAACATTTCTTAAAGGGGCCACGCTGGGGTTTTTTATTTTATTTTTTGGGTTTATTAGCTCTCGGGGTCCTTTTTTTTTGCTCAGCAACTTTGGTCTCCCCCCTGGGTTTTTTTCAACATAATTTTTCCTCAGTGGGGTTTCTTTTTTGGAGGACTGTTCGGTATTTTTGTTTAAACCATCTGGCAACCCTAACCCTCCCCGGGTGTGTGTCTCCTTTTGTCGCTATGGGGCTGCTGTAGGACCATAGAATCCCTTGTGCCTCACGGGGAGGGGATCTTTCCGGGGATTTCACCCCAGCCTGCCGTCGGAGAGCGTCGCTTCCCACCCTGCTTGCCGTGGCGAGGGAGAGGGCCGCACCTCCATCTCTCCCACGCCTGCCTTCCAACATTTCCCAGACCACTCGCACGGCCTCGCTTGACGGGCCCTGGCCCAAACTCGCCCGACCGCCCCACCCTCTCCTTTGCTAGTGCGGCTGGCGGGCCGGACCCAGGGGCGTCCTCACTTCCTTTTCCAGTTTCTCTACATCCCCCCACAGAGCGGTGCCCAAAACTGGACACAGAACTCCCGCGGCCGTCTCGGGAGGGCTGCGCTCTCGCCGCCCGGGACCTGCAGGCGGAGGCGTAACAAGGGGGAAGTAAGAGGGGACAGTTTCTCCTGGGTGCCTCGCAAGGGGGGAGCCGGCCTGCGCTGCAGGGGTGGGAAACATGTGGGGTGCTGGGCTCAGCTGGGCTGCAGGAGGAGGGAAATGCCAGGAACCCAGGGTTGGACTCGAGTGGAGGGAGAAGGGGAGGGAGGTGCAGGAAATCAGTGCTGGGCTCAGCAGGTCTGCGGGGTTTGGGCTAGGTGCAGGGAAAAGGGGCTCAGCCGGGCTGAGGTGGATGGGAGAAGCCACAGGGAACAGACGGGCAGCTCAGCTGGGCTGCGAGGGGTGCAGGGAACTGGTGCTGCTCTCCCTTGGATTGTGGGGGATGTTTTGGGATGCCACGGCGGGAGGGGGAGGGGGGAAGGCCGGTGACGTGCGCCGTGACTGCGGCTCCAGGCTCTACCCCCTGGCCGTGAACAGACCCTAGTCGGGGGGGAGGGTGGGGGAACGAGGCGGAGAGGGAGGTGGAGGATAACTGGGAGGCTGCAGGATCAGTGCAGGGGGGCAGCCTGTGTTCATAGGCAACCGCTCAGCCGGGCCGCCGCACGGGAGCAAGTGGCGCAAACAGCCATTTGGGCTCCGCGCTCCCCATGCAGGAGGAGAAGAGAAAGAGAGACAGAGAGAGAGGGGCACCAGGTGGAGAGTTGAGAGAGAGGGGGGGAGGCAGTAGGAGGAGGGGAGAGAGAGAGACGGAGCAAGAGACCGGAGGCTCAGGAGAGAAGACCGAGATGGAAAGGGAATAGGACATGGAGGAGAGACCTGAAAATCCCGTTTTCTGACAGGCCAATTGGCGAGTAAATTAATATTTTACTTTATTTAAAATGAAGTTTGATAAACTAACACGAGAAAGTTAAAACATTTAATCTGTTTAATAATTGAAATTAACCCATTCTCCCCAGCTGCAGCACTAGCAAAACGGCTTGGGGAGAATTGTGCAATGAAAAGTGAGTTTCCACTAGAAACAGGCCGTCTGTGGTAAGGTTTCCATTGAGACTCGTGGTCCATGGGCCAAAAAGCTTGAGGACCACTGCAACAGAGGCCTCTCCTCGCAAGAGACCGCTGCAGGCTCCCTGCTGCTCGACAAGAGCCCACAGAGATGTCAGGTCTGTTCCCACGGTGGTGAAATCGCCATGTTGCTCCAGTGCGGCTGACGGACAGACTCTTTGTGAGTCTTCCTCATGCAAGCAGTCGACTCAAACAGCATGGTGAGATGCCACGTGGAAACACTTGGTGCGTCCACAGAGAGGCAGGACGTTTCGTCTCTCTCCAGAGAGCGTTGTCATGACCCGTGTCTCTGGGTGAACAAGACCCTTTGTGTTTTGACTTCCAGCTTCAAGGGACTTGTTTTTCTGTCTTTGGGGTGCACGTTGCTTCGACTTGAATGGAGTTAGCCGTGACAACTTATTTCTCTGTTATTCTGACACACAGAGTGAAACCTGGCCTGAAGACCCCACATTCAGGGAGAGAAAGCGCTGCTGTCAGAAAAAGTAAATTCAGCGTCTCTCCAAAGCACCTCTACCAAGCCATGGGGCTTTTACTGACTGGTCCCTTATGTTTGAAGGGGACTAAACGTTATCTGGATCTTTTGGGGTCATATCAAGAGATTGTTTTGGGCTCAATCTTTGCTTATAATTTAAATTGTATCAGGCCCTTTGTAAGCAGGTTGGGAAGTGGTCTCTTTTGGCAATTATTAGTCGGTATTACTTACATAATATACATATTGCCATCATGGTATTGACCTATACAGTTCTCAGTACTTTCCATATAAACGAGCCCAGTTCCATTGGTCTCCATGGGCAGTGTACCTTGTAAGGAGTGATGCGGATACGATGAAGTTGTTTAAACAAATATGTTGCAATGGTAGAAAAACGTGTGTGTCTGAAACCTGTAGGTACTGGAGGTGCTTCTAATTTTTTTTAAAAGGGGTATTTTAGAAAGGAAGGTTGAGAAACACTCCCCAAACCTTTCCTTCTGGCCTCCCTGTTTCCTTTCTCCTTTGACAAGTTGGGCAGCTCAGCTGTGTAGCAGGTTCAGGGCTCTGTCACGTGGTGGTGGAGGGAGGGGGATGCAAATTTTGCTTTTGCCCCTGGGTACATAACACTCTCGCTACACATCTGCCTGCAGGCGAGGTCTCTGGCCAAAGGCGCGTCCACCCTCCCCCAGCCTCCTACCTCCATGTCTCAGCACCGCCTTCCACGTAGACACATTATGGGAGGCAGATGCTGACAGAGCATCCAGGTGTCCGGACTAGGGGGTTCAGGCGCGGTGTGGTGTAAACAGACCCCCAGAGGGGGCGGGGTTTAATTTAGGAGGCCTGGACAAGCAGGAAGGAAAGAGCAGGCGGGGGCAGAGAGAGGGGCCGAGTGTGTGGGAGGGACGGACAGGTCAGTAGCAGCTGAGGGGGAAGTACCGCAGACACCACTAGGGGGCGCTCTGGCTCCATGCCCCCCCCAGCTCTGTACAGCCCCGTGCACCCCGCCTGAGCTGGGGGGTCACTCGTCCCAGGGGAAGGTCCCAGCCAGGTCCTGCATCCGCTCTTGGTAAGCCCGGCCAAAGCGCTCGCTCTGCGCCACGGTGAAATGGTTCTTCCAGTCGCCAACCACCCCTGCAAAGCAGAGACACAGGTGGGCCAGCGGTCCTGGTGCCGGGGGCTGGGACAGCGCAGAGCCCCTCCCCCACAGCGCCCCCTACTGGGGGAGCATTTCCACAGCAGCCGGGCTATGTCCCTACAGGGGCGATGAGGGTCCACAGTGCTGGCGGGGGTGGTGGGGCAGGATGCCTGGGTTTATGGAGGGGATGGTTTGATGAGACAACATGATCTTGGTAACTAATTGACCATTCATTATCAGTGGGAAATAGGTCAATGGAGGGATGATAGGAGTGACTCTAGAGAACTTTCTGGCTGTCTGGCTGGTGAGTCTTGCCCACATACTCAGGGTTTAGCTGATCGCCATAATTGGGGTCGGGAAGGAATTTTCCTCCAGGGTAGATTGGCAGAGACCCTGGAGGTTTTTCACCTTCCTCTTAGCATGGGGTACAGATCACAGCTGGAGGATTCTCTGCATCTTGGGGTCTTCAAAGTATTTGAAGGCTTCAATATCTGAGCTATAGGTGAGAGGACTATTCTAGGAGGGGGTGGGTGAGATTCTGTGGCCTGCACTGTGCAGGGGGTCAGACTAGATGATCATAATGGTCCCTTCTGACCTTAAAGTCTATGAGTCTATGAGCTCGGGGAGGGGAGTGGAGGCTAGTGGTTAGGGTGGGAAGGGGGGTTTGGGAGCCAAGACAGCTCCCGGGGTCTTTCCCTGGCTCTGCAAAAGGGAGTGAATGACCCCAGATTGCCCACTAGGATGGCAGGTCTGGTTGCCCCCCTCATCTGCCCCTTCCGCAGCCCCCCACCCCTCCGACGGGCACCATCTATCCCCGTTCTCCGGCTACATCCCACAGGCCCACCCTGGCTGCTAGCACCCAGCCACTGTCTCTGGCATGGGGCCCCCCCCCACCCCTCCCCAGAACCCGGTCGGCACCTGTTCACCCCCCTCATTAAAGGGCAGCGCCCTATTTCTACTCGCTGTAGAGCCGCCTTCCGCTACGGAGCGGGGAGGTCGTCCCCATGGGTAACATTTTCATGATGCCTCAGTGTGCCTCAGTTTCCCTCTCTCCTTTGCTCCGGGTGGGGTGGAGCGGGGACTAGGCTGGACGGTGCATTGAGGAACTGGCCCAAGGGAGGCACCGGAAACCCCGACCCTGAACAATTGACGCGCAACGGCAGGAAGTGCCGGCAAACTCAGCGGTGGAATCTCCATGGCAACAGGAGATTCGAATCCACTTCCTGCTAGTCCCTCCTAGTGCTCCCCCCAGGTCCCACGCCTCAGCTCCCCACGGGGGGTACTAGGGCTCAGCTTGAGTCAGGCCCCCACCCCGGGCTCTGCCATGTAGACGCAGCCCTGCTGGCTTCAGGCTCCGGAAGTCCAGCCCCGATCCTCCAGGCCGGAGGGCTCGCGTCTACACGGCAGTGCCATCGGGTGCGAACCCCGGGCTCTGGTTTGACGCAGGCTCGGGTTGCCGGAGGGCACTAGGACGCCTGGGTTCAGCCCGGGGTCACGCCGGAGTGTGGACGCTCCAGCCAGGGGTGGGTCGCTCCACTTCTACTAGCCCTGGGGGGCAGCACCGTGTAGACAGGACCCAGTCTGGAATCAAAGCACGTGGGGGCGGGGAGAAAGGATTCAAGCGGACTAGGTTCCTCCTGCCTGCCCCCTACAGTGGGCACACGTTGGGGGAGGGGCTGGCAGGGGGGCAGGGAGTGGGCACAGGACGGGCACCGGGACCCCGCCTCTGCCCACCTTTCCTGAGGAAGCTGCCCTTGGTTTTGTCCAGGATGTTATCAGGCACCAGGCTGTAGTTGGCCATGGGGTTGTCCCGCATGGCCTGGAAGGAGGCGTTCTGCACCACGGAGGCCAGGGCGGCGGCGGCTAAATCCTTGCCCAGGAAGCGGCAGATCCGCCCCACGCTGCCCCGCAGATCCTGTGCGGGGTGGAGAAAGGGGGGCAGCCGCGTGCCCTGGTGAGGGGGGCACCTGCCTGCACCTCACTGCGTTGTCCCGGCCCCCGCTGCTCCTCATCGGCCCAAAACCTCCCTTCTCCCCCCTACTTCCCCTCCCCAGACCCCTTCCTTCTGTGCCCCCTACACCGTTCCCCTCCCCAGACCCCTCTCTTCTGCCCCCCCAGTTCTCCTCCCCAGACTCCTTCCTTCTGCCCCCCAGTTGCTCTCCCCAGAGCCTTTCCTTCTACCCCCATTCCCCACTCTGCTGGGAGTCCCTCCCCAGACTCTTTTCTTCTGCCCCCTTTCCCCTTCCCAGACCCTTTCCCTCTGCCCCCCCCCCAATTCCCCTCCTCAGACCCCTTCCTTCTGCCCCCCATTTTCCCACTATGCTGAGACTCCCTTCCCAGATCCTTTCCTTCTGCCCCTCCACCTCCCCTTCCTTGACCCCTTCCTCCTGCCTCTCCACCTCCCCTCTCCAGATCTCTACTTTCTGCCCCCCAGTTGCCCTCCCCTTCTGCCCCCCAGTTGCCCTTCCCAGACCCCTTCCTTCTGCTCCCCCTTTCCTCACTATGCTGGGACTCCATCCCCAGACTCCTTCCTTATGCCCCCAGTTTCCCTCCCCAGACCGATCTCTACTGCCCCCCCCCAGTCCCCACTCTACTGGGACTCTCTCCCCAAACCCCTTCCTTCTGCCCCCCAGTTCCCCACTCTGCTGGGACTCACTCCCCGACCCCTGCCTTCTGCCCCCCCAGACCTCTTGCCTCCCTGATTCCCTCATTACTGTCCCTTCCACTTGCAGCCCCTTTCTCCCCCATCCAGCCCAGGCGGCCCCCCCCAACCTGGAACATCCTCCACCATACCCCCCCCCCACTCCACCCCTTGGTCCCCTCCCCCTCCTGCCCCACCTCCTGCAGCTCCTCGTAGCTGATGCAGAAGAAGTTCTCGCGGCCCCGCAGCCCCAGCCAGCCCTTGACGTGGTCGAACCAGGAGCCGAACTGAACTGGAAATGCAAAGGGGGGGGTGTCACCCCGGGGAACTGCCCCCCACATCGGGGGAGGGGGGCTCCTACCCCAGCCAGTAGCTGTAGGGAGGATTCGGGAGCTGCAGGGAGAACCGGGTGTGACTCCGGATTGAGCCTGGGGGAGCCGAGGTGCGAATGACACCCTGGGAGGCGTAGTCCAGCTGGAGAGTTTCAGCCCATTGAGAAGACTAGGGAGGTGACGTTGCACTGCACGAGCCTGGTGCGGGGGGAGGGGAGGCTGGCATGCAGTGCATTCTGGGAGCGCTTGTCCATGATGCAGCATGGGAAATGTAGTCCGGTCAGAGAAGGGACAAGGGACAGGCTGGGGCACTGTGTTTCCAAACAGAGATTTTTCTTGAGGGTTGACTTTGACCAAAAAAACGAATTTCTCCATCAGAAGCAGAAACTTTCTGCATAAAAATGTGCCCCCCACCCCACCGCTATGAAAACAACTTTTTACAGTGGGACCCAACAGAGGACTGGGTGGGGGAGGGGGGCGCACCCTGGGCAGGTGGGCAGGTATGGGGAGTAGGCTCACAAAGTGTTCAAAGTTGCTCTGAAGAAGATGGGGGAGGCCCATCTCCCGTCCAGCAATAAATTCTGCCCCATGCCAGTCTCCACATCAGTTCTGCCCCTCCCCCTGTCCTCCTGCCCCTCTGGAGGTTCCTTCCCCCCTTCCCAGGCTGGCACGAGCAGAGGCTCCTTGCCCCACAGCCAGGACTGGGGGTGAGGGCTCCCCCTGCCACCCCACATACCACTCACCCTCCCCTTGCAGGAAGGCACCCAGTAGCTCCTCCAGGGACTCTGGCTCTTCCAGGAAGCTCGCCAGCTTGGAGTAATGATGGAGGGAAACCAGCAGGTCCTTGGGGTTACGGACGGTGTAGATGACCTGCAAGAAGGTGCATAAGCAACGCTTGTCCTGGGGGGCTGGCAGCCAGGACCCCTCAACCTGTCCCTGGTGGGGGGTGGCCGCAATTGTGAGGAAGCAGGTTGTAGATGTGGGTTCCTTGCTCTAACCACTAGACCCCACTCCTCCCCCTCAGCTGGGAGAGAACCCAGGACACCTAGCACCCCTTGTGCTAACTACTAGGCCCTTCTGCCATGAGCAGAACCGCTGCCCTTAGGATCCTGCACAATGGGGAGGGTGGAGCGAGACCCCCTGAGCCTTCTCCCACAACCGGGTAAGGGAACCACCATTTTTGGATCCCAGAATGGTGCGGGGGGAGCCCCTCATGCCCATTGCACCTTGGCTTTGGAGCCCCAGAAGGATTTGGGAAAGAGCTGGATGGGCAGGTGGGAGCTGATGAGGCGGGGGGGCTTTGCAGCCTTCAGCTTCTCCACGTTCTCAGTGACCTCGAGCCAGGGGGCCCGCTCCCAGATGGGCACACTGCGGCACCAGGACGGGTCCCCCTGCTGCCAGATGAGGCTCAGGATCTCTATCATCCAGTTGGTACCTAGGATGGGAGCAAAAAACAGGTGCAGCCTGCTCCCCTCCCACAGCCGGGGGGAGACCCATCCCCACCCTGCACTCTAACCACTAGACCCCACTCCCCTCCCAGAGTTGGGGAGAGAACCCAGGAGTCCTGATTCACAGCCCTACTCTGCTCTAACCGCTAGACCCCCCCCCCTCCGAACCAGGGAGAAAACCCAGTAATCCTGACTCCTAGGCTCCATCCTGCTCTAACCACTAGACTCCACTCCCCTCTAAGAACCAGGGAGAGAATCCAGGCGTCTTGGTGCCTAGCCACGTCCTGATCTAACCACTAGACCAGGTGGGGAACCTTTTTTGGTTCAGGGCCACTGGCCCACAGAAAATCGGTCAGGGACTGAACACAAGTGAGACACAAAACCAAACAAACCAACCCATCCCTCACCAGGAGCCCCGAGCCTCTGGGGCTGGAGCTAGGCAAGCCAGGGGCTGCATCTGGCCCCCAGGCTCCCCACCCATGCACTAGACCTTGCTGCCCGCTCAGGGCCAGGGAGAGAACTCAGAAATCCTGGCTCGCAGCCCCACCCTGCTCTAGCCACTAGGCCTGTGGTTCTCAACTGGTGGTCCATGGTGACTCTTTTGGTGGTCCATTGTCCAAAGTCACACGGCGTGGGCAGCCACCAAAAATCTGTTAGTAAGAAGTCTCAAAAAGGAGGTGGTCCATGAAAAGTTTTTGATTGGCCTGGTGGTCCGTGGACTGAAACAAGTTGAGAACCACTGCATGAGACACTGCTCCCCTCCCAGACCTGGGGTAAGAACGCAGGAGCCCTCACTCCCCACCCCACCCTGCTCCAACCACTAGACCCTGCTACCTTCCCAGAGCTAGGGAGAGAAACTGAAAGATTTTACCCCTGGGTTTTTGCTGTACATGTGAGACGCCCCCCAGGCTGTGGGATGGGGTGGGGTTGAGAGGAGGACTGGAAACCAGGGCTCCCGGATTCACTCCCCAGCTCTGGGAGGGAAGCGGGGCCTAGTGGGTGGAGCTGTGGGGCGGGGAGGGTCCCTACCTGACTTGGGGTAGGTAACACTAAAGATGTCGTCGTCCAGCACCTGGAAGCGGTTCGTTATGAAGTCGATGCTCTCGGGGTGGTAGATCTCCATCTCTGTGGGGAAGGGGATCCCCTTGTGGGAGAAGCTGTGTCTGAGCATCACGGCCGTGGCTCCCTGCGGGCAGACAGAGGGTCTGGCTTAACGGCGCCGCATTGCCTGGGGGCACGGCCTGCCCATGCAGTCAGGTGCCGTATCCTGGGGCAGGGGGCACGTGGAGCCCACTTCCCCTCCCAGGGCCGAGGACAGAGCCCAGGCGTCCTGCTTCCCAGCTCCCGCCCCCCACTCCCCAGCTCTAACCGCTGGGCCTCACTCCTCTTCTAGAGTCAGGGATAGAACCCAGGCATCCTGGCCCCTCTCTTCCACCTGGGACTGTCCTGGGCACCACCTGGGGCTGTTGAGTCCCAGGCCCCCTGCACGTCCCCAGGACCCCAAGAGAACTCAGCCCTAGAGGAGACAGGACGGGGACCCATTCCCTGCCCCCCTGTGCCAGCCAGTCTCTGCCCTGAGGCCGGATGTGGACTGGTGTCCCCTAGAGGGGAGAGACCCTGGCCTCTGTCCTCCGCCCCCTCCAGCCAATCCCCCCATGGTCCCTTCTCCACCTGTTTCCCAACAAAGGGATCACGGTCACCCTCCCCCCTCTTCCCGCTGCCTGGGAGCGACAGGTCCAGTCACCCTGGTCCTCTCTCCTCTGCCCTGGGTGCGATCACTGGCCAGCACCAGCTGGCTGCCAAGCTGGGGTGTGTCTCCCGATTGTCAGTCGCTGGGCTCCCCAGTCTCCAGGCTGTTGTCCGGGGCCCAGGCTGCCAGGCGAGGGCACGCCTGGCCCCCTGCCCCAACACCCCCCCCCCCACACACACACACCATCACCTTGCTACACACACAGCACACAGGGAAACTGAAGGACACGCTGCACTCCTGCAAACCATTAAGAAAATCCCCACTATTTTCATTAAGAAACAACCTCCTCCCTGCTTTGTTACAGAGGGAGACAGGGTGGGGAACCCCCCTCCCCCAAAGGAGTCTGTGATATGGAGGGTCAGGCTGAGTCCCTGTAATGAAGTGGGGATTTTATTCCCCTGGGGATGTTGCATGTGCACTCTACTGTCCTACTGGCCGCACCATCAACCTGTGGAACTCCTTGCCAGAGGATGTTGTGAAGACCAGGACTTTAACAGGGTTCAAAAAAGAGCTAGATAGATTCATGGAGCTTAGGTCCATTGATGGCTCTTAGCCAGGATGGGTAAGGATTGTGTCCTGAGCCTGTGTTTCTCTGGAGATGGACGACAGGGAAGGGATCACATGATTATTCCCTGTTTTGTTCACTCCCTCTGGGGCACCTGGCATTGGCCACTGTGGGCAGGCAGGTCACTGGGCTAAATGGACCTTTGGTCTGACCCAGTCCGGCTGTTCTTCTATTCTTATATTAAACCCTGTGTGTGCCTCAGTTTCCCTGGGCACTGCGCCAACTGGGAGATGGGGATGGGAATTCCACGGCGTTGTTCTCGCGGAGGGAGGCGGCCTCCGCCCCAGCACCGACACAAAGGCTGATGGCCTGGACAGGGAAGGGGGGCGGCCAGGTGACCCCTTTTGCCCCGAAGCAGAGCAAAGCCCCGAGGAAGGGGCTTGGGACCAGGCTGCTGGGCGAGGGGGTTCATCCTTGCTGGCTTGGGGGCAGAGAGAGGGTCAGGGCCTGGGTTCTGGGCCCCCCTCTCCCCAAGATGGATTGGACTGCCCGGCTCTGGCTCCTGGCGTGATCCCGCGGGCGTCGGGGGGTCGGAGTGCAGCCGGCAGGGATGTTAGAGAGCGTAATTGAATAGTCGTGTCACAGCACGAAAAACCTCGTCCTTGCATAACTATCCCACAGGCCCCAGGGGTGGGGGCGGCAGCCGGTGCGTCCCAGCCCCCTGCCCCCCCTCTCTAGCAGAGGCAGCAGCGCGGGGGCGGGGGAACAGGTTGATCTGGTTCTCAAAAGGAGCCAGCTTTCAAGCCAGCTCAGGGGCATCGGCTCCCGCTCCTCCCCCCCTCCAGCTGCCTCTGATACTGAGGCAGCAAGCAGGAGGGGGAGGGGGAGTGCGTGTAGTCGACAAGATTAACCCATCAGCCCAGGCTCATCAGTTCATTGTGTAGTCGCTGACATCCCTAGCAGCCAGGTGCCTGCCTCCCGGCCGGTGAGTTCAATTCTCCAGGTGCGGCTACACCACGGGGAGGTTTCAGAGGGGTACCAAAAAATTTATTAGGGCACGAGAGCACAAACTTTCGGGAGCCACCTCTCGCTTCCTCAGGCTGTGTCTAGACCAGTGTTTCTCACCCTTTTTTAAATAAAAACTGAGGCACAGAGACAGTGGCAAAGTCTAGGAACACACACCCCTCCCCCAGGGTTCTGCCTCACCCTGGTAGTCCCTTGGGTGTGTTACTCACAGATGGGATCTTGCTGAGCCGGGGCCTTCAACGCCCCCAAGGGGATGGTGCTAAAAGAGAAACATCCCCTAGTAAATGTCATAGCCCCCCACCTGCAGGGAGATTCCCCAACACACCCAGGGAGCTTCCCCCATCCTATCTCACATTATTACCCTGTTTCCTAAACCCACCACCCCAAGCACCACTGCTCAGTCCTCTCCCAGAGCTGCAGTAGAACCCAAGAGTCCTGGCTCCCAGCCCCCTGCTCTAACCACCAGGCCCCACTCCCCTCCTGGAGTCTGGGATAGAACCAGGAACCTTGTGACCCAGGCAGGTGGATCGGGAGGGGGAGGAGCCGGGTTCTTACCTGCTGGGTCTCGGGGTGTCTCCTTTTCCTGCAGAGGGACACAAACCAGAATCCCCCATGAGCCAATCAGATCCCGGTACCGGGGGAATCAGATCCCGGTACCGGCGCCCAGCCCTGCAGGGCGGCAGGATGGGGCGATGTGAGCGAGGGGGGGAGAGTCCTTCGCCTGCTGGGGCTGAGCCTCCTGCTGGAGTGAGCCAGACAGCAGGGGGCAGCACAACACCATGTGCTGGGGGGGGGGGCGGGGCAGATTAACTGGGGGCTTTTCCTGCCCTTAAGCTTCCCTCATTAGTGACTTATAACGAACCTGATCCGGGGTCAGCTCCCCCGGCACCCAGGTACCTGAGCGGTGCGGCATCGGTGGCTCTTTATTCAAGGACCCCTCGCCTGAGATGCGGCCACCTCTGGGGTGGGGCAGCTCTGGGCACAGGGATACACAGGCAGCGCCCCCGCCCCCATTCCCTGCAGCACAGCCAGCCCTAGTGCTGCCTGGGGATGGCGCCCCCCACTGAACTCCACCCCCAGTCCTTGGCTTTCCCTGCAGCCCCCCATCCAAGCCCGACCCCTTCTCTCCCTGCCCAGCGGCAGCTCCGACCCTTCCCTAGCCGGGCGGGGAACTTACTGGCTCGGGTTCTAGCGAAGTAGACAAAGGCTGCGAGGAGGAGGAGGAGGAGGAGGCTGATGGCCGCGACGCTCACCCCGATGATAAGGAGGGTGCTAAGGCTATCAGATCCCGATGACCCCGAACCGTCTGGGAAACAGCAGCAGCCATGAAACAGACGGTGTCTCCCCAAACCCCTCCCACCCCTGGCACCCAAGGGGCCAGGTCGGGGCAGAGGCAGCAGCCAATTCTATGGGGAGGTTAGTGGGGGTCCAGGGGATCATGTGGGTCAGAGCAAGCCAGATGCAAGGGGGTGCTGTGCTGCAGGAGGCTGTTTAGGGGGCACTCTCCCCATTGCCCCAGCATGGCACTAGGGGGCGCTGGCTGACCCAGCCTGGCCTCATTTCTAAGGCATCTCAGCCTCCTCCTCCAGCCACCCCATCTCCAGCCAACGGGCCCATCTAGCCTGGCGTCCCGCCTTCCATTTCAAAAATAAATTATAAGTACTCCCAGTACCTACAGTTTTCAGACACACACCATTGCAGCACATTTGTCTAAACAACTTAACTGTAGCTGGGCGGGCGATGGAATTTTGGGGTATAAAAAGTACAAAAATAGTCAAGTGCTGTAAAACTTAAGCAAAAATTCAGTTTACTCCAAATTTCAGTTGTGGTGACGTATCCCGCAGACTCCTCTCGAGTACCCCTGAGGGTAATCGTACCGCTGCTTGAGAGACACTGGTCTAGACTACGCTGTTCTTCTGGAAAAATTGCGACCCGCAATTGGCGTATATTTTCCTGGTTTTTTTTGGAAGAGGCTTTTCCGACATTTGACCCATCTACACTGGCCCAAATGTCAGGAAAAAACCCTTTTCCAGAACATCCCTTCTTCCTTGTAAAACGAGGTTTACAAGGATGCTGAAAAAATGTGTCTGCTCTGCCGAAAAACATTTCAGAAGAGCAGACGCATTTCACTGGTTGAGAAACACTGGTCCAGAGCGATTCATTCAAAGCTCATTATAAAGGACCCAGGCTCCCAAGGGAACCCCTCTGTCATGGCTCCTTCCCCACTCTGGCATGATAAATGCAGAAGTGGGGGCCAGCAAGTGTACCCCAAACCTTTATCTACCAGGCTTTGGTATAAAACTTCCCCCAAAATCTTAAAAACCTAGATCTTGGGAATAAAACTTCCGCTGCCACCACCCAAATGTTGATAAAGTAATCAGGGAAAAGACTTTTGCCCAAACGGGAGCAGCATAGTTTTTCCAGAAAATCAAGCGGCCAGTGTAGACAGCTGGCAAGTTTTTTCACAAAATCAGATGATTTTGCAGAAAAACTTGCCAGTCTAGACACAGCCAAGGAGAAACTCCATGGGCCTAGAACTTAGTTACAAAGAAAAGCCAAAACATCTTTTAAACAGTGCCAGATCTCAGATCCCATACCCAACCCTTAAAACAATAAAGCCTAACGAAACTACCTAAACTTTACCCTACTTACAGAAAATGAGGAATGGTGTCTTGGGGAGAGAGAGAGAGATACTTGTCCCTCTGTGTAGCTGCAGAGAACACACCCAGGCTATGTCTAGACTGCAGGCTTCTTTCGAAAGATGCTCTTTCGAAAGCATCTTTCGAAAGAGCATCTTTCGAAAGATCGCGTCTAGACTGCAGGCGGATCTTTCGAAAGAGAAATCCGCTTTTTCGAAAGAGAGCACCCAGCGAGTCTGGATGCTCTCTTTCGAAGACGGCCTCTTTACATTGAAGAACGCCTTCCTTCGAAAGAAGAACTTTCGAAGGAAGGCGTTCTTCCTCGTGAAACGAGGTTTACCGCCATCGAAAGAAAAGCCGCGTTCTTTCGAAATAATTTCGAAAGAACGCGGCTTGAGTCTGGATGCAGGGGAAGTTTTTTCGGGAAAAGGCTACTTTTCCCGAAAAAAACCCTGAGTCTGGACACGGCCCCAGAGAGACAAAAGGGAGAAAGGAAAAAACCCAAATTCCTTTGTCCCAGTTTGAAAGTCCCAGCTACAGTCCTACTGGTCACTCCACCTGGCTAGGTGTAGTTAACCCCTTAATCCCCGGGCTGCTGGCTAACCCTCATAATCATGACACCCTCCTTTAGGGCTGGCAGCAAGGAGCAGCCAAGCCACTCAGAGACAAAAGGGATCCTCTCCAAATGGACTTTCTCCTTTAGCAAAGAACACGGTGGACTTTTCTTCTGGCACGGTATCTTCCACACAGGATGAGAGCGAGCGCAAAGTAATTTGTTCTTTGCACAGCACCCAGCCGGCTCACTGCAACTTTCCCGGAGACAGACAGACGAGGGTCCCTCTTCGGTCCCGTTTCATCACAAATGGGACTAGCCCCTCCTAAAGCGGTGGTGGCGGCAGACGTGGGTGGTTGGTTCCCCCTCCCGAGACCAGAGCAAACGGCTGCTCCGAACGAGGCACCTTTGCACGTCAGAGTTGCCGGGGCCGGGGAACCTTTTTTGGGTCGGGGGCCCAGGATCCAGGCGGGAATGAGTCGGGGGCCGCACACAAGTGAGAAGCCAAAAACCCAAACGGAACCAAAACACCCAAACAAACCCCGCGCTGACCCAGCCCCCCAATGAGAAGGACTCTCCCCACAGTCCCTCCCCACACACCCCAGAGTCTAGGGGAGCCCAGCTTAGTCGATTGTGTGTGCTCCAGCCTTGTGGTAAGATGCCGAGGGGGGGGGGGGCTGGAGTGCCAGGGCAGGCTCCCCAATGCTGGGGGGGGCCCTGAACCTCAGGGGACAGATCCAGACAAGCCAGGGGCCACATCCGGCCCCCGATCCCAAGATTTCCCATCCTTGCTCTAAGCACACGTAGCACTTGTCCTTTACTGAGGGGTCGACCCTGGGTCAGTCGGCCTGCGAGCCGGTTCGTCCTTTCTCGCCGTGTGCTCCGTTTTAATCCGCTGGCTAAGATGTCAAACCGATAACGTTGCAACCAGCCGCCAGCAGGGGGCGGTTTCACACCCTCCCCCTGTTTTCACACCCTCCCTGGTGAGGAGTTTCATTGTCCCGCTAAGGGGCTACTGTAGGATCGCAGTATCCCTTGTGCCTCACGGGGAGGATATCTGTCCCTGGATTTCACCCCAGCCTGCCGTCGGAGAGCTTCGCCTCCCGCCCTGCCCGCCGTGGCGAGGGAGAGGGCGGCGCCTCCGTCTCTCCCACGCCCACCTTCCAACTTTTCCCAGGCTGCTCGCACGGCCTCGCTTGAGGGGCCCTGTCCCAAACTCGCCCGACCCTTTCTTCAGTCTTTGCTCGTGCGGCTGGCGGGCCGGACCCGGGGGGCGTCCTCGCCTCCTTTTCCGCTTTCTCTACATCCCCCCACTGAGCGGCGCCCAAAACTGGACACAGAACCCCCGTGGCCGTCTCGGGAGGGCTGCGCCCTCACTGCCCGGGACCTACAGGCGAGGTCTCTGGCCCCAGCAGCAGGGAACCCTAGGACAGGGGCAGGCAAGCCCCCGGCCCCGCCCCTTCTGCCCGAGGCCCCGCCCCTGCTGCCAGGGCCCTGTGGGCAGGGCTGGTTCTAGGTTTTTTGCTGCCCCAAGCAAAAATATTTGGCCACCTTTTTTTTGTTGGCTTTTACACCTTTGCACTTTGCAATGGTGGGTGTTTTGTTTGTTTCCGTTTTTGTCCTGGCATTTTAGCCCTATAAATAGCAAATCGAATTGTAATGATTTGTTTTCCATAAAGGCAAAGGCGCTTCAGGTAAACTCCCCTTCCCCTTTCGCTCACTGCTGGGTCACAACGGCCTTTTCCCTGCCCTATCCAGCCCCTCCCTATGGACAAGCACCCTTCACTCCCGACCCACAGGGGAGTAGGGTGCAGGGTGCAGAGCCAGAGGGGCGTGGGGAACAGGGGGGGCAGGGTTCACCGTGGGGAATGGGAGGCGCAGAGCCAGAAGGGCACGGAGAGTGGGGGATGCAGGGAAACTGGGGTGCTGGGGTGCGCAGACGGGTGCGGGGAACAGTGTGGGAGGTACAGGGGTGGCGCGGGGAACAGGAGGCGCAGAGCCAGAGGGACAGAGGGATTGGGGGGAGCAGAGTGCGGGGTGCAGGGGAGGCACGGGGAATGGGACGCAGGGAACGGGAGGGGCAGGGGGATCAGGGTCGGGGCAGAGCGCCTCCCCCAGCCACAGCGCCCAGACCCAGCCTGCACCCGGGAAAGGGGCCATGGCCCAGCCTTCCCTAGCCCCAGTGAGCACACAGAAGAGGAGCACTCAGCCCCACCCTCCTGAGCCTTGGGGGAGACACAGGGAAGGGGGGGGCTCGGGGCAGAGTGTGAGCGGGGCCACGCTTGCTCCCCTCGCTGCTGGGAGGGCACCTCCTGCTGGCCGTTCTGGGGAACAGCAGGGGTGGGCAGCCCCCTTGTGCTCTATGGCTCAGCTCTCTGGCCAGGCCGTGACGTGCCTCTCCCCCCTCTGGAGCACCAGCGTTTTTCAAAGTGCCCCTCACTCCCGCTGCTCAGCCTGTGCCGCTCCCGGAGAGGCGGGTTGGGGGCTCCCAGCCTGCCCTGGACTGTGAGCTCTGGCTGCTCCCATCTAGATCCCCCCGCTCCTCTCCTCCCGGCTTTCCCCAGTCAGTTAGCCCAGCCCCTGCAGTGCCCTGCCACGGCCTGTCCGTGACGCCCGGCTTCCGAGCGGCCCAAGGCTGTGGCCAAGGGTGTCTCCACACCCCCCGTGTCTCAGCACCACCCCAGCCACCAAGCAGGCGGGTCCTTCATCTCCATAAGCCCCCGTCTCCGCCGTGTGCCTTGGACACCTTTTGTGGAAGGCAGAGAAAGGACAAATGAAAAGTGCCCCACGTAGGAAGGAAAAATCAGCGGCCCGCGTACAAACTGCAGAGAGGGCGGCGTAGGGAGGAGATCTGGGGGTTAGAGTGGATCACAAGCTGACTCGGAGTGAGCGAGGTAACGGTGGAACTGTAACCTGCCTGCCAAGTTGAACCGGCTGCAGCTAGGGCCGAGTTCAATATCGAGGGCTTCCTTTCCATTGATCCACCACCAAACCGGTTGGAGCTGCCACCCAGTCAGGTGGGAAATTCACACCCCCACCCCGGGGCACCTCCAGGGGGGGCAAATGCTTCCCTGCCCGCATGCCCCGAATCGGAGGGTAGAAAAGAAACTTTTACTGCAAGCGAGGGAAGCAACGGGGCATTGCTGTGGGAAACCCCCCCAACCAGGGTCCCAGGAGCAAAATCCGCCAGTAAAAGTCCCACCCCAAGTAGGTTGGACAGTGCCCATTCCTGCTCTGGTCCTTAAATCCAGCCCCGCCCCCCCAAGTCCTCACCACGCGCCCGACCCTCCTCTGCGCCCCACTCACGGTAGCTGTCCTTGGTCAGTGCAGACCCAGGCAAACAGGTGCCTCTGCAGAGTTTTGGGCAAAGGGAGTGTTAAAGAGGCACCTTCCCCACTGGCCACTCCCCGGCTGCTTGCTCACTGCTTTCACCACCCCCATCTGCCACACCTCCCCTAATCCATGCACTTGGCTCTCAGCCCTCCTCCGGGCCATCTGCCTTTCCATGGCCACCTCTGCCCATCGGTCGCGGGGGAATCTGCCCATCGCTTTCGTAGGCTGGACCAAAGCTCTGCCCCAGCGCACGGGGGTGGGGGGGTGGGGGGGCACTTTGGTTCTTAGCAGGCAGGGCAGACACTGAATTCTGCCCCCAGTGGTTTCCATGATGAAAGAGCTTCTCCGGAAAGCCAATTTCGCTCTTGTTTTGGACAGAGGAACAGGCCAAACCAGTCTCAGAGCAGGCACCGGGGCCAGATACTTGTCCCTACCTGTCCTGCTTGCACGGGGCTCTGACACCCGGCCCGCCTGAGGTTCCGACAGGGGTGAGTGGCCCCCCTCACTTGAGACAGGAGAAGCAGAGTCCCGGGTCTCGGGATTCCCATGATAATTGCGCATCGGCCACCATCTGTCGTTGCCCCTGCGGTCGGCATGGAGGGGACCGTGGACTCAGAATCCGAGAACCAGAAGGGACCTCGGGAGGTCATCATGGCCCGGCCCTGGCCCTCCCAGCAGGACCAGTGTCTAGAGCATCCCTGACAGGTGTCGGTCCTGCTCTGAAATATCTCCAGGGATGGAGACTCCACAACCTCCCTAGGCAACTGATTCCAGTGTTGAACCACTTTGGTGTCCTAAAATGAGGGTCCAAAGCGGGTGGGGAGCATGGGGACCTAAGGCCCAGGGGCCAGATGGGATCCCCAACCAGGGTTCAATGTAGGATGAACACCCAGGCTGCTCAGGAGAGATTTGGGTTCCTGACAAAGGCAGGAAGCAGGGAATGACAGTGCGGAAAACCACTCAGCTGGAGGCTTTTCCCACGGCTCCCATTGGCTGGAACTGTGGCTAATGGGAGCAGCAGGAGTCATAGAGCCAGGTAAACATCCCCCATCCCCCAGAGATTAAAGAGACTGGGACTTTTCAGCTTAGAAAAGAGGAGACTAAGGGGGGATATGATAGAGGTCTATACAATCATGAGTGGTGTGGAGAAAGTGAATAAGGAAAAGTTATTTACTTGTTCCCATAATATAAGAACTAGGGGTCACCAAACGAAACTAATGGGCAGCAGGTTTAAAACAAAGAAAAGGAAGTTCTTCACACGGCGCATAGTCATCTGTGGAACTCCTTGCCTGAGGAGGCTGTGAAGGCTAGGACTAGAACAGGGTTTAAAAGTGTTAGCCAGTGGCCGGGGTAGTGAGTAGTCTGTGAGCCCTATCACACACCTGAGTCTTCAACTGCTAGGACAGGGTCTCTTCGCAGCGGGCAGCCAGGGAGGCTGACGGGTGCTCCAAGAGTCTGCCCTGTGGAGGTGGTACAACTCAATGCTCAGCTCTTACTGCGTTTACCCCTGACCAGCTATGAGTCTTTTAATTGTGTCTGGTTCTGTTACATCAGTGGTCCCCAACGCAGTGCCTGCGGGCGCCATGGCACACGCCAGGCCATTTCTGTGCACTCGCCAAGTGATCGGGGCCAGCCCTGCCTCCAGGCGTGCAGCACAGGGGAAGCGCCAGCTCTGGGCGTGCAGCACATGGGCATCCCCGCCCCACGGCACGCGGCACAGGAGTGGTGCCAGCCATGGGAGTGCGGCGCATGGGTGGCGCCGGCACCGGGCACACAGAATATGGGTGGCCCCGCCCCCCCATGAGTGGCCCCGCCCCTGGGTGCCCAACGTGTGAGTGGCCCCGCCCCCGGGTGCCCGGCAGCCCCAAAAGGTTGGGACCACTGTTTACAGCAACAAGAGGAGTCAGGTTAAAGCTTAAACAGTTGCTATTTTATTGTTACAAGGCAAGTTTAGCTGTCAAATGTTACTGCTGTGTTACAAATGACACAGCCACCACAAAAGGACAAGACAGAAATGACACTAAAAAGTCACTTACAGGTACCATGAAACCCTTTTGGTTCTCTGAGCTCTTATTAAATGCGCGCAAAACCAGACACCTAGCAGGCCTATTCTCACCCCTGCGATCTTTACTCCGGTGAAGCCAGCGTTTCTCTCAATCCCAATGGGAAGCAGTCAGTACGAGACGAAGGCGTCCCTAAAGTCTCAGGGGTCCAAGACCGCCTGGCCAGCAGGTATATGGGTGGATCTCCAAGCAGAGTGGGGCACAGGGCCGTACTTTATACTCCAGTGGGCACGTAGACGCTTCTCTTGTCATTAAAATGCCAATTCAGTTGGAACGTCTTTGTGACGCCCGTTCCCGCAGGGGGTCCAAAGCTTAATTTGCACCTGTGAGGTGGAGGTGACTAAATCATTAGGGCCGGACGTCCTTTTTCTGATGGGGCGGCGGATTCCTCTTCTGGGACAGTGTGTGTAGGCGTATCAGTACTGGTACCAGCCAAAGGCAGCCCGAGGCCCCCGACCGCTGCTGGCCCAATTGCCGCTGTTATCTGGTTCCTGTCTAGCATCCAGGGCCAGCACCTCTGGAGGCCCGGGAGCCTTTGAAGACAGAGGTTCGCGCTCAAGGATTCTCTCTCCCAAGTATGTCAGAGGGAGGAGGGGCAGAGAGAGGGGCGGTTCTGTCTGGCTACAAAAAGAGAACGAGATAAATTCATGAAGGCTAAGACCATAGACGGTGTGACGGGGAAGCCAATCCTCGCACTTGCGCCAGCTGGCCGGCAGGACGTGGCAGCTCCGGGGGCACCGTGGCTGCCCCGGCCGAGGGCAAGCGGCATGCCGATGGCGCAGGCGCAGGAGGGTCCGGACCGCAAGCGGCAGACCCTAGGACCCGGGAGAGGGCGGCCAGCGCGCTCGGTGTGCGAGGGTGGGACGCCGGCCGGGAGGCCCGAAAGGGAGGCGGCAGGGAGGAGACTGAAGGTGGGGCGCAGCTGGGTGGACTGAGCCCCGCCACAGATGGCTATTAGCCAGTGTGGGTAAGGGTTAGGCTCAGAGGGTGGAGATGGATGGCAGGAGAGAGATCGCTTGGTCATTACCTGTTCGATTCACTTCCCCGGGACACCTGGCATTGGCCACTGTGGGCAGACAGGGTACCGGGCTGGATGCACCTTTGGTCCGACCCGGTCTGGCCGTTCTTATGTTCTTATCCCTCTCGTGCCCAAACCCTGCCCCATCCCATCCCACTCCTGTACCCTCCCTCTTGCCGATACCCCACTCCTGCACCCCAGGGGTGCCATGTCAGATTTTGGTGGGGGGCGGCAACTCGTGAACACCGTGATGGGGGTGGGAGAGAGTAAGAGCACGGGGTGGGCAGACTGAGGACAGCAGCTTCAGAAGTGTTACCGAGCATGCTCAGTACAAGCCAAGCAGCAAACAAGGTGGGAGGGAACTTATCCCATTCGCACCCTCCCCCCCCCCCAAACATCTCACCTCTCTCTTCTAGGCTACTTAGGCACTGGAAAACTCTAGTTTGGGGGCAGATAATTTAGCCATTACCCAGAACCCCCCACCCCCAATCCGCTCCTGCACCCAACCTCCTACCCAGAACTCCCCACCCCAACCCGCTCCTGCACCCAATCTCCTACCCAGAACTCCCCACCCCAACCTGCTCCTGCACCCAATCTCCTACCCAGAACCCCCCACCCCCAACCCGCTCCTGCACCCAATCTCCTACCCAGAACCCCCCACCCCCAATCCGCTCCTGCACCCAATCTCCTACCCAGAACTCCCCACCCCAACCCGCTCCTGCACCCAATCTCCTACCCAGAACCCCCCACCCCCAACCCGCTCCTGCACCCAATCTCCTACCCAGAACCCCCCACCCCCAATCCGCTCCTGCACCCAACCTCCTACCCAGAACTCCCCACCCCAACCCGCTCCTGCACCCAATCTCCTACCCAGAACTCCCCACCCCAACCCGCTCCTGCACCCAATCTCCTACCCAGAACCCCCCACCCCCAACCCGCTCCTGCACCCAATCTCCTACCCAGAACCCCCCACCCCCAATCCGCTCCTGCACCCAATCTCCTACCCAGAACTCCCCACCCCAACCCGCTCCTGCACCCAATCTCCTACCCAGATACCCAGAACCCCCCACCCCCAATCCGCTCCTGCACCCAACCTCCTACCCAGAACTCCCCACCTCAACCCGCTCCTGCACCCAACCTCCTACCCAGAACCCCCCACCCCCAACCCGCTCCTGCACCCAACCTCCTACCCAGAACCCCCCACCCCCAACCCGCTCCTGCACCCAACCTCCTACCCAGACCCCCCACCCCAACCGGCTCCTGCACCCAACCTCCTACCCAGAACTCCCATCCCCAGCCCGCTCCTGCACCCAACCTCCTACCCAGAACTCCCCACCCCAACCCGCTCCTGCACCCAACCTCCTACCCAGAACCCCCCACCCCCAGCCTGCTCCTGCACCCAACCTCCTACCCAGAACCCCCCACCCCCAACCCGCTCCTGCACCCAACCTCCTACCCAGAACCCCCCACCCCCAACCCGCTCCTGCACCCAACCTCCTACCCAGAACTCCCCACCTCAACCCGCTCCTGCACCCAACCTCCTACCCAGAACCCCCCACCCCCAATCCGCTCCTGCACCCAACCTCCTACCCAGAACCCCCCACCCCCAGCCCACTCCTGCACCCAACCTCCTACCCAGAACCCCCCACCCCCAGCCTGCTCCTGCACCCAACCTCCTACCCAGAACCCCCCACCCCCAACCCGCTCCTGCACCCAACCTCCTACCCAGAACCCCCCACCCCCAACCCGCTCCTGCACCCAACCTCCTACCCAGAACCCCCCACCCCAACCGGCTCCTGCACCCAACCTCCTACCCAGAACCCCCCACCCCCAACCCGCTCCTGCACCCAACCTCCTACCCAGACCCCCCACCCCAACCGGCTCCTGCACCCAACCTCCTACCCAGAACCCCCCATCCCCAACCCGCTCTGGCACCCAACCTCCTACCCAGAACCCCCCACCAGCTCCTGCACCCAACCTCCTACCCAGAACCCCCCACCCCAATCTGGCACCCAACCTCCTATCCAGAACCCCCCACCCCAACCCGCTCCTGCACCCAACCTCCTACCCAGAACCCCCACCCCACCCCTCTGGCACTCAACCTCCTACCCAGAACCCCCCACCCCAACCCGCTCCTGCACCCAACCTCCTACCCAGACCCCCCACCCCAACCCGCTCCTGCACCCAACCTCCTACCCAGAACCCCCCACCCCCAGCCCGCTCCTGCACCCAACCTCCTACTCAGACCTCCCCACCCCCAGCCCGCTCCTGCACCCAACCTCCTACCCAGAACCCCCCATCCCCAACCCACTCCTGCACCCAACCTCCTACTCAGACCTCCCCACCCCCAGCCCGCTCCTGCACCCAACCTCCTACTCAGACCTCCCCATCCCCAGCCCGCTCCTGCACCCAACCTCCTACTCAGACCTCCCCACCCCCAGCCCGCTCCTGCACCCAACCTCCTACCCACCCCACCCCCAGAGGGGTGGTGACCGCACAGCCTGCGAAGGAACATCTCAGTCACATCGCGTTCCCCACAGATAAGAGGAACGTACTGACACAAGGTCTAAACTGGCAGCTTGACAGTTATCGAAGCACCATTGGCAAGGGGGGGTAGGTCCGGGGAACGTCAAGGGGCGGCCACCTGGGACATCGCGAGGGACGTGAAACTTGTCTGGAGTGGACCCGAGGAGCTGCCGAGGGGGCCAGGACGGAGCCCACGTCACCGGCTGAGGTTTCTTCCCACCCTACAGTTCTGTGAGTGAGCCATGTCCATTGTCACCGGCCCAAATTCGTAGCCTAATCCCGGGCAGCTTCCGCCCTGGTCTGATTTTGGGGTCTTCGAGGGCTCTCTCGGAGTCCGCTGTGGTGCCACTTTGTGCACGGCCCACGGAGAAGCGCACATCACGGGGTCATCGCCACCGAAGAAGCAGGGGATCTCTCAGGGCTTCTCCCCCCCGGTGCCTTCTGACGACCACCCCTGACAGGCAGGAATTTTTGCCGCATGTCCAAGCTCAACCTCCCTTGTTGCAATTTAAGCCCCTTGCCTCTTGGCCTAGCCACAGATGCCCAGGAGAACAATTTGTCTCCCTTCTCCTTGTGACACCCTTTGTGTAACCTGACACCTACCCAGCTGTTTAAAATAGGGGCTAGCTCAGTGGTTTGACCATTGGCCTGTTAAACTAAGGGTTACAAGTTCAATTCTTAAGGAGGCTGTTTAGGGATCTAGGGTAAATCTGTCAGCGGTGGCACTTGGTCCTGGTGTGAGGGCAGGAGACTGGACTTGAAGACTTTTCAAGGTCCCTTCCAGCTCTATGAGATGGTATGTCTCCATATTTTATTATCACATCGTAACATAAGAACTGGGTCAGACCAAAAACCCACCTAGCCCAGGGTCCTGTCTTCCAACAGTGGCCAACGCCAGGTGCCCCAAAGGGAGTGAAGAGAACAGGGAACCATGAAGCCATCTCTCCCCTGTCACCCATTCCCACAGGCTAGGGACACCGTTTCTACCCATCCTGGCTCCTCCTTGAATTTATGTCATTCTTTTACAAACCCTGTTCGAGTCCTGGCCTTCACAACATCCTCTGGCAAGGAGTTCCACAGGTTGCCTGTGCACTGTGTGAAAGAAAGACTTCCTTTGGTTTGTTTCAAGCCTGCTCCCTATTCATTTCCTTGGGTGACCCCTAGTTCTTGTGTTAGGGGAACATCTTTGCTTTTCTGAGGAAGTGAGTTTTGCCCACATAAGCTTGTGATACAGGTTGTACCTCCAAAAACTGGGACTCTCCGGTCCACTGGGCCCTAGACCTGGGCAACCAGGGCACCTGCCCAGGGCGATGTGCTGAAGGCACATATGAATAGTCTCCCATGACCTTACCTGGGCCAGCCAGCTAAGCAGGAGGGGAAACAGAGCAGCCGGGGCAGGGAGGACAGAGGCCCTCACTCACTCACTGAATCAGGTAACTCCTCTGCTTTGGTGGGAGCAGCAGCAGGGCGAATGTCCGGGGGGCTTCCCATTCTCCCTGGGATAGAGGGCCCCCTGTAGAAGCCCTGAGGGGAGAGAGGGGGACAGGCTGTGCTGGAAGAGGTTCGGGGTGAGCGGCTGAGTTTGGTGGGGATTGTAGGAATGTGTGTGTGTGTGTGTGTGTGAGCGTACGCTTGTTTGCGTGTGTCTGTGTGTACTTGTGCGTGTGTGCGCGCGGTTGCGTGCGCTTGTTTGCGTGTGTGTGTGTACTTGTGTGTGCGCGCGCACGGATGTTTGTGTGCGCTTGTTTGCGTGTGTGTGCTTGTGTGTGTGTGCACGCAGTTGTTTGTGTGTGCGTGTGCGCTTGTTTATGTGTGTGTGCGCGCATGCTTGTGTGTGTGTGTGTGTGTGTGTGTGTGTGTGTGTGACACTTCCCTCTGTGTTCTGCCTGGCTGAGGCTTGGACCAGGGTGTATGTGTGTGTCTGTGTGTGTGTGCTTGATTGCGAGTGTGTGCGTGTGCACTTGTTTGCGTGTGTGTGTGTGTGCGCGCGCGGTTGTTTGCGTGTGCTTGTTTGCGTGTGTGTGTGTACTTGTGTGTGTGCACGCACGGTTGTTTGCGTGCACTTGTTTGCATGTGTGAGTGTGCTTGTGTGTGTGTGTGCACGCAGTTGTTTGCGTGTGCTTGTTTGCGTGTGTGTGCGCGCACATGCTTGTTTGTGTGTGTGAGTGTGTGACACTTCTCTCTGTGTTTTGCCTGGCTGAGGCTTGGACCAGGGTGTGTGTTTGTGTGTGTGTGTCTGTATGTGTGTGCTTGTTTGCGTGTGTGTGTGTGCATGTGCACGCTTATTTGTGTGTGTGTGTGCACACGCTTGTTTGTGTGTGTGTGTGCGCACGCTTGTGTGTGTGTGTGTTCTTGTTGCATGTGTGTGTATTTGTGTGTGCATGCATGCATGTGTGTGCATGTGCTTGTTAGTACGCTTGTGTATGTGTGTGCACGCTTGCTTGTGTGTGTGTGTGTGTGTGTGTGTACGCACAACTTCTCTCTGTGTTCTGCCTGGCTGGGGTTTGGAGGAGCAGGTCTGGGTCCACCCCCCCCCCTTTTCTTCCTTTTCCCCCCTAAAAGCCCCATAGGGGAACTGAGGGGGAGGGCTGGGTTACCAGCTGGGGAGGGGAGTATGACACTTGAGTTGTTGGCGGGGGGGGGGGCTTTAAATTGTGCCCCCCCGCAACCACAGTTGGTCTTGTCCTCCTGCTTCCCTGGCTGGCTCAGAAGCTTCACTCACTTGGGGGGGGGGGGGGAACCTGCTTCGGAAATCGACCATCGTGTGTGCCCCCTCCCAAGGGAGAAGGGAAACGGGTCACAGCGGGGGAGGGGGGCTGAACCCCCGATCAGCTGCCGATCGCTCCCCCCAATCTCCGGTTTTATGTTTACGCCACAAGCTGTGCGTGTCGGGATGCTGGAATTTCCTCCGGCAGGGGGCCTTGTCAAAGCTCTTGGTTCTTGCCTCGGGATGACAAACAAGGACATTCTCTTGGCTGCCAACCTGCTTCACGCTCTGGACACTGCTCGGGTTCCTAGCGTGAGACTCGGAGGCTCAGGTGCGATTGTAGTGACCTGCATGTCCCATCAGGCCCTTACACTCCCAGGGAACACAATGGGCATATCGCCCATCCCTGCACCCCCTCTGCAATGCTCCTCCCCCTCCCGTGGCTTACACGACGACTTGGGCGGGACGCCCTTTTGACGTGGAATACGTTTTACACTTTTTGTCTTTTTACACTTTTCACGGTTGCGGGAAATCACGAGGGGAGGGCAGAGCGTTTTTTTAATGGCCGACACAGTGGAGATGCAAAGAGTTCAAGCTTTAAAGCTGTTCAAACACAGAGAGACAAGGGCGGGGGGAGGTCCTATCTTTTTTTTAAATTTTGGAACAGCTTTGAGGGGTGAGAGATTTGCCCATCGGAGCCCCCCAGACCTGAGGAAGAGCCCTGAGGGGTTCCATCGCTTGTCTCTGTCACCAGCCACATTTGGTCCAATTAAAGATATTACTTCCCTCCCTTTATGCACCAGCACAACTACCACAAAACAGCCACAAAACCCCCCAACCACCCCACTACAACCCGTCAGAATACACAAATAAATATCCTAATCCCAGACATGACTTGTTGATTCGACTATTCCTTCCCGCCTCCGTTTGTACCATGCCCAGCTCAGAAGTTTCTGTCGCCGGTTTTTAACTAACAAGTTCTCAAGTCTCATTTTTTCTTGCTTTCCCGCTCTGTAAAGAATTGAATTATTACTGATGGAAAACTAGTTCCGGAGTTCTGTGTACTGGGAAATCAGCTCATGTCTAAGTGGTTTGCAAAAAAAACCAAAACCTGGCTAAGGGCAGTGCGAGACCGGGGCCAGAGCCCCATGGCAGCCTCCAGCAGCTGCCAGCAGCGTGGGGCCGGGGCCGGAGCCCCCTGCAGAAGGCACGGGAGCCTCTGCAGCCCAGGGAGTTGGCAGAGTCCCACTGGGGCAGCCTTGGGAGTCGGTGGCAGGAGACTTCCCCTGGTCCAGCAAGTCTTCTCCTTCAGGACCAGTCAGGTCCCAACGGTGCCGGACCAAGGAAGTCTAGTCTGTCCTAAATATATATATCTTCGTTCATCCCTCAGGACTACTCGTTGTTTATAAAGTTACAGGCTAACTCATGGAAATGATTACAGGCCTAGAAAATACGATGTACCGTTATCTGATTCAAATGTGGCCACCTGGGCAGCACTCCCTGTGCCCTGAGCGCTCGGGCGGCCACCCAGAAGAGATTCTAATGCTGCCCAGCTGGCAAGCGGAGCGCCCTCCGCCGGCAGCGTGTATTTCGATGGGTGGTGCCCATCTGCACATGCTTTGGTGCACAGAATAAAATTTATTCCGCACACAGGTAGGGAAAACAAAATTGGATCCAGCTCACGGCTGCAACCAAACCTTGCTCCAAGCAGGGCACGTGGCCAGAAAAGAATAAACAAACAACCCCAGGCCAAGTGCCCCAGAGTCAACCTGTACAGGCCCATGAGAAAACCATATCACTGTTCATTAAGGTCATTCAGTGCTTGATATGCTAGAACTTTGAAACACTGACCGGCCTGGTCAAAAATTCCAGGTACTCCTAGTCCCTTGTGTTTACAGACGCGAACCATGTCAACAGACAGCTCCTGTCTCTCGCTACCTGTTGATTCAGAGCTCACAAGGGAACACAAACATCTAGATGAGTGGTGGGCGAGATCAGGGATAAACCCCCTGATAAGCCCCCTGATGCTCGTCGCCGGGGGTTAAGGACCGCGAGGGTCCATCCAACGACGACTGTGTTCACCCAGGGCAAGGGGCCGTGGCACATGGAGGGTCCTGACACGGATCTGCTTGCATGTTCCGGGGGGAAGCCCTAAGAAATGAGATCCCAGGAGATCCTCGTGCCCGGCTCATGGACGTTGGCTCGGGGCAGTCGCGTGGTCCGCGACCATCTTGCAGGTGGGCCGAGGGCGCAGGGCTCCCTCCCCCCGCCGGGAGCCTGCGCTGGCGCTCCAGCCCCGCCCCCTGCCCAAGGTTGGTGCGCCAGCTTCCTGCAGAGGAGGCGGGGGTGAGCCCTGTGGGCCAGATCTGGCTGGTGGGGACACCGTGCGCTGCCGCCTCCCCGCCCCCGCCCCCGCCCTGTCGCCTGGAGGCTTTCCCTGCTGCTCCCATTGGCTGGAATCCCAGTCAATGGGAGCAGCAGGGGGCGGGGCCTGGGAGCAGTGTGTGGAGGGAGGGGTGCAGAGCCAGGGAAGTGCCCCCATCCCCCTCACTCAAACACCTTCCACCCCCCAACCTGCTCCTGCACCCTACCTCCCACCCAGATCCCCCAGCCATTCTGTCACGGTGGGTGCTTGGCTGGCGGTCCGTGGGAAGGTCTGTGTTGAGCAGGCAGGGCACCGGGCCACAAGCTTTGAGTCTGGGTCCTAACCCTGGAGTCGATCCGTGATTTTGCAATGACAAGACCATCATCTCCATTCTGTCACTGCACCGCAAGGTCTGATCTCCTGTCCGTAGGTCGGGGGTGGGGGCCATTGTGGGGGTGAGAAGCAAAAAACCCAAAAATTCTCACGCTCCAGCCCCACGGGGGACAGAGTGTCCACGCTTAAGGCTAACCCCAGGGCTGGGTGAACTCGTCTGAGGGCCGGGGCTAGTGTGTTTTATGAATTCTCTGTTGGCTCTGGGATGGGGCCAAAAATGAGAGTTTCACTGTGCTGGAGGGGGCTGCAGGAGAGCAGGCTGGGGATGGGGGTGCAGGGCCTGGGGGGTGGGAGGATGCAGGAGTGGGCTGGGGGTGAGGGTGCAGGGGGTGAGGGCTGGGCTGAGGGTAGGGTGCAGGGCCAGGGGGATGGGAGGCTGCAGGAGCGGGCTGGGGGTGAGGGTGCAGGGGGTGAGGGCTGGGCTGAGGGTAGGGTGCAGGGCCAGGGGGATGGGAGGCTGCAGGAGCGGGCTGGAGGTGAGGGTGCAGGGGGTGAGGGCTGGGCTGGGGGTAGGGCGCAGGCTGGGGGTGAGGGTGCAGGAGGTGAGGGCTGGGGGTAGGGTGCAGGCTGGGTGGGAGGGTGCAGGAGCGGGCTGGGGGTGAGGGTGCAGGGGGTGAGGGGTGGGCTGGGGGTAGGGTGCAGGGCCGGGGGGTTGGGGGGTGCAGGAGCAGGCTGGGGGTGAGGGTGCAGGGGGTGAGGGCTGGGCTGGGGGTAGGGCGCAGGCTGGGTGGGAGGGTGCAGGAGCAGGCTCAGGCTGGGTGGGAGGGTGCAGGAGCAGGCTGGAGGTGAGGGTGCAGGGGGTGAGGGCTGGGCTGGGGGTAGGGCGCAGGCTGGGTGGGAGGGTGCAGGAGTGGGCCGGGGATGGGCGTGCGGGGGACCGGACAGGAGGGGGATGCAGGACCAGGTGGGGGTGCTGGGTCTAGGCGGGGGGTGCAGGAGAGGATTGGGGGGCAGGCAATGGGGCACCAACCTGGTGCAGGGCCCGGGGGAGGCACAGGTGGCTTCGTGCAGGGACCCCCCGTCACTCCCATTGCCTGCGAGTCCCTTCACCGGGCCCACGGGGCTCGGGGCTCCCCACCCCCCGCTGCAGGCCCTAGTTCTCCAGCCACAGCAGCGAGGGTTCACATGGCTGCATGGGAGGGCGGGGGGGGAGCCCTGAGCCTCATCGGAACAAGCTACAGGCAGGGCCCAGCCCATGGCCCGTGGGTTCATGGATACATACGGCTCCGCTGGCCAATGAGCTCTCTCGTTTCTCTGGTCATCCATTGTACTCTAGCGACAGAAATGATTCCACGTGCGCATCTGGGACAAGGTCGGAGCTATTCATGGGCCTGGCCGGTACCGTGTCCGATCCGTTGGGGTGGGCAGAACTGTCTCTCATCCACGTTAACTCGTCAACGACTTCAGTATTGGGGCGGAGAGGACGCTTATGCAGTTTGCAGGTGACGCCAAGCTGGGAGGGGTTGCCAGTGCTTTGGGGGAGGGGTCCTAATTCAAAGAGATCTGGTCAAGCTGGAGAAATGGTCTGAGGTCAGTCGGGTGAAGTTTAATAAGGACAAACGCCAAGGGCTCCACTTAGGAAGGAACAGCCCGTGTCACACACACAGCATGGGGAGAGACTGTCTAGGAAGGGGTACCACAGAAAGCGATCGAGGGGGACCACAAGATAATATGGGACCATAAGGGACCATATGGGATCATAAGGGACCACAAGATAATATGAGTCAACAGTGTGACGCTGTTGCAAACAAAGCCAACATGATTCATTCGCAGGAGTGTTGTGAGCCAGACCCGAGGAGTCAGTCGTCCGCTCTACTCTGTGCTGATTAGGCCTCAGTTGGAATAGTGTGGCCAGTTCCAGGCACCACATTTCAGGAAAGATGTGGAGAAACTGGAGAAGGTCCAGAGAAGAGCAACCAAAATGATGAAGGGTCTAGAGACCATGAGCTAGGAGGGAAGGCTGAAAGAATTGGGCTTGTTTAGTTTAGAAAAGAGAAGACTGAGAGGGGACATGAGAGCCGTTTTCAAGTACCTAAAAGGGCGTCACAAGGAAGAGGGAGAAAATTTAATCTCTGTGGATAGGACAAGAAGCAAGGGGCTTAAACTGCAGCAAGGGAGGTTGAGGTTGGTGCGGCGGCATAGGCACACCCCGTCACGGCTGTGAAAATATTCCGGGGTGAGGACACCTGCTGATTGGCCGCAGGGTCGTCAGCCGTGTCTATAGTCCGTAAATATCCCCTTGCCTCAGGGTAACACAGAGTCCGTAAGCGGCCCTGGTGGCAGGGCAGTATGGCCTACTGGCCAACGTCAGTAAATAGCCCTTGCCTCAGGGCAGCACAGAGAGTCAGTTAGTAGCCCTTGTCACAGGGCAGTATGGCCTAGTAGCCAGAGTCTGTGGGCATCCCTAGCCTCAGGGCAGTATTGCCTAGTAGCCAGCGTCTGTAAGCAGCCCTTCTCCAGAGCAGTGTGGCCTAGTAGCCAGAGTCTGTGGGCAGCCCTTGTCTCAGGGCAGTATTGCCTAGTAGCCAGAATCTGTGGGCATCCCTAGCCTCAGGGCAGTATTGCCTAGTAGCCAGCGTCTGTAAGCAGCCCTTGTCCAGGGCAGTGTGGCCTAATAGCCAGAGTCTGTGGGCAGCCCTTGTCTCAGGGCAGTATTGCCTAGTAGCCAGCGTCTGTAAGCAGCCCTTGTCCAGGGCAGTGTGGCCTAGTAGCCAGAGTCTGTGGGCAGCCCTTGTCTCAGGGCAGTGTGGCCTAAGGGCCAGAGTCAGTGGCACTGGGGGCAAGTGCCCCAGCAGGGAGAGCCAAGCCCACCCTGCCGCACCGGATCCTAACCCAGGGCCCCATGAGCAGCAGATGGGTCTACCACTCCCTCGGCGGGAATCTGGCCAAAACACGCCGAGTGTACCTGGGTGGGAAAGGCCGCTCCGGCACCATCCCTGGGTCGCTTCCTACCGGTGCTGCTGGGGCAACGTCCCACGTGGCAGCTGGGTTTCCAGGTTCCCCAGCAGCGGCTTCTCCCTGGGGCTCCGCTGGGGCCGTGTAGCCGCCATCTCCTGGGACTCCGGTTCCCGCTGTCTGGATCACTGGTGCTTGCTGCTCCGGAGCCCTGGCTAGAAGTCCTTCCCCTTCACCGGCCAGCCCAGCTCTCTGGCCTTTTCTGCTGCCCCAGCACTTGGGGCACGCCCAGTCCTGTTGAAGAGGCAGGACTTCCTCTTCCAGCAGGGTTTTGGCTACTCCTGCTCTGGTGCAGGGTTTGCCCACCCCATCATGGCTGGACATCAAGAAAAACTTCCTAACTGTCCGGGTGGCTAAACACTGGAACAAATTGCCCAGGGGGGTTCCTCCTGCCATGAGATTTAACAGATATTTTGAGCTAGGGTTTTATTTCAAGCACCCGTTCCACTGCCACATGTAGACGCGGGCAGTTATTCCGGGCTTGTCAATTTCAAAAAATGGCGCCCGGCTGGGAAGATGCAAATCAACTGCGGGATATTTAAATCCCGGGCTTGATTTGCAATTCCGAATGCCGACATTGGCAGGCCTATTTCGAATTAGGCTGCAAGTGTAGACATACCCTTAGTCTTCACAGCAGACTCCGAGAGAGCCCCCAAAGACTGCAAATCAGATAAGGATTGACGGCGCCAGGCTGGGTTTATTTTTAAGCGACGTACATTAATAGCTGTCAATAGACTCTGCTGAACCACTGTGCGTTTGTACCCCGTAACAATGGACTGGCTCAACACAACGAAACACTTCCCTTGCCCCCCTGAGCCATTCAAAGACTGTCCCCCAAGACACCACCTTATATACAGGGACAAACACATCACTGCTGACGCATGAGGTTGCCTTCCTCTGCTGTTGCCAGGCGACCACCAATCACCTTGTGCCTTGTGATCTGATTAGACCATCTCCATCCATCATGTATCAACCTCGACTCTTTCTTGAACCAGAGTTAGTATCTGTGGGGAGTCTAAGGGTTTATCTTAGACCCTTTTCTAAGGCTGTTTTTTCTCTCAGGCTGTTTATCTTAGACCCTTTTCCTGACCCTGATCTGGTATTTATGAGGAGTGGGTATCATGGCCTTTTTCAATGAGCCGGGTGTTTACAACTCCTGAAAAGGCCCCAGTGACTGGTCTCCACCTGGGACTGTGCTCTCTCAGCCTTGGACCTAGTACCAGTTAGTTCTAGCCCTGTTTATGTCAAGGTCTGGGAGCTAAGGTCTGCTTTTGCTCACAGCTTAGCTTTGCTTCATGTGCGCCATGTTTTGTCCATGGTTAGCTAGGCCTCAGAGCAGACCTGTGTTGCGTCGGCTTATGTCTCACGCCCTCCTCGTACGACATTCCCCCACTTTCGTTTTTTCTGGGGAGGATGTTTACCCATCATCCCAGAAAAGCACGATGCACGGACTGAAGATGCCCCAGTGGGCTAAACACTGGTATGTGGACACCTTGTTTTACCGTTCACACATTCGTGCCCCATCTGTCTCTTAGTCTGCACATTCCCTCGTACGACCGAGGGACAGATTTTATTTGCCAATTGTATCTTAGTCCCTTACGGTGGGCCTGGGAATGTTAGGCCTGGCACCATGACTGAGGAGTGTAATGTTATGACTGAGCCTTAGAAGCCCTTCCAAATCACATCTGTGAATGGATATCGGGGATATATTTGTAATGGATATGGGCATACCATGTATGTGTACATATGGAACACCCTTATAACTATTTATTTTCCAATCGCGCACACTCCTATTAGGGCAATTATAGTTATTCTCTGTATCATTACTGGTTTTGGGGTGACTAGGGTTGCCAGGTGTCCAATTTTCACCTGGACAGTTTGGTGTTTTAGCCTTCCATCCGGTAAAAAAAAATATAGAATACTGGACATACAAAATGTCCGGTATTTTCTGTTTTCCTCGGATGGAAGGCCGGCAGTGTCTGCGAGGGGTGCAAGGAGCAAGCTAATTTAAAGGCGCAGCAACCTCCTTTTTTTTTTTTCTTTTGCTCAACCAATTTTTCCCTGCCTGTTCGGGATTTTTTGTGACGGTATCTGGCAACTCTAGGGGTGACTGCTTTGAAATACTGGGATACGCATTGTTACAGAGTGTCCCATAAGATTCTGAATATAAGAAGTAAAACCAATGTGGAACGATGATATTACAAATGAGGCCTTGAGATATAATTATCTTGTAATTAATTACTACTGTCCATTCTGTCATGCTTTACTCTCACTACTGAGTGACACCCTCTAGGATAAGCTTAGCTGGGCAGGAAACAGGAACACTTAACTTTTTTGTTCCATTACATAAGAACATAAGAACAGCCGTACTGGGTCAGACCAAAGGGCCATCTAGCCCAGTATCCTGTCTACCGACAGTGGCCAGCACCAGATGCCCCAGAGAGGGTGGACCGAAGACAATGATCAAGTGATTTGTCTCCTGCCATCCCTGACAAACAGAGGCCAAGGACACCATTTTATCCCCTGGCTAATAGCCTTTTATGGACCTAACCTCCATGAATTTATCCAGCTTCTCTTTAAACTCTATTATAGTCCTAGCCTTCACCGCCTCCTCTGGCAAGGAGTTCCACAGGTTGACAACACGCTGTGTGAAGAACTTCCTTTTATTAGTTTTAAACCTGCTACCCATTAATTTCATTTGGTGTCCTCTAGTTCTTCTATTATGGGAACTAATAAATAACTTTTCTTTATCAGCCCTCTCCACACCACTCATGATTTCATAGACCTCTATCATATCCCCCCTCAGTCTCCTCTTTTCTAAACTGAAAAGTCCCAGTCTCTTTAGCCTCTCCTCATATGGGACCCGTTCCAAACCCCTAATCATTTTAGTTGCCCTTTTCTGAACCCTTTCCAAGGCCAAAACATCTTTTCTGGGGTGAGGAGATCACATCTGTACACAGTATTCAAGATGTGGGCGTACCATAGTTTTATACAGGGGCAGTAAGATGTTCTGGGTCTTATTTTCTATCCCTTTCCTAATAATTCCTAGCATCCTATTTGCCTTTTTGACAGCCGCCGCACACTGTGTGGAAGTTTTCAGAGAACTGTCCACAATAACTCCAAGATCTCTTTCCTGATTTGTCGTAGCCAAATTAGCCCCCATCATACTGTACGTATAGTTGGGGTTATTTTTCCCAATGTGCATTACTTTACACTTATCCACATTAAATTTCATTTGCCATTTTGTTGCCCAATCACTCAGTTTGGTGAGATCTTCTTGGAGTCCCTCACAGTCTGCTTCTGTCTTGACTATCCTAAACAGTTTGGTATCATCTGCAAACTTTACTACGTCACTGCTTACCCCTTTCTCCAGATCATTTATGAATAAGTTGAAAAGGATTGGTCCCAGGACTGACCCTTGGGGTACACCACTAGTTACCCCTCTCCAATATGAAAATTTATCATTTATTCCTACCCTTTGTTTCCTGTCTTTTAGCCAGTTCTCAATCCAAGAAAGGACCTTCCCTCTTATCCCATGGCCATGTAATTTACACAAGAGCCTTTGGTGAGGGACCTTGTTGCAGCTGTTCTGTGATATATCAGTAGTTGACCTAGATCAAGTTGTTTCTAATGGACGTTGTCTTTTGGATAAGCAACTGAATGGACAGTCATTAACTGATCAGCTATTTCTGCGTCAGGATTTAGCATTGATATGCAGCCTCTGAACAAGATTATTTTGAATGACATGTGCCGTAGTTAGAATACAGCAGTGTTTCTTAAACTTTTTAAGACGGAGGGACACCAAACAATATTTTTTTTATGAGGAACACCAAGGACTTTTTGTTGAGAAAAAAAAAAGAGGCTGGGGAAAAGGTGTTGAACAAAAAAAAAAAAGACTGGGTACTTGATGGGCACAGGGCGGATTGAAATAACCGATGGAATTTCGAAATAACAAAGAGTGGGTCTGTCATGGCTCACAGGTCGTGCCCACACTTGGCCCTTCATCTCCTCCCCCCCCCCCCCGAGTCTCCGAGCAGAGCCTCCAGCAACAGCCCCTCCCCAATCCATCGTCTTCTCCCCAGGTAAGAGGATCACCTGGGCCCCTCTTCTCCGCCTCCCTCCTCCATCCAATGTTCTCCCCTCGCTGGGGTCAGCTGGGCCGGTTGCCAGGTCCCTCTCTGCAGACCATTGTCCATCTTCTGGCCAGAACCGAATGTGTCCTCCAAACAGAGTCGGGGTCACCAGGGTCCCAGACACCCCGGCTCAAACTCTGGGCTGTTCTCTTAAACAACGAACTCCCCCCCTTTGTCACATTAAACCCATCACTGCCGGGCACTGAGTGCTCCCCTGTATCAAACACCCCCCTTTGTACCCCCAAACTCCCCGCTTCCTCACAGGGTCTACACAGCAAGCCGTTATTTCGAAATCATTTGGAGCCGGAAAGCTTCTTACTCTGGCTTCTGTATCCTCCCTTTCACCAGGTAGTAACGGAAGCCAAAGGAAGATCATTCTCCCTTTGACTTTCTGTGGTGTGGACGGTGCCCAAAGCCGAAAGAAGCTATTTCAACGGCAGCTTACGCAATCAACGTAGCTGAAGGTTAATTCAACTTTTGCCCTGCCACGCAGAAGTGCCCTGATTGACCTATAAGGGAATGCGGAAGCTGGTTTGTGCTGGTGAAGTAAATACAAATACTGAGCTTGTTTAGTCTGGAGAACAGAAGTTAGGGTATGTCTACACTAGCCCCCTAGTTCGAAGTTGCAAATGAAGCCCGGGATTTAAATATCCCAGACTTTATTTGCATGTTCCCGTCTGGCCGCCATTTTGAAATTCCACTAGCCCGAAGTAACTGCTACACACGGCAGTGAAACGGTAATTCGAACTAAGTCCTTAGTTCGAATTAAGTGCTACTCCTCCTGAAATGAGGTGTAAGGGGACATGAGACCAGTTTTCTAGGGTGTAAGAATGATTACAGGCAGGAGGAAGAAGAGCTGTTCTCTGTAATGCCAGAGGACAGGACAAGAAGCAATGGGCTTAAATTGCAGCCACGGTGGTTTAGGTTGGACATTGTAGTCAAAAGGGAGTATTTTATTGTGGGTATAAGAATATAATTCTAAAGATGGTAATAAGTAGAGTGTTTGCTAAAAGGGCTTGGCTCTTGTTAACATGGCTTCTTGTCTAGATTGCAAACTCAGTGGTGTACGGTTCTTTTGTGATTTCCCCGCATCACTACTCCTGGCTAAAATGTAATCCTGTCTCCAATTCGGGCTGGGGAGGGCTTGTGTTCACAGCTGCGGAGACGTGTCAGGTTGCAGAAGTAGCTTGTGTTTCTCTGTTTCAGCCAAAACAACCAGGTACCCAGTGGCACCTTCAGGACTCATCTGGCGTAAACTTCTGTGCGTGGCAACTCACTTCATCAGATGCATGAAGGGCAAGAAAAAGACACAGAAAGGAGGGCTGCAGAGCAGGGTGGGGGAGCGTTACATCAAAGCACATGCAAGCAGGGTGGGTGTGGATAAGAAGGTGAGACTATCTAACCTGGAAAATGATTTACGGGAACGAACGCTTCCGTGGGAGAGCCAAGTGAGTCTGTAACTGGGAAAACTTAAAAAACAATGAACAGCTCACTTCTTCAGATGACTGGAGTGTGAAACATCCAGTTTCAAAATAAATAGGGGATGGGGGGTGGAGAAGGAAGGGAAAAAATAGTGAATTAGAGCAGTGTTTTTCACCTTATTTTATAAAGTAACCCCTTTAAAAAAAAAGGATTATAAGTACCCCCAGTACCTACAGTTTTCAGACACACACATTTTTTTTCTACCATTGCAACACATTTGTTTAAACAA
Source organism: Pelodiscus sinensis (assembly GCF_052426305.1). Taxonomy (NCBI): domain Eukaryota; kingdom Metazoa; phylum Chordata; order Testudines; family Trionychidae; genus Pelodiscus; species Pelodiscus sinensis. Next base: position 30,983,702 of record NC_143069.1, on the reverse strand, counting down.
GTTAATCGTAGCCGGGCGGGTGGTGACATTTTGGGGTGTAAAAAGTACAAAAATTGTAAAATGCTGTAAAACTTATAACAAAAATTCAGTTTTCTCCACATGTCAGTTGTGTTGACATACTCCGCCTCCCTGATTTCTCTCCAGTACTCCTAAGGGGACTCATACCACTGGTTGAGAAACACTGAATTAGAGGGTTCATGTTACCTGAAGCTGCTAGAGAAGGTACAGAATGTTCTTAAGGACCTATTGTTTGTGGAAGGTAATGCGCTTGTCAGGTGGCGTCTTTATTCATACCTTTGTGATGGCTCCCAGCCCTGTAAATGAACTTACCTTCCAACACTTCCCTGAGGGTTTGGCTTGTGGAATTGGCCTAAAACAACCCCTGACTTTGAGAGTTATTCATGAGTGCCCGGGCAGTCCTGAGGATTATGGAAATTACAGGCAGAATTATGGGAATGAACAAACCATTCTCAATCTCTATTCAGTCCCGACGGTGTCCAATTTGCTGAGGAATTCCAGCTTGGCCGTGGTGTGTTGCAGGCCATTTTTGAAGCTCTTTTGCTTGAGCATTGGCAACGAGCAAGTCTACGCCTGTGGGAGGTTGAAATGGTCCCCCACTGGTCTTTGTAGGGTCCCATGCTTGGCGTCTGGCATGCGTCTGTTTATTCCGCAGTGCCAAGACAGTCCGGTTTGTCTTTTGGTGGTCCTCGGGGAGGTTTTATCTGGTCTGTTGCTTTCTTTGTTGGGTCTGTCCTGTGGTAGGTGGCTTCTGTTCACGCCTGGCCTGGTCCATCTCTTTCTGCACTTTCCCCAGGTGGGCGCTGTAACTTTAAGAAGGTTGGACAGAGATCCTGGAGGTGTTTGGTGCTCTCTGAGGGACTGGAGCTAATGAAGCTGTCTCAGAGCTTGCCTCTAGACTAGGGGTGTGGGACCTAAGGCCTGGGAGCCGGATGTGGCTCCAGCTTGCCTGGATTCGGCCCCCGAGGCTTGTGGCTCCCCCCAGCTCCCGGCACCAGTGAGCTGACACTGGCACACCACCCTGTAGCATCGGCTGCCTGCTGCGGGGAGACGGGGGGGCTCCGAGACTCACAGACTGGAGTCAGGCAAGCCTGGGGCTGGATCTGACCCATGGCCTCTGCCTGGTGCAGGGGGGAGGAAGCCGCTCCATGTGCTGCTGCTTCCCCCTGCTGGAGAAACAGCAGCACAGCAAAGCTTTTCCCACGCTGCTCCGATTGGCTGTAATCGCGGCCAATAGGAGCAGCAAGGGGTGACGGAGGACACAGAACCATGTGCCTCCCCAGAGAGCTGCACCAAGGCCGTCCTTACCTGAATACGTAGCTGCGGTAGGGCACCCGAAAATTGGGGGCACCCCTGTGTCTTAATGTCTACCCTCCTGCCTCTTCCTAGCCCTCTTCCGTGGCTCTGCTTCCTCCGGAGAGCAGAACAATGAGCCGGCGAAAGAGCCAATCCAGTGGTAACAAGCCATTTAACAAGCATTGGGAGCCCTCAGGTGTAGCCTGTCGGTTTCCGAATTTACGGTGTGAGTCGACAGCTGAACTTAGCCGAACTTTTTATTTCAGAATATTTCACTGGCATGTGTGGCTGAAGGTTATAAACTCACCGCTTTGAAAGCAGGTCTCCCTGCTCCCCCGGCTGCCCTCTGGCATGGGGGCATGACTTTAATAGTGCTGCATGGGGTCCCATAAACCTTAAGGAGCCGGGCTCCTGCCAGTCCAGATCAATGCTCCCATGTCGACCACACAAAAACCCGGGGTCTCCCTGCAAGAGGCCTTTAATTTATAGTAGCAAATCCATCATCTTAGGCCCATGCAAGATCTGGGCGAGTCACCCAATGCCTACGCGGTGAGTCATCTGTGGCGCCTTCTTCTGGGGGGGCGGGTCTCCATGCTGCTGCATTCCCCTCCAAAGAGGGGGCTCCCAAAAGTAGTCCCTTGCCTCAAGAGATCCAGTCTTCTTTCAATGGGCCCACTTCCCAGGTCCCATTGTTCTTGGATCTGGCTTCCATCCCCTCTCCAACCATTGCAACTGCCCGGAGATGCCTTATCCATTCATAACTCATCCACACGTCAGGGCAATCCATTCAGCCAAAGGTAGGGGGGAGATCTAGTCTGGTTACAAAGACATTCTCTTCTGGTTCTCATTTTAGGGACTATCCTACCAAGACTTAATACAAAAGACTGACTACCAAGTTTCTATGGTCTATATCAGTATTTCTCAACCTTTTTTTAAAATAAAGTACCCCTTTTTCAAAAAAAAAATGTATAAGTACCCCCAGTACCTACAGTTTTCAGACAAACAAATTTTTTTTTCTACTATTGCAACACATTTGTTTAAAGATGTGGAGAGGGATAGTTCAGTGGTTTGAGCATTGGCCTGCTAAACCTAAGGTTATGAGTTCAAGCCCTATGGAGGGGATTTGGGGCAAAAATTTGTCAGGGATGGTACTTGGTCCTGCTGTGAAGGCAGGAGACTGGATTCAAGGGCCCTTCCAGCTCTAGGAGAGAGGCGATCTCCATTCATTTCTTTTTTTCCAAAGAACTTAATCGTAGCTGGGCAGGCGATGAAATGTTTGGGTGTAAAAAGTATAAAAAGAACAAAGCGCTGTAAAACTTACAACAAAAATTCAGTTGTCTCCAAACTGCAGTTGTGTTTATATACCCCCCCCCGACTTCTCTCGAGTACCCCAAGGGTCCTCATACCACTGGTTGAGAAACACTGGTCTATATGTGTAGGGTAAACATTTCGGAGGCAGGCTATAATATTCTGTTAAGAACCCCTATTCTAAATTTCCAATCTGAAGCTGACACACAAACACGGCACATGATCGTTACTCCCCTCCCCCCGCCTCGCCCATGGACGAAAGGTCGTCAAAGAGCTAATGACCCAGGATGGGAGACAGGACATGACACATTCAATAGTGCTAGGAACAAATACACAATTGTCAAGTCCTCCTAATGTCTCTGCTTTAATCCCCAGATGGACCACATCCCTGCAAAGATACCTTCCTGAAGTTGACAGACACATCGCCACTTCACACATAATTGATAATTGATGTCTGCTTTCTTTAAATACTTGTTGTAAGCTATTATGTAAGCTATGGGAGGAAAACACTATGTCACCTTTAGTAATAAACCGTTAGATTGTAAATTCTAAAGGATTGGCTTAGCGTGACCTTGTGGGTAAGATCCAGTCACGCACATCAGCCCCTGTCCTTGCAATCCCCACCCCCATGCATCCCTGCAGCCCCCTCCCTGCTCCCATGTATCCCTGCACCCCCCTCCCCAGATTCAATGCTGTCACCCCACTAGCTCCTGGACCCATGCCCCAGCCTGTGACCCCCCCCCCCAGCAGCCCTGTGTGCCCCCCTCTGTCCTAACCTGGCTTCACAGATAGGGTGCTGTGATGAACTGCTACTCTCGGGGGGATTCTAATCCCCCTCCACACACACACTCCCTTCTGGGCACAAAATAGATTCAGTCCCTGAAGCGCTGCACTTCGCCCTCTGGCCCACCAGGGGTCGCTGGGGTGCCAGAACAGCCTTCAGGCCACTCACTGTTCTGGTCTCATAGCGGCCTCTGGTGGGCAAAAGTGGAACTGCAGCCCTTCTTGGCCAGAAAGGATTTTGTGCAGGGTGGGGGGAAGCCAAATGATGTGGAGCGTGTGAATTCTGTGCAGGTGCGATGATACCCAGAATTCCCCCCACCCCCCCGTCAGCAGTGGCGGACAGTTCCCACACTGGTGTGATGAATTGCCCCCACTCGGGGGTGCCGCCTGATGGATTGAGGGGTACCTCCGAGTCCCTCCCCCCATTTCACCGTCCGGCTGAGCCAGGCCCTGGAGCCTGCTCTAGCACACACCCAAGAGGGGGCCCAGCCAGCTGGAGAAAGACACTGGACCGGCCTCAAGCGCACACGCCCTCAGGGGCGCAAATCCCAAACTGTGTTGTCTGGCGCGGCACAGAGACCCGTAGTGCGTCAGCTCTTCGAATGTCACCTCCTCCCTTAATGTGGAGGAGGATGTGCGCCGCTTTATGTCACCCCTCCCCGCCCCAGGTATGAGTTTCACAAAGTGGGTTCGGAGACAACCGATTTCTTCCCGGAAAACGACGGGTGTTGAGTGTGCATAAGGCAGAGCAAACGGACCAAGCAAAGCAGATTCCTGAGCAAACAAACTCGCCAACAAAGCTCAATGCGCTAAAGAAACAGGCCGCCAGCAGTAATTTCTCGCCCTGAATGTTGTTGTAGGCGTGTCTCTCGCAAGCCAGACACTTTCCCCCGCCTCGGGAAGTGTGTTCTTCCCCAGTGCAGTCTTCAGGGTTTGCAGCAGCCATCTTGGGCAGAGATTCAGGGAAGAATTCATCCCAGCTCCGGTGTGTGTGGGAGAAGTGCGGGGTCCGGCACACCTAGGCCTCAGTGCATCACCCCCAGACCAGGGGGCTGGCGGAGATACACCAGTGGGGCGCTAAAGCGAAGCTGAAGACATTTATGCACTGGACTAGGAGGGTTAGCTCAGCGGTTTGAGCATTGGCCTGCTAAACCTAAACCCAGGGTTGTGGTTCAATCCTTGCAGAGGCCATTTAGGGACTGGGGCAAAAATTGTCAGGGATGGTGCAGGCAGCGCTGGATGGCCCCACAAGGTCATCAAGCAGCTGAATGAGTGGAACCAGCCAGCGGGTGCACTGTGGCAGTATGATGGGGGCAGGGAGAATTGGATGCTGGCTGGGTGTGGGTGTTGGGAAGGGCAGGGACACAATCTGATCCCTTGGTGGGTCTGTTCCCTAGGAGCGGAGCTGACTCCTTGCTGGAATCTAGTTGTGTCTCAGACCAGCTCGGCCCGGAGGCAGAGATCCGGGAGGGGCTGCGCTCCCACCAGCTGCTCTCTGACAACTCTGGCCTCACTAACCTGGTTGTGCACCGGATGGAGACGGGCTCCCACCCCCGAGCGCTGCTCCCCGTTCAGAGTCAGGGGGAAGACGGCCCAGGACTTGGAGAGAGAGCGAGCTCCGACATGCTGGCGCTAGGGGTGATCCAACTGCCCTCCAGCCCCTGGGCCTCTCCGGCAGTGCAGGTCCCCAAGCACAGGTCGATCCGATTCTGCATGGACTAGCGGAAGCTAATCGCCCTCCCCCAAGCCTAGCTCCTGGACAAGCCGGGGGAAGCTCGCTACCTTGCCGCCATGGACCTCACCAAGGGCTATTGGCAGGTGCCGCTGGACCCCGAGGCCAGGCTGAAATCGGCGTTTATCACCCTGGTGGGGCTCTAGGACTTCCTGGTTCTGCCCTTTGGCCTCCGGAGGGTGTTGGGTGTTGGCCTCCTTCCAGCGCCTGGGGACCAGCGGCGGAGGGGGATGGAGAGCTTTGCCTTGGCTCACATCGACGATATTTGTGTCTTCAGCCAGACCTGGCAGGACCCCGTGGCCCAGGCCAGCCGAGTGCTGGTTCCCCCCACACACACAAACACAGCCGCTCTCCACGCGGTTCCACCAACCGGACGGAGCTGGAGCCGGGGCTGCGGTGAGGCTGCCCCAGTGGGGACAGCCACACCGTGGCCCCAGCTCCTGCTGCTGTCCCGCTCCCTCCCCGCTCTGGCTGCCCCCCGCCTGGCTCACCCTGCTGCTGTGTGGGGAAGTGGGTGGAAAGGGAATTCCCTTATGGCTGGGGTCTCCCACCTTTCTAACCACAAGGTCACTGTTTCAATTTCAGTGTGATGTCAGATCCACCTCAACCCCAGATACCCTTCCCGCCCCTTCTCCAAGGCCTCCCCCCTCCCTCCATCCCCCTTCCTCCCTGAGCCTCACTCGCTTGCACCAGGCTGGCCAAGGGGTTTGGCGTGTGGGAGGGGCTCCGGGCTCAGCCGAGGGCAGGGGTTGGGGTCCAGGAGGGGGTTCAGGGTGCAAGCTCTGGGAAGGAGTTTGGGTGCAGGGGGACTCACGGCAGGGCCAGGGGTTCAGGGAGCAGACTGGCTGGGCACCGTCTAACTGAGACGGCTTCCAGGTGGTGGAGCAGTGGGCTTTCGGCAGCTTACTCCTGGCCTGGCCCTGCACCGCTCCTGAAAGCAGCTGGCAGGTACGGCAACGGCTCCATGGCGCCACGTGCTGCTCCTCCTCTACCGGCACTGAGCCCACAGCGTCCACCGGCCACGGTTCCCCGTTACTGCTCAATAGGAGCTGCAGGAGGGGTGTGTGCAGGCAAGGACAGCGTGTGGAGACCCCCTGCTCTGCCTCTCTCAGGGGCTGCAGGGACATGCCCGCCACGTCCAGCAGCAGCAATCGCCACGGGGCTGATGACTCCAGCCAGGGCAGGTGCGGCAGTTTAGAACTCACGGCCCGAAGAATTACATGTAAGCGCAAGAGAAATGAAAGCGATGAAACGCACAGACCAGTCAGAAACCCAGAATACCCCACTCTGCAAGCAGCAGCAGCAGGAACAACAACCCACGTGTGTGTTGGGTCAGGAGAGGAGAGGGAAGGACAGGGTGTGTGTGAGTGTGACAGAGACACACACTGTGTGAGTGTGACAGAGACACACACTGTGAGTGTGACAGAGACACACACTGTGTGAGTGTGACAGAGATTTGCATTGCGAAGCTCCCTCCATCCTCTTCTCTCTGGGTCGGGATGGGATACAGGAGTGGGGGGAGGAGGGACACCAGGGAGGAGGGACACCCTGGCATCAGCACCCCCCCTCTTCTCCCTCCCACACCCTGCACAGCCACTCCCACTCCCTCCCACACCCTGCCCAGGGGGGCAGCTCCAAGGCAGAGGGCAGGAGCAGCAGGACTGTGGCAGGAGGGACAACTGAAGTGCCAGCTCTTGAGAGCTTCCTAGTCAAGCCAGTCAGGATCCCCTGTCAGAGGCTCCAAGATCGACCCGTCGATCCCGATCGACTGGTTGATGACCACTGCCTTATGGGGAACCCCCAGTGGGCGGGGCTAATTAAAAGCTGGGGGCGTGGCCTGGCAATGTGCGGACTGGCAGTTGGGAACTGCTGCTCCGGAAAGCCTGTGCGTGTGCCTCAGTTTCCCCGGGGCACTGCACTAATACTTCACAGGTGAGGAAAATTTTAGGTGTGACTCTCACTGAAGGAGGCTGCCCCGGCCCCAGCACGTACGCAGTGGCCAATGACCCTCCTAACCTGAGCAGATGTCTCCTTTTTGCCCGGGAAGCAGAACCAAAGCCCGGGGAAGGGGCTCGGGCCGGGCTGTGTGGTGTTCGTCCCAGCTGGTTTGGGGCGCAGGGGGAGAGTTCGGGCCCTCGTTCTGATTGTACTGACTGCTTCTGTGAGCAAGACGCGAGGAGTCGTTCTTCCGCCTGCTCTGCACGGATCAGGCCTCAGCTGGAGGACTGTGGCCAGTTCTGGGCAGCATATTTCAGGAGAGATGTGGAGAAATGGGAGAAAGAAGAAGAGTAACAAAATGATGGAAGATCTAGAGAACATGAGCTAGGAGGGGAGACTGAAAGAATTGGGCTTGTTTAGTTTAGAAAAGAGAAGACCAAGAGGAGACAGGACACCGGTTTTCAAGTACTTAAAAGGATGCTACAAGGAAGAGAGAGAAAAATTGTTCTCCTTAGCCTCTGAGGACAGGACAAGAAGCAATGGGCTTAAATTGCAACAAGGGAGGTTTAGGTTGGACATTAGGAAAAACTTCCGGGGTGGTTCAGCACTGGAATAAATTGCCCAGGGAGGTTGTGGAATCTCCATCCCTGGAGATATTTCAGAGCAGGTTGGACAGACACCTGTCAGGGATGCTCTAGACCCGTGGTCCACAACGCGAAAGTGCCCGCCGGGCCATTTCTGTGCACCCGCCGAGTGATTGGGGCCAGCCCCGCCCCCGGGCACGCGGCACAGAGGCAGCGCCAGCCCCTGGCATGCAGCACAGGAGTGGCGCCATCCCCGGGCATGCAGCACATGGGCTGTTCTGGCCCCGGGCACAGGCGTATGGGCGGCCCCGCCCCTGGGCGTGCGTCACAGGCGCGGTGCCAGCCCCGGGAGTGCGGCGCATGGGTGGTGCCAGTACCGGGCACCCGGCGTATGGGTGGCCCCGTCCCCAGGTGCGTGAGCAGCCCCATCCCGGGGCGCATGCACAGCCCCGCCCCCGGGTGCCTGGCACGTGAGTGGCCCCGCCCCCGGGCGCCCGGCAGCCCCCAAAGGTTGGGGACCATTGCTCTAGACGGTGCCTGGTCCTGCCATGAGGGTCGTGACTCGATGACCTCTTGAGGTCCCCTCCCCTTCTATGATTCTGGTTCCTGTGCTGCCAAGTCTGTTCTACACGTGTCCCTGGCGCCCAATAAACCTCTCAGAGGGGTAGCCGTGTTAGTTTGTCACTTAAAAAAACTTTAAAAACTAATAAGCCCATTCTACCAGCTGGCCAAAAGTCTCTTCTGGCTGCGTATGTGGGGGGGGCCGGCCCCGTGACACCTTGCGCCTTGCTGACAGTGACCAAAGACAACAAAATAGAAGCAAAATGCAGGACAATGTAGCACTTTAAAGACTAACAAGATGGTTTATTAGATGATGAGCTTTCGTGGGCCAGACCCACTTCCTCAGATCAAATAGTGGAAGAAAGTAGTCACAACCATATATACCAAAGGATACAATTTAAAAAAATGAACAAATATGAAAAGGACAAATCACATTGCAGAACAGAAGGGGGATGCGGGGGGGTGGGAAGGGGGAGGAAGGAAGGTAAGTGTCTGTGAATTGCTGATATTAAAGGTAGGGAGAGTGGGATGTTTGTGAGTTAATGGTATTACAGGTGATAATTGGGGAAACTGTCTTGGTAATGGGTGAGAAAGTTCAAAGACTTGTTAAGTCCTTGTTGGTAAGTGTCGAATTTTAACATGAATGACAGTTCAGAGGATTCCCTTTCAAGTGCAGATGTAAAAGGTCTTTGTAGCAGAATGCAGGTGGCTAAGTCATTTAGAGAGTGTCCTTTCTGGTTAAAGTGGCAAGAAACTGTTTTCTCTTTGTGATCTTGTCTGATATCTGTTTTGTGGGCATTAATCCTTTGGCGAAGTGTCTGAGATGTTTGTCCAATGTACATAGCAGACGGACACTTTCGGCACATGATAGCATAGATTATATTTCTGGATGCGCAGGAATATGTGTTCTTGATCTTATAACTCACTTGGTTAGGTCCAATAATGGTATCAGCAGAATGAATATGTGGACAAAGCTGGCAACGGGGTTTGTTGCAAGGGAAGGTACCAGGGTTGGTATTAGTGTGGTATGTCCTGTGGTGGTTGGTAAGAATCATCTTGAGGTTAGGTGGTTGTCTATAGGAGACTATGGGTCTGTCTCCCAGAGCCTCTTTGAGTATGGTATCCTGTTCCAATATAGGCTGTAGTTTATTGATAATGTGTTGGACAGGTTTAAGTTGGGGATTGTAGGTGATGACAAGTGGTGTTCTATTGTTGGTTTTCTTGGGTCTGTCTTGAAGTAGATGGTTTCTAGGTATTCGTCTGGCTCTTTCAATTTGCTTTTTTGTTTCTCTGGGTGGGTAGTTGAGATTTATAAATGTTTGGTAGAGATCCTGAAGCTTCTGGTCTCTGTGCAGGACAATGTAGCACTTTAAAGACTAACAAGATGGTTTATTAGATGATGAGCTAAATAGAAGCAGGCGAGCAAAACTACCCCCCTTGGACACTAGGCGACAACCAGGGGAAGCAATTTCTTTCACCTCCTCCCCTCCAGATACTGCGGGTGTGTCCCTCAAACCTGGGCCAGTCCCCTCTGTTGGGGTCTTCAGGTCTCTGAGGGTCCCTGTTGCTCACAGCACCGGTGGGGGGTGGGGAGAAAAGCCCAACGCGGCCCCCTGTGTTCGGGTTTATACCCTCTGACTGGTTGGCAGCGCTGAGTCCCCGGCCTGGCGGCGTGTTGAGTGAGGAAACGTTTCCTGTTGCTTCTCGTCAAGCTGCTGACTGTTCATTTCCTCGGGTCCCCCCTAGTTCCTGTGTTACGGCCAGGCGTGAATAACACTCGCTTATCCGCCTCCTGTCGGGGTCTCTGAAAAGGCCCCTTTTTTTAATCTCTCCTCACACAAAAGCCGTCCCAGACCCCATTCCCTTCTGTTGCCCTTTGGGGAACCTTTTCCAACGCCAGTCGTTTTTTCTTTTTTTTTTTAGCTTGGGCCACCATGGAAGGATAAAACCTTTTTCTGCAGCCAGGCTGGAAAAGAGAAGACCCAGAGGGGACCTGGTAGCAGCTTTCAAGCACCTAATACGGTGTCACAAGGAGGGAGAAAAATTGTTCTTGGCCTCTGAGGATAGAACAAGGAGCAAGGGGCTTAAACCGCAGCAAGGGAGGATGAGGTTGGACATTAGGAAGAACTTCCTGCCAGTCAGGGTGGTTCAGCACTGGAATAAGTTGCCGAGGGGGGTTGTGGAATCTCCGTCCCTGGAGATATTGAAGAGCAGGTTGGACAGACGCCTGCCAGGGATGCTCTAGACGGTGCTTGGTCCTGCCGTGAGGGCCGGGGCCGGGGCTCAATGACCTCCTGGGGTCTCTTCCCATTCGAGTGTTCTGGGATTCGCCCTGCGGCAGTGGGATATGGGAGCCAAATGGGTTAGCACAAGTGGGCTGGGAGCCAGGAGTCCTGGGTTCTCTCCCTGGGCTCTGGGAGGGGAGTGGGGGCTAGTGGTTAGAGCGTGCGGCCTGAGAGCCAGAAGTCCTGGGTTCTCTCCCTGGGCTCTGGGAGGGGAGTGGGGGCTAGTGGTTAGAGCAGGCGGCCTGAGAGCCAGGAGTCCTGGGTTCTCTCCCTGGGCTCTGGGAGGGGAGTGGGGGCTAGTGGTTAGAGCGGGCGGCCTGAGAGCCAGGAGTCCTGGGTTCTCTCGCTGGCTCTGGGATGGGAGTGGGGACTAATGGTTCGAGCATGTGACCTGAGAGCCAGGACTCCTGGGTTCTTGCTCTGGGAGGGAAGTGGGGACTAGTGGTTAGCGCAGGTGGCCTGAGAGCCAGGACTCCTGGGTTCTATCCCTGGGCTCTGGAAGGGGAGTGGGGGCTAGTGGTTAGCGCAGGTGGCCTGAGAGCCAGGAGTCCTGGGTTCTCTCCCTGGCTCTGGGATGATAGTGGGCACCAGTGGTTAAAGCAGGTGGCCTGAGAGCCAGGACTCCTGGGCTCTGGGAGGGGAGTTAGGGTGGGGGGGAGCAGCCAGGACTCCTAGGTCCTATTATGAAGACTGGGCAGTACTGCCCCCCCCTTTTCCTCGCCGCAGCTGGTTCCATTCCTCCCAGGGCACCTTTGGACCTGGGCACTTGCCAACCCTGGCAGAGCTCAGGGAGGGGCCGCGTGGGTGGGTGTGCCCCCAGCAGTCTGGGCACAAGCGGTGTGGGGAGGGAGGGGAGTGACCGGAGAAGCATGGCAGGGCCTGGACGGGACGGGGGCGGGGGGCTGGCCTACTCCTTTCTCATTGCCCCTGTAAAGACCGTGGTCTGGACAGATCAACCTAGGTGCAGGGAGTGTGGGGGGATGGATTTTGGTTTTCCCGAGGATGGGGAATACTCTGGAGGGGATAATCCTGTCCCCCCCCCCCCCCCCCCGAAGGAGCAGAGACTGGCAGGGCCCCTGCGTGGAGGCAGGCTAGCAGAGAACTCCCTGAGAGGCCGTATGGCTTGCCCCAAATCACCCCCCAAAACCCTGGTGGAGAATAGAACCCAGGCCACCTGGTTTCCAGCCCTCTCTAACCACTACACCCCGCTCCCCTCCCACATCTGGGGTGGAACCCAGGCGTCCTGGCTGCCAGCTTCTGCTTTGCAGCTTGGGGCCAGCACCCGAAGGGTTAACAGGAGCCCAGCCCAAGCAGGGAGGGAGGGGTGGGGCTAAGAACCTAGTTTCCAAAGGGCCCCATGGGAGAACTCCCTCCGGTTCAGGTTCAGCTGCTTGTGGCTGCAGCCTACGCTCCCAGGAGGGGCTCTTTCTTGCCTCTGGCTATGACAGGTGAGCTGGTGGGGGTGGGGGAGGTGATCCTGGGTGCCTAGGTTCTGTCCTAGATCTGGGAGGGGAGAGGGGGATAGTGGTTAGAGCAGGGGAGCTGGGAGCCAAGATGGCTGGGTTCTGCCCTGGATCTGGGAGGGGAGAGGGGACTAGTGGTTAGAGCAGGGAAGCTGGAAACTAGGATGCCTGGGATCTGTCCTGGAAGTCGGGGCAAGGGGGGCAGGGAACTAGGATGTCTAGGAAGGGAGTGGAGCCTAGTGGTTGGGAAGGGGCTGCCCCCTCCCAGCTGCCCACTGCCGACAAAAACTTTCGTCCTGATCTGCAGCGCCCTGTGTGCTGGGAATTTTTCTCCCTGTTTGGTACAGGGGCCCATCTACCCCGGTATCCCGGCTGTGTCCCTGCCCACCCTTCTGCTGTTCCGTAGCAGAGTCCCCTTGGTGGCCAGTGGAGGGACCTCCCAGCAGGTGCCCTGGGAGCCCCCCAGTCCCTACAGCTGTTTCTCTTTGCAGGGGAGGGCTTGGAGCTGGGCGCCCAGCTGGCCCTCAAGGGGGCCGTGCTGGAGCTGCTGGTGAGCCACCCAGGGGGCATCCCTCTGCGAAATTTCGGGGGCCTTTTCTACCAGCACCACAGCCGACGCCTGGATCTAGCCCGGCACGGGTACCTCTCGCTGCGCCACCTCCTGGGCGACATGAAGGAGCTGGTGACTCTGGACGAGGAGGGTGAGGAGACAAAGGCTCGGTGCCGGCACCTGGCCTGCAACCCGCTGCTGGAGGCCAAGCGCCCCAAGAGACGCCACCGGCCCCGCCGGAGCCGCAAAGAGGTGCCGCCCGAAGGACAGCCGTCAGAGGCTGCTAACACAGGTATGGTTGCAGGGTGTAGGGGGCTGCCCCTAGTGTGGGGAGATAGGAGGCTGCTCCCTGGTGGGGATGGGAAATGCATGGACCGCACTGCAGGTGCTGGCTACACTACCAGGCGCAACAGTGATTTGTCAGGACTGATCTGTATCAGGACTCCTTGGGCCTTCCCCTGGCTCTGGGAGCAGAGGGGAGGAGTTTAGTGGTTTTATTCCCGGTTTTGCCATCTACCTCAGGCAAATTCTCTCTCTCGCCCCCTCAAAAATCATAGAACACTAGAACGGGAAGGGATCTCAAGAGGTCAGCAAGTCCCATCTCCTGCCCTCACAGCAGGACCAAGCATCATCCAGACCAGCTCTGGCAGGTGTCTGTCCAACCTGCTCTTAAATATCTCCAGTGGTGAAGAACCCACAACCTCCCTAGGCAACTTATTCTAGTGTTTCACCACCCTGACAGGCAGGAAGTTTCTCCTAATGTCCAACCTCAACTTCCCTTGCTGCAGTTTAAGCCCCTTGCTTCTTGGCCTAGCCTCAGAGGCCAAGAATAATTTTTCTCCCTCCTCCTTGTGACACCCTTTTAGATACTTGAAATCCGCTCTCATGTCTCCTCTCCATCTTCTCTTTTCTAAACTAAGCCAAGCCCAGTTCTTTCAGTCGTCCCTCATGTTTACTTTTCTAGACCTTTAATTGTCTTTGTCGCTCTTCTCTGGACCCTCTCCAATTTCTCCACATCTCTTCTGAAGTGTGTGTGTGTGTGTGTGTGTGTGTGTGTGTGGGAGAGAGAGAGAGAGAGAGAGAGAGAGGGGCCTTATCAGCTCAAAGCAGAAGGGGAGAAGGACTCCGGGTGCCTTGTTTACAACACTCCTGTTAATGCAACCCAGAATGGGGTGTGTGGGTGTGTCTGCAACAGTGTCACACTGCTGACTCATACTTAGCTGGCTCGTGATCCACTGTGACCCCTAGATCCCTTTCTGCAGAGCTCCTTCCTTGACAGGCATTTCCCAATTTGTGTACATGTGACACAGATTGTTCCGCCCTACACGGGGCACTTTGTTAAATTTCAACCTATTGACCTCAGACCATTTCTCCAGCTTGTCCAGATCCGTTTGAATTAGGACCCCTCCTCCAAAGCACTTACAACCCCTCCCAGCCTGGTATCATCTGCAAACTTAATGAGCATCCTCTCTGTGCCACCATCTAAATCGCTGATGAAGATATTGAACAGAACTGGACCCTGCAGAACCCCACTTGTTAGCCCTTGCAGCATAAGAGCATAAGCATGACCAGACAGGGTCAGACCAAAGGTGCATCCAGCCCTGTACCCTGTCTGCCCACAGTGGCCAATGCCAGGTGTCGCAGAGGGAGTGAATCGAACAGGTAACGATCAAGTATCAGAGAGGTAGCCATGTTGGTCTGAATCTGCTTTCGTGGGCAAAGACCCATTTCGTCAGATGCATGCATCTGACAAAGTGGGTCTTTGCCCACGAAAGCTTATGCTCCAACACTTCAGTTAGTCTATAAGGTGCCACAGGACTCCTCGCAGGTCATAATCAAGCGATCTCTCTCCTGCCATCCATCTCCAGCCTTTGACAAACAGCGGCTAGGAACACCACTCCTTACCCATACTGGCTACTAGCCATCTATGGACTTAATCTCCATGAATTTATCTCGTTCTCTTTTAATCCCTGTTATAGGCCTAGCCTTCACAGCCTCCTCAGGCAAGGAGTTCCACAGGTTGACAATGAGCTGCGTGAAGAAGAACTTGCTTTTATTTGTTTTAAACCTGCTGCCCATTAGTTTCATTCGGTGGCCCCTAGTTCTTATATTATGGGAACAAGTAAATCTTTTTTCCTTATTCACTTTCGCCATGACACTCATGATTGTATAGACCTCTATCCTATCCCCCCTTAGGGTGTGGACATTAAAGAGACAGGGACTTTTCAGCGTGGAAAAGAGGAGACTGGGGGTGTGTCTAGACTACATGCCTCCTTCGACGGAGGCATGTAGATTAGCCAGATCGGAAGAGGGAAATGAAGCCGCGATTAAAATAATCGCGGCTTCATTTAAATTTAAATAGCTGCCCCGATCTGCCGATCAGCTGTTTGTCGGCAGATCGGGGCAGTCTGGACGCGATGCGCCGACAAAGAAGCCTTTCTTCATCGGCACAGGTAAACCTGGTTTCACGAGGCTTACCTGTGCCGATGAAGAAAGGCTTCTTTGTCGGCGCATCGCGTCCAGACTGCCCCGATCTGCCGACAAACAGCTGATCGGCAGATCGGGGCAGCCATTTAAATTTAAATGAAGCCGCGATTATTTTAATCGCGGCTTCATTTCCCTCTTCCGATCTGGCTAATCTACATGCCTCCGTCGAAGGAGGCATGTAGTCTAGACACACCCCCAGTCTCCTCTTTTCCACGCTGAAAAGTCCCTGTCTCTTTAATGTCTCCTCATATGGGATCCGTCCCAAACCCCTCATCATTTTAGTTGCCCTTCTCTGAGCCTTTTCTAATGCCAGTATATCTGGCATGACTGGGAACCGTTAATAACTACTCTCTGAGAACGGTTATCCAGCCAGCTGCGCACCTACCTTAGAGTAGCCCCATCTCAGTTTCATTTCCCTAGTTTGTTGATAAGAAGGAGGGCGGCTGTATCAAATGCCTTACTAAAGTCTAGGTATACCATGTCCACCGCTTCCCCCTTATCTGCGAGGCTTGTTATCTTATCAAAGAAAGCTCTCAGGCTGGTTTGCCATGATTTGCTCTTTACACATCCATGCCAGTTGTTATTTTATCGCCATAAAAAACTAACTCTCACCTACAGATGGTGACGCTTAATCACAGCTCTGGCTTTGATGCCCTTTGGCTGTGGGGGGCAGAGTCTAGCCTTGAGGATGCAGCTGCCTCTGGGGTGGGGCACGTTAGCTGGCTGAAACCAGGCAAACCATGCCTCTGCTGTGGGGCAGGAGAAACCAGGGCCGGGGAGGAACCCTAAATGACGAACGGGCTTTGTGTAAACAGGCCTGGCCCAGAGGGCCAGAAATGGGAGGCAGGAAACTCCCCTCCCTGAGGGATCACTGCCTTCGGTGCGGACGCCAAGGAGCAGGTGGGCCTGGTGGGAGCTCGAGGCTGGTGGAGAACCAAACGCTCTTCCCCACCCCTGGGCCTTGATTCTTTTCCAGCGTCCCCAGGGATGGGGTTGAAAGATGCAGGCTCGGGTCACTTCGGGGGAGCTCTGTGTGAGTGGAAAATCCGCCCCAGCATGTTTCTCTGGTCAGGTGCCTCGTGGGATGGTGTCTCACCAGGCCTCTCTTCTCGCCTCTCCCTCCAGCTCCCAGGCTGTGGAATTCCTGCCACCACCTGGCCACGGCTGCTCCTGCGAGCCACCCACCGGCCGCCACTGTCCCCGAGCACCATGCCAGCACCCCCCTGCCCCGAGCCACCTCTCTGAGCCATTTCCCTAACTTCCCCCTTCCCGGGGCCACCCACGATCAACTGCCCCTGCTGACCCACTCCAGCCAGCCCCTGTGGGGCGCCTACCAGGAGGCTCATCGGAGTAGCCCCGCACTGGCTCCCAGCTGGCTGTCCCCCACGGCCAGTCCCCCGCTGGGCTCGCCCACGGCCAAGCGGGCCGAGCTGGAACGGAACGTGGCCCAGGTCCTGCAGGGCTACCCCGAGGGCATCTCCCTCTTCCACTTCCGCCAGGCCTATGGGGCCACCTACAGCCACCCCTTCCCCCTGGATGGCACGGCCTCGGTGAAGGAGCAGCTGGCGGCCATGCCGGGGACCGTGAGGGTGGAGGGCTGGGGGGTACAGACGATGCTCTACCCCGCCTGCCCCCAAGAGCTGCCCGGCTCCAGCAAGGAGACTGGTACGTGCTGGGTGATGAGGTGGGGGGCAGGGAGGCGGCAGGGGGGCAGAAGGATCCTTGAGGGGATTGAACCTGGGGAGCAGAGAGCGGGCACCTCTGCAGCTTGGGTCAGGAGGCCGGGGAGGAGTCATCGACTACTTGAGCAGTATTGAGCTAGGCAGGGCCAGGCTGGGTCACTGCTGGGGGTACTAGCGGGTGGGGCAGGGACCAGCAGGGGGCGCTGGGCTCAAGGGGCCGGGGCAGGAGCCAGGGGGTGCTGGGTTGCAGGGAGCAGAGTGGAGGCCCGGCAGGGGGGTTATGGGCTGCAGGGAGCAGGGCAGGGGCCCAGCAGGGGGTGCTGGGCTGCAAGGAGAGGGGTGGGGGCCCAGCAGGGGGTGCTGGGCTGCAGGGAGTTGGGGGGAGGAGCCGGCAGGAGGGTTCTGGGCTGCAGGGAGCGGAGCAGAGGCCAGGGGGCGCTAGGTTGCAGGGAGCAGGGCAGGAGCCCAGCAGGGGGCACTGAGCTGCAGGGAGCGGGGCGGGGGTCCAGCAGGGGGTACTGGGCTGCAGGGAACTGGGGGGGGAGCCGACAGAGGGAATCTGGGCTGCAGGGAGCGGGGCGGGGGTCCAGCAGGGGGTTCTGGGCTGCAGGGGTAAAGCAGGGGCCCTGCAGGGGGCGCTGGGCTGCAGGGTGTGGGGCAGGATGGGGCTCAGGATGGGGCACTAAGCTCTAAGGAGCTTTCCACTGACTGAGCGAATTCCCTTCTCTTTTCTCCCTAGCTCCCTCCCCATCTCGGCCAGAGGCAGCCTCCCCTGCTGCCGTCTGTATTTCTCCTTCCATCTCTGCCAGCCCCACAGAGGCCGCCCCAGCTCCGGAAGGCTCCAAGCCACCCCCTGTTCCTCGTCGCCCTCCCCCAGATCCCAGGGGGGCACCGGGGCCCCCAGCTGAGCTCCTTCTCTCCCCCACTGCTTCTGCAGCAGCCCGGCCCCCAGAGACGGGACTGGAGCATCAGGCCGTGGGACACATCCCCGAGGAGACTGTTGTCATGGAGGGCGTTGCCGCGGCGACACCCACAGCTGGAGCTGTGCCATATGAACTGGTAGCAGAGCTCCCCTTGCCGCTGGCTCGGGCGCCGTCTGCGTCCCCGTCCCCTGCGGGGCCCCCCTGCGCCCCCATCCCACCGCTGCGCCTGGGCCACGTGGCTGTTTCAGATACCGGCCTTAACTCTGCCACCAGCCCTCCCAGCCCAGAGCCATCCTTGCCAGACCCTGCATCTGTTCTCCGGCCCCCCCAACCCCTGACAACCGTGGTCTCCCCTGGGCCAGCATGGCCCCCCATGCATGGTGTCTCTGGTGCCGTGCCTTTCCTCAGGGAGAGACCACCCTTTAGACCCACGTCTCTGGCTTTGCCCAGCTTGGCAACTCCCTACAAACAGTGGGAAGCTGGGGGGGCACCAGAGGGAGCAATCCAGCCAGAGCCCCCTCTGCTCCCAATTCCCCCTCCCCAAACCTCATTTATGTGGAGTAAGAGGAAGCCGTCCAAGCACAAAGCTGACCCCTGTGTCCTTCTGTGAGCCAGGCTGGGGGAGTTGGCAGTATCTGTGTGAAACTGGGAGGGAGATGGGGGGGTAATGCAAGGGGCAAGGTAGGTCAGGTTGAATAAGTGGGGGGATTGTAGAAAAGGTGCCTTTCCCGCCCCTTCCCCCCTTCCCCCAGGTCTGAAATGCTTCTCTTACTTGAGGAGAGGAAGCTAGATTCTGCCCCGGCTCCCACGTCTTCAGCTGAGAACAGATGTGGGGCAAGCCCCACAGGGCATGCCAGGAAGGGGGCAAGGGGCCAGGTATCAGTATGGGCTTGGATGGAGTCTTCCGGGGGGGGGGGGGGCTGGAAGTGCCTGGATTGTCAGAGCCCCCTAGAAGGAAGGCAGCCAGTTCCCACCTGGAGACACAAGCAGATTTGCTAGAGCAAATGGAACAATTTACTCTTTCCTTTAAAGCTGGGATTGATCTGGGATTCGGCCCTCGCGGTGGCTCTAGAACCCGCCCTTTTCTAGTAGGAACTGCGGTGGTAGCCGAGGTAGGAGATCCAGGAATGAATTGTTGAATCTAGAACTCACTTGGTGTAGAAAGGGGCTTTAGGGCCTGCTGTTCCTCTTGGTGAGGGAGCGTGGGAATCTAGAACCAGCCAGATTCTGGTAGGCAGCATCTGGAACAGTCTCAATTTGGTCCGGCCACCATGGGATCTAGAGCCAGTTCTGCAATGATACATCTAGAACCCACTCAATTACGCAGAGGCCTGAGGAATGTAGCACCCGTTTTGGTGGGGAATCTAGAACATGCTCCCTCTGGTTCTGGTCTTGGAAATCTAGAACTCACTCCATTTTCTGGGGATCTAACCCCCAGTCCATTCTGGGGGCACACTCCCACCCAGTGTTATGTGGGGCTGGTTGGAGAGGGGCTGAGCCACATCATGGCTCTGAGGAAAAGGGAAATGTTATTTACATATTTATTTTTTGCACTCCTCGGCAGACTCTTGTCTTGTGTTTTATTTAATGAATCTTCAGCTGTTCTCCTAATAAAACTTGCGGCATGAACGATCCACTCCCTTCTGCAGTATTTTTCTCACCGTGGCGGGGAAAATCCGTGATGTAATGGAGAAATCAACTCTTAAAGGTGCTAGAGCAGAGAGGCCCTTGACTTGCAGAACCTAGAACCAAGCAAGGCAAAGTCACCACTGGAGGTTCTTTCACATAATGCACTTGGGGAGCGGGTGCTGCAGGGAAATGGCCAGGCTGGCTCAGTGCCACGTTCCCCTTGGGCACCTTCTCCAACTAAGGTGAAGCCAGCTGCTTCAGTGACAGGGGACAGCCAAATGGTGGCAGCGGTGGGATCATCCATCAAGCTTACTCTCAGCCTGGCTCCAAAAAACCCCTGTACCCCCGTCAGGGTGCAAGCCCCCACCGTGCCTCAGTGCCCCCTGACTGCCCTCATCTAGCCCCTCTCAGGGCAAGTTACAGTCTGTATGGGTTGCTCATCATTGGCATTTGTCTCAACAGCTCTGCATACCTAGTCGGCCTCATGATCCACCTGCAGACCAGGGGCTTTGTCTCCAGCCCCTAGCCAAGGGGAGTCTTGGCTGGCTATCCCCAGCTTGTTTCCCTCCAAGGAGCTCCTGCTTCCTCTGCAGTCAGCCCTCTACTGGCTCTCCCTAAGCAGACCTGCTTCTCCATTTATAGCTGTCAGCTGGGCTCTCACTCGCCCTAATAGCTTCAGCTGGCCCCTCCAGGCAAATAGTGCTTCAGAGAATAGCTACCAGCTGGGCTCTCCCTAGCCCAAACAGCCTCAGCTGGCCTCTCTGTTCCTAGCCCTGGCTCGGGACTTGAGTCCTAGTCTAAAAGGGCCAGTGCAGGGCAGGTGCCCTGTCACACCCCCATATTCCTCAGTCATCTGTATATAATTGTGATGTGTATCAAGCCTGCTGTGTGAGGTATGCGAGAAAAGGTTATCACTGGCTGAAAGCAGCGTTCCCTGTATCCTGAGTGACCGAGAGATTCCAATGCTGCCCATCTGATTAGCAGAGCACCCACAGTTCGGAGAGATGTTTCTACTAGTGGTGCACATTTCTTGGTGCACATAAAAATTTATTCCATGCATGGATGGGGAAAAATCTGCACACAGATGGAAAAGATTAGAGGGGGATGTTGGCTGAAAGTCCCTATTCCATCTAAAGAGGCCTGGCTTCCGTGCATATGAAGTTATGAAAGCGGGTGGTAGGGTTGATGCTAAGTTGCTGTAGATATTAACTCCCCACAGGCAACATAGCCAACCCCCGGGCAGGCTGTCAAACCATTGTCCAGCAAAGGAGGCACAATTCAAGGACTCACCTGCATAAGGCCAGACCTGCCTGGCCTGGGGGGACTCAGCAATGTTACATTTAAGAACCTTAAGGAGGGTGAAAGGAAGGGGGTGCATGCTGGTGCGGGGAATCGGCCCCTATCCAGCCGGGCTCCAGCCTCACAGGAGACCCCGCAGCCTGCTCCCTATTTGCTGCAGGAGGGGCTGGCGGGGATCCTGGCCCCCGACCCCGCTCCTGTGTGGTGGGGGTAGGAAAGGAGCCTGGTTCCAGCTAGGTAAGTTAACCCAGCCCCTCCCACTCAGACTCCCCCCAACACACCCCAACCCTGACTCCTGCACCCCCCCTGTCTCCAGACCTCTGCTCTGCCTCCTGCACCCCCGCACTCCAACCCCCTGCTCCGAGCCCCTCAAACATCCCAACTTTGCCTCCCGCACCCCCCATGTCTCCAGACCTCTGCCCCCCCCAAAAGCATTTCAACACCACTGCTGCTTTGGGTTTGAAACAGGACACAGACTCCTCCTCTGCCCCCTCCAAAATCAAAAGTAGCATTTTGGCTTGGGGTTGGGCTGTTGTGTGTGTGTGTGTTACGCGGCGCATGAGAGACAGAGACTTTCCTCTGCCCAGTGTTCAGTTTGACACCTTCCCTATTGTGTTGGAGTCACTGTTCCACACGAGTGTAGTATTTCCTAGTGGTTAGAGCATGAGCTCTCTCTCTCTCTCTCTCTCTCTCTCTCTCTCTCTAGCATTGGCCTGCTGGTAGACCCTGAGCAAGTTGCTCCCCAGTCGTCATCGTCCCCCCACTGCCTCCCGTGCCTCAGTTTCCCCATCTGGAAAAGCGCAGAATTAAAGCTAGGGGTTGCGGTCACCTTCTCCGTCCCACTCAGAATATTGTGAATACCTCCCCCCCTCCCCCAAAGGCTTCATTCACACCAGGTTATGGGTGCCTCATACCTTGCAGAACATGTCTCCCTAAACTCTGTGCCGGGGGCACTGGAAATTAAAGTCCATGCACCTCCTGTTACTTTC
Organism: Pelodiscus sinensis; assembly: GCF_052426305.1. NCBI lineage: Eukaryota > Metazoa > Chordata > Testudines > Trionychidae > Pelodiscus > Pelodiscus sinensis. The sequence continues at coordinate 30,962,175 of NC_143069.1, read as the reverse complement.
TCATTTCCCTTCCAGAAATGCCCCCAGCTGGCCCAGGACCCACAGAGCCTCAATGGGGCGCGAGATCTGTCCTTCCCCCCTCCTCCCCATATTTGGATTGTTCTGTGCCTCCCTGCTCTGCCCACTACACCTCCTTTCCAAGCTCCCTCTCCCCGCCCCCCGCCAGCCTCTGAGCCCAGACTGTACGACTGGCCTGGGTACTCCTGGGGCCAGGCGTCCTTTACGGTCTTAACTCTGCCCACAGCACCCAGAAGACAGCCCTCCTTTACCCTCGCACCACTAGGACTGTGGGCCCCTGCAACATCCCCCAGGCTCCTACATCTGTCACCCCTCCCCCACATAGCTGCTTCTCTGGGAGCACAGAGTCCCCAGTGCCCCTTGATACCCTCATATTCCCCCTCAGTTCCCCCCACATTCCCCTCAAAGGACCCCTGTCAAGGAGGCTAACACTCTTCTCATTGCCCCCCCCACGCCCTCTCTGACCCCCAAGTGTCCCCACTGAGAGACCCTTCCCCCACACAAGAGGCCTGTAAACCCCCCACTGAGGGATCCCCCCTGCAAATGCCCCTCCACATCTTAAATGTATCCTCCCCTCCCCATAAGTGGCCCCTCCCTCACTCAAGGCCTAGAAAACAGGGCAGGCCTAGATCTCCCAGAGGGCAACAGGGGATTGGCTCTGAACTCCAGCCAATGGCAAGACCCCAGTCCCCAGGGTCAGTGACCAGAGGGTGACCTCTGATTGGCTCCCTCAGGTCCCGCCCCATAAGGGACTAAGGTATAAAGGGAACCAGAGAGCGGCCTGGTTCTTTTCCAGTTTTGGTAGCAGTTTGGGGTCTTCTGTGGTGGGGCTCTTCCCAAAGGAAGCCAGGAGTCCTGGGTTGTACCCTGGCTTTGGGGGGGTAACTAGGGGGGCTGGGAGCCAGGCGTCCTGGGTTGTACCCTGGCTTTGGGGGGTAACTTGGGGGGCTGGGAGCCAGGAGTCCTGGGTTGTACCCTGGCTTTGGGGGGGGTAACTTGGGGGGCTGGGAGCCAGGAGTCCTGGGTTGTACCCTGGCTTTGGGGGGTAACTTGAGGGGCTGGGAGCCAGGACTCCTGGGTTGTACCCTGGCTTTGGGGGGTAACTGGGGGGGCTGGGAGCCAGGACTCCTGGGTTGTACCCTGGCTTTGGGGGGTTACTGGGGGGGCTGGGAGCCAGGACTCCTGGGTTGTACCCTGGCTTTGGGGGGTAACTGGGGGGGCTGGGAGCCAGGACTCCTGGGTTGTACCCTGGCTTTGGGGGGTAACTGGGGGGGCTGGGAGCCAGGACTCCTGGGTTGTACCCTGGCTTTGGGGGGTAACTGGGGGGGCTGGGAGCCAGGACTCCTGGGTTGTACCCTGGCTTTGGGGGGTAACTGGGGGGGCTGGGAGCCAGGACTCCTGGGTTGTACCATGGCTTTGGGGGGGGGTATCTTGGGGGACTGGGAGCCAGGAGTCCTGGGTTGTACCCTGGCTTTGGGGGGGTATCTTGGGGGACTGGGAGCCAGGAGTCCTGGGTTGTACCCTGGCTTTGGGGGGGTATCTTGGGGGGCTGGGAGCCAGGACTCCTGGGTTGTACCCTGGCTTTGGGGGGGTTACTGGGGGGGCTGGGAGCCAGGACTCCTGGGTTGTACTGGCTTTGGGGGATTACTGGGGGGGCTGGGAGCCAGGACTCCTGGGTTGTACCCTGGCTTTGGGGGGGTAACTTGGGGGGCTGGGAGCCAGGATGCCTGGGTTCTGGCTCATGAGGTCCTTCCCTCCCAGGTGAGCTGCGCCCAGGCTGGCCCAGGCCCCCGCGGTGCACCATGGAGCCCTGGCTGGAGGTGGTGGTGGTGGCCGCCGATTCCCCAGGGCTGGACTCTGACAGCGACATGCCAGACAAGGAAGGGGGAGCCCCTGCTAGAAAGAGACCTCGCCTCTCCCCACCCCCGACAGACACCCCCATGGAGTGGGAGTCCTTGGAGCCAGCTGGTAGGGCTGCTGGGGGGGGGGGGGGGGACCACCCTTCTGGGCTGCTGCTATGGGGGGAGGCAAAGAGGGGGGTTGGGATGGAGAAGCAAAGAGGGGGTGGAGGGTTTTTGTGGGACTGGGGTGGAGCATTGGGATGGGGGGGAGGCTGCTGTCTGATCTCTGTCCCTTCCAGGTGTAGCAAACTGTCCATCTGTCTTGCCCCCTCCCCCCTCAGGCCACCAGCCACTGGGGCGCGGCACAGGGAGAGGCTGTGTGGTGGGTGTCGGGGAGGGGGCAGTGCCAGCAGGACTCCTGGGTTCTCTCCCCAGCTCTGGGAGGGAAGTGGGGTGCAGTGGTTAGAGCAGGGTGGGGCTGGGAGCCAGGACTCCTGGGTTCTCTCCCTGGAGCTGGGAGGGAAGTGGGGTCTGGTGGGTTAGAGTTGGGGGGGAGGGGTGATAAGGGGAGACCTTTTTCCTTCCAAGGAGCATTGGAGAGTCTGCCTGCTAGGCAGGCTGCTGGGTGGGGGTGGCACCAGCTTCTCAGCCTTGATCTGTTCCCCAGGGTGGGGGGAGAGGTCTTGAACCCGGCCCTGGGGCTGCTTTCTCTCTCACCCGTGCCTGTGGTTTTCACTTGGATTTAGATTCTCTCCCCTCCCCCTGCCCCATTGCAGAATTGGCAGCTGGATCCGCACCAGCTCTGGGGGGCCCCCGCAGGCGGGCCCCCCCCGGCAGTCAGTCGCAGCCTGGCCCATGCTCGGACCCTGGGCCTTCTGCCTCCTGTGGCCCCGGAAGAGAGAACCCGACGCGCCAGCGGCCAAAGAAACGTGCTCGCTCCAAGAGACGGAAATCCATGGGGAACCCAGGTGGTTAAAATGGAGAGATGGGGGTCAGGGTTCCTGGTTCTGTTCCTGGCTCTGGGAAGGGAGTGGGGTCTAGTGGTTAGAGCAGGGAGACACTGCGAGCCAGGACTCCTGGGTTCTCTCCATGGCTGTGGGAGGGGTGTGACGTCCCACCCAACCTGTCTGTCTGTCCGTCCCAGGCTTGGCAGCCATCGGCCCCCTGGTGCGGGGCATCCTGTCGGCGTTCGCCTCCGGCTTGAGGCTGGCGAAGCTGCTGGAGATCCTGAGGAGCCAGCATGGGGTGGACGTGGAGGTGCTGAGCAGACTGGACGTGCTGGGGCTGCTGGCCCAGGTGCCCGGGCTGCAGGTCTGCACCCCGGAGAGAGGCCCCCACTGCCGTATCCTGCTGGAGAGAGGTAGGGAGGAGCGGGGGCTCCCAACCTCCCCTTCCCCGGGAATTGCCCCCTCCGGCTTCCCTGACGGACACTGGCAACCCCATCGCTACCGTCCCTGCGGCCCCCTGCGGCCGCGGCCCCATCCCTGCCCTCGGCTCGGAGTCTGCCCAGAGCCTGAGGCCGGGAGAGCGACTCCTGCGCAGCAGCTCTGCCCCCTTGGGGGCTCGGGCTCCCGGCTCGCTCAGGCCGGCGTCTGTCGCGGGCTGGTGGCGGCCGGAGCGGCGAGAGACTACGCCTTTCCTCCCAGGAGTGCCAGGGGTGCAGGGAGGGGGAAGGGAGGCGTCTCCTGGGTCTCGGACCCGCACCGCTGCTGCTTTCTATCGGGTCGGCGCCAGCAAGTTCCCGGGCTGCGGCTTCCTTCCCTTTCCTCCCTTTCTAGCGTTGGCCAATGAATCTGCACCCGCCCCAGAGGGCCCCCCTGGTCTGGCCCTCGGCAGCAGCCAGGCACAGCCGGCCCCACGCTCGGCTCCCGCATCCTCTGCCTCCTGTGGCCCCGGAAGAGGGGACCCGGCCCACCAGCAGCCGAAGAGGCCTGCTCGTTCGAAGAAAGCGAAATCCAAAGGGAACAGAGGTGGTTAAAGCAGAGAGATGGGAGCCAGGATGACTGGGTCCAATCCCGGGGAGTGAGGTCTAGTGGTTACAGCAGGGAGGGGCTGGGAGCCACGATGCCTGGGTTCTCTCCCTGGCTCTGGGAGGAGAGTGGGGTCTAGTGGTTAGAGCAGGGAGGGGACGGGGGCAGTGCTCCCTGTCAGCCGGGCTCCTGTACAGCGGCTGGAGAGATTCCAATGCCGCCCAGCTGATGAGCAGAGCACCCGCAAGTAGGTGTTTTGTTTCTACTGGTGGTGCACATCCACACAGGCCTTGGCACGCACATTTATTCCACACATGGATGGAAAAGATTAGAGAGAACATTGGCTGGGAGTTCTCGCCCCAGCTCTGGGAGGGGAGTGGGGCCTAGTGGGTAGAGCAGGGCTTCTGGGATCCGAGCTGGCTCCAAGCTCCCATGTGTCCCGCTTCTGAGCGCTTGTGTCTGTCCCCAGATGCGGCCGTCAGCCTCGCCCCCTTGCTGTGGGAACTCCTGCGCCCCTTCCCGCTGGGCCTGGGGCTGCCCAAGCTGCTGGAGGCCGTGTGGCGGGATCACCAACTGGACCTGCTGGCGCTGAGCCAGGAGGCAGGGTACGGGGACGTGCCGGGGCTGCTGGGGCAGGTGCCGGGGATCCGGCTACACCGGTCGAAGCACAGCAGGTGCACTGTGCACCTCGATGCAGGGGGACTGGGGGGTGTAGAGGGCTGCCCCTCTCCCTCCTCCACCAAGTCAGGGTGGGGGGTTGGTCCCCTCCCACCGGCTGTTTGCCTGGCTCCCAGCTCAGGCTCCCGGCAGGCCTCAGCTACGCCTGTCCCGTGTGTCCAAGCAGTTCGTTACGGCCTGTCCGAGGCGATCCCACCGGGCGATCACCTGGTTCCATCCGGCCTTGGACTTGGCAAATCCGGCGTCCCCTTTCCCCAGAGGCTGGGAGCGAAGCCGGCTGGGTTTTCATCAAAACAGTTTTCCCTCCCGCCTGTCCCCCAAATATAAACCTTTAGGGATACCCACACAGCCGCCTTCGACGTTGCTTTGAGGACGGGAAGGGAAAATGCCTTGGTGCTCTAGGAACAGAATCTTTGCATTCTTTTTTTTAGCCAAAATTCATTGTGTGCTGGAGGCTCTTCTTCCACCGAGGGGCCCAACGAGGAACTCAGCTGCTGCATGGGGGGTTCTTTTTTTTTTTCCTCCCCACGTTTTTGACCTTGAAAGAAAATTCTAAGCACAACAGGGGCTGGTCCATTGAGAGAGTTGGTTCTGATTTTAAAAAAATCCAAACTGGGAACAGGAGGGCTGATAATTGTGGGGTAACTTAAAACAATGTGCGCAGAGAAAATAGTGACAAATGTTCCCGAGCAGGTGAAACGTCAACCCCCTGCAGTGTCCTGTAATTTGGAACACCTGCTTCCTCTGCCTCTAGTGGGTTCAAACCCCATCGGGGCTAGAGGGGTATGTCCAGGGATGATGAAACGGGGGGTCTGGGCTCTCCAATGCCTCTAATTAGGGGTGAAATAGGGGGGATCACAAACAGCCCCTCAATTCTCTCCACACCCCTCCACTGTATCTCAGGGTCCAAGCCTTGACCGTGACCCCCATGGCCCTGAAACTGAGTCTTCTGCCAGCTGAACCAGCTCTGTGGGCAGCAGTAGTAGGTTGTTACCCTGTAGAAAATAGGTGTGTGGGCTTGGATCTCCTGCTGCTCTGCTTGCGGGGCCAGGGCTGCTTGGCAGAGTGGGGGGGTTGGATTTGCCCTGGCCAGCGAGCTGGGGCCGAGGAGCTATCCTGCTTGCTTGGCTTTGCCCGAGCAGGAGGGAAGCCTGCCTGTTTGGCAGTGGGGGAAGGTGGATCCACATCTGGGCCCGGAGCCGCCCCCTCCCCTCTCAGCAGCAGGATGTTTGCTCCCCAAAGCCAACTGAGGTTTAACTCCCCCCCCCCCCCACCTGTTCCCTTTTCACCCCACTTTGGCTGGACTGGGGAACAGGTCAGTTTCATGTTCCCCTTGATCAGTTTTGTTGCTCCACCGGGGTGGGGGGGGGTGGCTAAGTGGTACCACTGCGAGGGGTCTCCTTGCACCTGCAATTGCCAGATTGCCCCGAGCTGCGGTTTGTCTGGGGTGAGGTCTTTCCCTTCTGCCCCCCCGCCCCCCAGAGCAGTGGGGCTGGGAGCAAAGACCCCACCTCTCAAACAGCCCCTCCAGCAGTTGGCTCAGTCTCCCTGCAGCAGAGTCCCATTTTAACCCCTTTCCTCCCAGAGGCCAGCATGTGCCTCAAGATCCCAGGCTGGTGGGGAGCTGGGCCCTGGACAGGCCACCTGCTTGGGGTCCTGAGCCGGCTGGGAGTGAACAGAGAGAGGAAGCACACACCCCTCTCGCAACCACCAGAGCAATTTTTCCAAATGTGCGTAACAACTGGTCCCCAGCAGCGTGCAGCCCCTCCCTGCTAACCACTAGGCCCCACTCCCTGCCGCTGGGGAGGACCCAGGAGTCCTGGGTCCCATCCCCCCTCAATCCACTAGACCCCACTCCCCTGAGAACCCAAGAGTCCTGGCTCTCAGCTCTAACCACTAGACCCAACTCCCTTCTGAGAGCTGGGGTGAGAACCCCAGAGTCCTGGATCCCAACTTCTCCCTCCCCTGCTCTAACCACTAGACCCATTGCCACCCTAGTAGGTTGGGCCCTGCATTCTCCAGCCTTGCAGTGCTGCTCCCCAAGGGTGGGGCTGGGGTGTCTGCTCACTGTAACCCCCATCACTGGCTAGAGGGGCTGGGGGCTTCCCCCAGCTTCTGGGCTCTGTGCCAGTACTGCTGCCGCAGCACCCCCTGCTGGAGCAGGAGAAATCTGCCCTCTCTGGTCTGCCCAGTTTAACCAGCTCCAGTGCTTGCTCAGGCCTAGGCCCCCGCTCCCCCAAATCATCCCCCATCGCCACCTGTCCCGTATTCCGCTGGCTGCAGTGCTCCAAGCCGGGGGGCGGGCCCACCAGTTCATCCCAGTCCCACCAGTAGCGGAGCTTCCCAGGCTGGGTTGAGTCCAATGACCAGCACTGGGGGTCGAGGCGATGGCTGGGCATTCCCAGGGCAGTCCGGGTTTGCCCCACCAGCCGGCACTGGTCCCTGCCGGGGCAGCCTCTTCAGACGCGGGCCCATGTTCCTCCCCGTAACCCCAATGGGACTCCTCCGGGCTCACCGGCTCGGGGCAGCCTGGGGCGATGGAGGGAGGGTCTCTCTCCCCCCTCTCCTGGCGGGCTGAGACCAGGTCAGTAGCGGCGCTGCCTGCTGTAGCCGTGGGGGGCCCCCCAGATCCGGGTGTTGGCTGTGGCCCCATAGTAGAACTGCCCCTGCAGCCGGCCCAGGGCCCCGTAGCTGGGCAGCGGGGGCCTGTAGGTAGGTGTCAGGAACAGGGGGGCCAGGCGGGGTTCCTCGCTGGCAGGGGGCACGCCCCTGCGTCGCATCAGTGCCCGGGCAGGCGTGTCCTGCGTCACCCACTTGTGCTTGCCCTGGGGTGGAATTGGGGGGCAGCCCCCCAAGGGGGAGTTAGTCATCCAGAAGCCCCCCCGTACCCCACCCAGCACCCTCTGCCCCCAACAGCCCCCTTTGTGCCCCCCCACCCCTCTTCCCTGCAGTGCCCCCCCCAGGACACCCCTAGCCATCTCCACGCCCCTGCCCCTCATCTCCCCCACCACCAGGGCCTATCTCCCCATCAGTGTCCCCCAGTACTGCCCAGCCTGCAACATCTCTCCAGTCCCACTGGGTCTGCCTGCTCCCTCCCCATCCCTGAAATTCCCCCCACATCTCCCCAGGGGGTCACTCCCACAGCTCCCTGGCTCTGCTCCAGCATTTTTGTCACCCCCCCCCCCAAAATCTCCCCTCTCAGTGCCTGGGGGATCCCTCCCCCGGCCCAGCACACGGGAAGGGGGGGCAGGATACGGCAGTGCCCCATTCCCCGCCCCCGCCGCGGCATGTCCTTGGGCGGGGGTGGCGAGCCAAGGAGAAGAGCTGGCGAAAGGGGGCAGGGGGAGATACTAGAGCTGCAGAGCAGCACTGGGCCCCCTGTGCCCCACAGCTGGCCCAGGCGGAGCACAGGCCCTGTGGGGCACAGCTGGGAGTGGTGCCTCCGTCAATATTGACCCAGGGTGAGGATCTGTTGAGCCAAGGCGGGGCCCAGCCCGGAGGCAGGGAGGGCCCCACGCCACCCCCAGCCCTGCCAGGGACACTTGTGGGGCCCAGTTGGCAGCCCTGCCCCCCTAGGTCTGCCCTCACCTGGGGACCCAGATCCCCAGCCCCCTTCACCCCCCAGCCCTCTCCTCACCCTGGAACACACAGTCCTCCCCAGCCCCCAGCCTTCCCCCCAGGGACCCCAATATCCTGAGCCCTGCCCCCAGAAAATAGGGTCCCGCAAGATACACAGGGTCCCCAATCCCCTGCCTCCAAGATACCGAAGGGACCCCTATTTCCTGTCCTGCTGGATATAAATGGCCCCCCAAAATCCTCCAATCCCCAGCCCTGCCCCCTAAGCTATTCAGTGAACCCTCAAATCTCATCCCCACAGATACAGAACCCCCCAACTCTAAAATCCCCAGTCCAGGATACAGAAGGGACCCAGCTGTAACCCTGGATACACAGGGACCCCCAAAACTCCAGCCCTGCCCCCCCCAAGATTACAGTGAATCCCCCCAAATCCTTAGCCCCCAGGATGCAGAAGGGCCCCCCAAACCTCCTGTCCTACCCCACAGGATACCCGTGCCACCCCGCCGGTCCCCAGCCCGCCACCGCCTGCTCACCTTGGCCTCGTCGCCCGGGTCGGGGCTGTCGGCGCTGGAGCCGGAGAGCTGGGAAAGGCGGCTCAGGTCCCAGAGGGACTTGCTGGGTCTCTGCCCCACGGCGCCTGCCAGCCGGCCTGGCCGCCCAGCCCACTCCACCTCGCTCAGGGTGCTGTGGCCCTCGGGGCCCAGGCGCCGGGGCGGGGCGGGCGGCTCTTCGTCTGCCGTGGCCCGGGTGGCCCGCACCAGCTCCCACTCCCCGGCCTGGCTCTTGGCCACGGGCTGGGGGGCCACGGAGCGGCGCTCGGCCACCCGGTGGACGCTCTTGGAGAGCTGCAGCCCGGCCAGCTCGCTGCGGTAGGGGGCCGGCTGGCCGTTGGGGCGGCCGTCCCGGGGTGGGGCCGGGGGGCTGGGCAGGGGGTCCCGGGTGGGTGCCAGCGGGCGGGAGGCAGCATAGAGGGTCCGGAACTCGCGGTCGAAGGCCCCGGCCACCTCGCCGGTCAGCAGCATCACCAGCTGGCGGCTCAGTCGGGCATCGCTCCATGTGAAGCTGGGAGGATGGGAAGAGTGGGGGGCAGGGTGAGTGGGGTAGGGGAGGGATCGCAGGGTGCCCAAGGGGCAGAGGGGAGTGGGATAGCGAGGTGCAGGGGTCATGGGGGCAAATGGGGGAAGGGACAAGCAGGGTGCAGGGGGTGGGAGGAAGGAGGAGTGGGGGTAGTGGGGTACAGCAGTTGTGGGGAGGAGTGAGTGGAGGGACAGCAGGGTGCAGAAAGGGAGGGGAGGGGTGAATGAGGAGCAGGAAGTGGGGGAGGGTGAGGGGATAGCAGGGTGCAGAAGCAAAGGAGGGGCGAGTGGGGTGCAGGAGGTAGAGAGGGGTGAGCAGGGATAGCAGAGTTCAGATGAGGGAGGGACGGGAGTTTGGGGGGCAGGAGTTGCGGGGAGGGGCGAGTGGAGTGCAGGTTGTGGGGGAGGGGATAGCGGGGTGCAGATGGGGGAGGGGCAGGAGTTGTGGGGTGCAGGGAGATGGGGAGAAACGAGAAAACAAACATTCTGCAAAAACAAAACTGGGAAATTCCCCAAGGGGACTCGAACCCTGGGAAGTAGGGGCCCCCCACTCACCCTCTGAGCAATAGGGGCAGGAAGGGGACAGCGAGGTCGCACCTTGATGCATCCGACTCGGTGCTGAGATGCGGTGGGGCGCGGGGGCTGAGTATACGGGGCTCCCTCTGCCCCGTGCTGGGAGGTGACACCTCTGGGCCAGGCACAGCCCCAAGGCTGGGGTGTCTGGTGTCCTACGGCAGGGAGGTGGGTGGCCCCAGGCCCTCTGGGGTTGGAAGGATTCCTGCTCTGCCAACACCAAGATTCTCCTCCCCCCAAAGAGCCGCGGGTGAGACGGGGGGGGGGGGAGCAGAACAAAGGAACCCCCCTCGGGGGGGGAGAATATTGCTTCGGGCGCCTGGGTTCCCATTGACACTTTGCCATCCCCCCTCCCCGGTTCATTCCACCACAGCCCCACTGGCACCTCACCCAGATCCCCACGGCACCCAGCTCCCCCCCAACGCCTCCAGTCCCGGGCACCCCAGGATCCCCGACGCCCCCCCGGTCGGCGCAGAGAGAGCCAGGCCAGCCAGCGCCCTGTACCAGAGCTTTATTCCCGCAGTGCCCGCCCCCCCCGGCTCTCACAGCGCCCCCCGCAGGACGGCCGCCCCCAGCGCCAGCAGCAGGCCCAGGCTGGGGCCCCGCGGGCGGGCGCCGGCCCGGTTGCACAAGCTGCCCTTGCAGCACTGCGTGACCAGGCTGTAGGTCACCCCCATGTGGGTGACGGGGTGCTCCTTGCCGCAGTTGATGGCCCGGGCGCAGCCCTTGGTCTGGATGATGGAGACGCCCAGGGCGGCGCCGCGCCCCACGAAGCAGTCCTCGTCCTGGGCGCAGCTCATGCGGGTGCTGGGGCAGTGCCGGGAGGACGTCACCTCGCAGAAGAAGCATTCCTTGGGGCTGGCGCCGGGTAGCGCCAACAGCAGGGCCAGTGCCAGCAGAGGCAGCATGGGGGTAGCCGGAGGGGCCGCGCAGACGGGCCGGAAGAAGCGGAGTCTGGATCCGGGGACGGCACAACCGGGCCCCGGCCCTTCTCCTCTGAACCAGGGTCTGGCTCTGGAGCTCCTGGCTCGGGCGCCTTCAGAACCAGGGTCTGGCTCTGGATCTCCCAGCTCAGGTGCCTTCAGAACCAGGGGCTGGATCTCCTGGCTCGGGTGCCTTCAGAATCAGGGTCTGGCTCAGGATCTCCCGGCTCGGGCGCCTTCAGAATCAGGGTCTGGATCTCCTGGCTCAGGTGCCTTCAGAATCAGGGTCTGGCTCTGGATCTCCCGGCTCGGGTGCCTTCAGAATCAGGGTCTGGATGTCCTGGCTCGGGCGCCTTCAGAATCAGGGTCTGGCTCTGGATCTTCTGGCTCAGGTGCCTTCAGAATCAGGGTCTGGCTCTGGATCTCCCAGCTCGGGCGCCTTCAGAACCAGGGTCTGGATCTCCTGGCTCAGGTGCCTTCAGAATCAGGGTCTGGCTCTGGATCTCCCAGCTCGGGCGCCTTCAGAACCAGGGTCTGGATCTCCTGGCTCGGGCACCTTCAGAACCAGGGTCTAGATCCGATCTCTTCGGGGATGTCACAACCAGGTCCCAGCCTTCAGAACCAGAGCCTGGCTCTGGATCTCCTGGCTTGGTGCCTTCAGAACCAGGGTCTGGATCCGGATCACTCCAGGGATGTCAACCAGGTCCCAGTCCTCCTGCTCCAGCAATTTCCAAACCAGGGTCTGGATCTGGGTCTCCTGACGCGGGCGCCTTCAGAACCAGGGTCAGGGTCCAGATCGCTCTGAGGACGTCACAACCAGGTTCTGACCCTCCTGGCTCCAGCACCTTCGGAACCAGGGGACCAGCAGGATCCAAATTGCTCGGCTCCAGTCACTCCAGAGCCAGGTGGGAGCCGGAAGCCCAGCCCCCTCCGAACATGGCTGTCTCTCACCAGGTCGCTCTGGGCTCCCGGCCACTGCCGAGCTCAGTGTGGCCCCGAGCCCCCTGCCCAGACTAAGTAACCCAGCAGCGATGACCTCACAATAAGGCTGCAAGATTCTCATTGGCCTGCTCCAGCCAGAGCCTGGTGATGTCACAGGGCGTGATGCCGTCACTGTGATGTCACAGTGAGTGATGTCACCACCAAGGTTGGAGCACAAAGGGGAGGAATATCAACCCCCCGACACACCAACACCCGCTGCTGCCCCACACCTTGGCCCCCCGCCATGCGATCCTTGCGCCCCAACACCCCTTAAACCTGGCGCTATGTCACATGTGTGAACCGAGTTCAGTACGTTCTCAGCCTCACTGCCCAGCCCCACACACACCCCATTGATTCCCACTTGCAGAGATCAAGGCCTGGTGCTGAGATGTGGCCCCTCTGGGGTGGGATGGGGCTGCCTCCATGCCCCGCATGGAAATGGGACAAAGTGGGAGATGCTGAAGGAAAGCCCCCTGGTGCGGCAGGGCTGGGATGAAGCAGGGAGTGGGGCGGGGGCCCAGCAGGGGGCGCTGGGCTGAAGGGAGCGGGGTGGGGGGCCCAGCAGGGGGTGCTCTGCCCTCCCACTCATCCCCGATGCCCTCCCTCACCTGTAGCTCCCCGTTATCACCGTGTCCCCGTCAATCAGCAGGAATTTCTCCTTCAGGGCCCCGGTGACCTGTTTGCGCTGTCGGCTCCAGAAAGTGCAGCCTGCAATGACCCGGACCCGCAGGTTCTGGGGGGGGAGGGGAGATGCACAAAATCAGGTGCTGGGGCTAACGCAACACTGAGGGGGATCCTCATCTCCGGGGCAGATAACTCAAGCCTGAGGGTAGCTGGACGCCCCCCACATCTCCATATCACTGCCCCAGAGCGCACACCCTGCTTTTCTCTCTTTGCAGGCCCTTCCCCACCAGGGGGCGCTCTCCTCTGGCAGGCAGGGCTGGTCCCAATACCCCAGTGGGGCACAAGGGGGAGCCGTGCTGCAGGGAACGGGGGACGCAGCAGGGGGCGCTCTCCTCTGGCAGGCAGGGCTGGTCCCAATACCCCAGTGGGGCACAAGGGGGAGCTGTGCTGCAGGGAACGGGGGACGCAGCAGGGGGCGCTCCCCTCTGGCAGGCAGGGCTGGTCCCAATACCCCAGTGGGGCGCAAGGGGGAGCCGTGCTGCAGGGAACGGGGGACCCAGCAGGGGGCGCTCTCCTCTGGCAGGCAGGGCTGGTCCCAATACCCCAGTGGGGCGCAAGGGGGAGCCGTGCTGCAGGGAACGGGGGACCCAGCAGGGGGCGCTCTCCTCTGGCAGGCAGGGTTGGTCCCAATACCCCAGTGGGGCGCAAGGGGGAGCCGTGCTGCAGAGGGCTGGAGGGATGGGCACCCCCAAGCCAGCCCCTACCGCCATGGAGTGCACGTTGAGGCAGACGGCCTCTGCCATGCTGAGGAAGGCGGCCAGGTGCTGCTCCCCCAGGATCAGGTACACGGGGACCCCGCGCCTCATGCCCGCCTCGTGCAAGTCCAGCAGGATATCGGGGTCCGTGAAGACGTCCATCACTATGGCAACCACCTGGGAAAACACCCCACAGAGAGCTGCAAACACCCTGGCCAGGGGCCCCAGCTCCCAGCCACCCCAGGGCAGCGCCTGGCCAGCAGGAAGTAGGGCCCAGGGCCTCTCCTCACCAGGGCACTGGCCCCCATCCACCCCCAGGGTGCATGTATGGAACGAGTTTGTCAGATCTCAGCCCAGTGCCTCAGTACCGGCTCCAAGCACTAAACCTCCCCAGAATCATTCCTCGGGGACTCCCACCGCTCCCCTGTCAGAGCCAGGCTAGAACCCAGGCCCCCGGGCCTCTGTACCTTGGCAGCCTGCTGGATTTTCCTGCGCACCAGCTCCTTGACCTTGGGGGCTCCGTCCCCCGGCGGATGCGTGAAGACCTCGGCTCGCGTGAAGCCCTTCCAGTTGCCGCCCAGGGGCCAGCCCAGCTCCAGCTCGGGGGTGGGTTCGTCCGAGCACCCGGGCCAGTAGCTGAGGCTCAGCTCGTCGGCGTCCCCGTCCCGCTCCCCCGCCGGCTCTGGGATGTCCTGGGCCCCCTGGGCCAGGCCCCGGAGCTCCTCGTCGGACAGGAAGGGGCGCAGCCCGTCCTGCGCCAGGCGCTTGGCGTAGGCCGCCTGCCCTCCGGCCAGCAGGGCCTCCACAGCCAGACGCTGTCCCTCCGAGTAGAAGAATTCGGGGCTGGATTCGGTCACCGGGGTCCCTGGCGGGACGTCCTCCAGGCAGCCCAGCTGCGAGGCCGCCATGGGCCCCCCGTGGCAAGTGGGGCTGGGCTGGGGGGCCACCCCCCACAGATACACAGGGACACCTCCCCCACACAGCCCCACTCGCTGCCCACCTCCCTGTCCCCTTGCTCCCTCTCTTTTCTTGGCTCACCCGGTGCTGCTCAGACACAGAGTCACCGGGGATCGGGCCCCGGCGGGCCAGCTGCTGCCCAAACAGAGACCTCACAGCCTACCCATCCTGTCCCCTGTCCAATGCATGGCGCCTTCTCCCTATTCAGCTCCCCACAAGCCCCCCCACTCAGCAACCTGCACCCCCATTGGCCTGGTGCTAGGAGGTAGCAACATCTCTAGGGAAACTCCCTCACACCAGGGTCCGGGGGTGTCTCTGTCCCAGGGCACGTCCCCAGCTGGAGCAGCGTCCTTCTCTCTCCCAGGGGCAGAAGGAAGGCTGGCTTAGGAGGATGGAAGCACAGCCTCAGATGGGAAAGACCCAGGCCCCAGGCCCTGCTGCTCTGTGGCCTTGAGTGAGCTGGTTGGTCTCCCTGTGCCTCAGTTTCCCCACCTCTGCTACAGAGGCAAAGCGCCCAGACGCCCTGGCGAGGTGTATCTAAACCAGACGAGCCTTGGCCATGCTGACCAGCCGGGAACCGGGCTCCTGTCCTGGGAGGGGGAGCCGTGGGGGGCTTTCCTGGTCGAGGGCCCTGGAAGTAGAGAGAGAAGGCCTCAGGGCAAGGTCCCATCTCGGGGGGAGTGAGATGCGCTCCCCACCCTGTTCCAGGGAGCCGCAGCGGAAGCTGTGATAAGATTAGGTTGCAAAGGTGAGCTGGCACTTCCCAGCCTCCGCGTCTGGGAATGAGAGGGCTCTGTGCCGCACAGGGCAGGCGGTGCAGTGGTTAGAGTGGGGGGGGGCCTAGCAGCCAGGACGCCTGGGTTCTTTCTCTGGCATAGGAGAGAAGTGGAGTCTAGTGGTTAGAGGGGAGGGGCTGATCACCTGAGTTCTGTCACAGACCACAAACTCTCACCCTTCCCTCCCGCCCGGAACAAGCCGATCACTGGGGCATCGTTTCCTGCAAACAAACAAACCAGCCTTACCAGGAATTTATCTGGTAAATCAAGGAACTGGGTAAAGTTGCAGGAAGGAGTCACAATGCTCCGGTCACCAGACCCCACCGCCAGGGAGAGAACCCAGGTGTCCTGGCTCTAACTACTAGACCCCACTGCTCTTCTACAGCCAGAGAGAGAACCCAGAAGTCCTGGCTCCCAGCTCCTCCCTTGCTCTAACCACTAGACCCCACTGCCCTCCCAGAGCCAGAGAGAGAAAACTCAGGAGTCCTAGCTCTAACCACTAGACCCCACTGCCCTCCCAGAGCCAGAGAGAGAAAACTCAGGAGTCCTAGCTCTAACCACTAGACCCCACTGCCCTCCCAGAGCCAGAGAGAGAAAACTCAGGAGTCCTAGCTCTAACCACTAGACCCCACTGCCCTCCCAGAGCCAGAGAGAGAAAACTCAGGAGTCCTAGCTCTAACCACTAGACCCCACTGCTCTCCCACAGCCAGGGAGAGGATCCAGAAGTCCTGGCTTCTAGCCCTCCTCTCCCCCACTCTAACCACCCTCCCCCCTGCTCTAACCACTAGACCCCACTGCCTTCCCACAGCCAGAGAGAGAACCCAAGACTCCTGGCTCCCAGCCCCCACACCCTTGGTCTAACCACTAGACCACACTGCCCTCCCAGAGCCAGGAGAGAACCCAGGCATCCTGGCTCCTAGCCCCTCTGCACTACCCACTGCAGCCCACACCTACCTGGCCCAGGGATCCGGGTTCATATCCTCCCTCCCTCGCGCAGTCCTGCCGGTTAATGATTCCCCAGGCTCCACAGCCCCCGCCCGGGCCCGCCCCGCAGGCAGACCTTGGAGCTGGGCACAGGCGGGCCTGGGAAGCAGCCTGGGGCAGAGCTGCCAATTAAAGGGGAAGGAGGCAGGGCGGGGCCCTCACAATGCCCACGGAGTCAACAGAGCCGGTGCCCGGGCGGCGGGTGACAAACGGGCCCCGGGGGCTTCGCTTTGGGGTGGCACCAAATAACCACCCCTCAAGCTGCCAGGGCTGTGCAAAGGAGGCCAGGAAAGAATAAAAGGGGAACCCTGGCTCCCAGCCCCCCCCCCGCTATAACCACTAGACCCCACTCCCCTCTCAGAGCCAGGGAGAGAACCCAGGCTCACAGCGCCCCCTCCCCCGCTATAACCACTAGACCCCACTCCCCTCTCAGAACCAGGGAGAGAACCCAGGCGTCCAAGCTCCCAGCCCCCCCTGCTCTAACCACTAAGCCCCACTGCCCTCTCAGAGCTGGGGGGGGTGGAGAGCCTAGTCCCAGGACTAGTTGGCCTGGCCACATCCCCTATCTATGGGGTGGGGAGGGGGGGCAGAACATAGGATCTGGGATCTGCTCAGTGGTTCCCCCCCAGTCTGGGGGCTCCGTCCCCCCTTCCTGTTGGGGCAGAGCCCTGGGCACCGAGTGGGTGGCAGCATCCCGGATCTGGGGGAGGAGGGGAGGGTTGGGGGCCCTGGCAGCCAGATGGTTGTCACCAGAAATCCCCCCTGTGGAGTTAACAGGAACCAGCCAGACCGGTTGGGCTGCCATGGGATCCTGTTGCCCTGAATCTGCCCCCGCACGGCCTGGCCCCTGCCCCCTCAGCTCACCCACAGGACCCCCCCAGCCCGTCTCCCCAGCCCCTGAACTTGCTCCCCAAAATCAGCCCAGCCCCCCAAACTCAGTCTGATTCCCTTGCTGCCTCCTTGAAACCTTCCTCAGCACCCTCCCACCCCCTCAAACCTCACAGCCCTCGTGCCCCCTGGGGCGGGCGTGTTGGCTGAGCCCGGGTGCACTCGTGCCGGGGGAGGGGGCTGAAGCAGGCTTTGGGGCAGGGGGGAGCCGCCAGGGGCCAGCCCCATGGCAAGGTGGCATATGGGGGGAAGTTGGGGGGAGGGGCGCCAGAGCCGTCGCCTGGGGCCTCCTCGCCCTCCCCTTAGATGTCGCCAGCCCCCTCCCCACACTGCCATGTGCCCCCCTGCCAGCTCTGGGCAAAGCGCCGCAAATGGAGCCGGCTCCGGGCAGCTGGCGCTTGTGGAATTGGGGGTTCGATCCTGGGGTGCAGCTGTTAGCGGGGGGGGGGGTTATGCTGGCATCTTAGCCCCCCCCATGGGGCAGCAGCTCTGTCCCCCAAGAAATTCTCTCCTGCCCCCCCAGATGCACCCTCCAGACCATGCAGGCAGACCCATCCTCCCTGGGAAGAAGCTGGCAATAAGGCATTTCCCCAGCACCAGGGTGAATTCCCCCTGGACACCCATTTCCAGAGGCTAGGGCAGGCCCGGGGATCCGGCCCCCGGAGGCAGCGGGGAACCCCAGGCAGGGTCCCCCACAGCCCCGTGTGCCGGCAGAAACTCAGCTGCAGGGCTCCCTTTCTGGTTTAAAACTGGAGGGGAGGGGGGGGAGTTTTAGGAGCCGCCCCCAGCACATTCCCATTGGCGGGTTTCTGGCAGAAACCGGCCAATGGGAGCTGCTTGTTAGCATAACAGACAGCTGAGAAGAGTCACACCCCCTCTTCTTGGGCTGTGGTTCATGAAACATGTGGCAGCTGGCAAGGAAGTCCCTTTGCCACAGCCTGCTTCTGGCACCCCAGCCCTTTCCTGCCCCCCCCCTCGACATGCCCAAAGCCTCTGTCCCCCTCTTCCACCCACACCCCCTCCCAGATCTGGCACCCCACTCTCCTGCCCCAAATCACAATCCCCTCCTAACCTAGATCACATCCCAACCCCCTGCACTCCAGACCCCTGCCCTAAGTCACAACTGCCTGCTCCATCCTGACTCCCTCCCAGACTCCAGTCTCCCTTCTGCACCCAGCCCCATCCCGGACCCAGCACCATGGAAGAGTGCAGCCCTCAACCACTTTCCAAAATCTTGGAATAGCCCCCCCCAAATCAAAAATGATTGCCCATCCCTGGGCTAGGAACACCATTCCTACCCATCCTGGCTAAGAGCCAATGACAGAACCAACCTCCATGAATCTATCTAGCTCTTTTCAAGTCCTAGTCGTCACAACCTCCTCTGGCAAGGAGTTCCACAGGTGGACTGCGTGCTGGGTGAAGAAAAACTCCCTTTTGTTTTAAATCTGCTGCCTATTCATTTCATTTGGTGACCCCTAGTTCTTATATTGTGGGAACCAGTCAATCACTTTTTCTTATTCATTTTCTCCACACTACTCATGCGCTACGTCTACACTGGCATGATTTTCCGGAAATGCTTTTAACGGAAAAGCCAATCCAGACGCAGTTTTCCGCAAAAAAACCCCGATCGCCATTTTCATGATCGGGGCTTTTTTGCGGAAAACAGTATTGTGCTGTTTACACTGGCCCTCTTGCGCAAATGATTTGCACAAGAGGGCTTTTGCCCAAACGGGAGCAGCACAGTATTTCCACAAGAACACTGATGATCTTACATGAGATCGTCAGTGTTCTTGCGCAAATTCAAGCAGCCAGTGTAGACAGCTGGCAAGTTTTTCTGCAAAATTAGATGATTTTGCGGAAAAACTTGCCAGTCTAGACACAGCCATGATGTTATAGACCTCTATCCTACCCCCTTGAATCTCCTCTTTTCTAAGCTGAAAAGTCCCAGTCTTTTTAATCTCTCTTCATATGAGACCCGTTCCAAACCTCTCATCATTTTTGTCACCCTTCTCTGAAGCTTTTCCAATGCCAAGAGATCTTTTTTGAGATGAGGCAACCACGTCCGTACGCAGTATCCAAGATATAGGCGCACCATGTTTTTTATCGAGGCTGCAAGATGTTCGGTCTTTATCCTTTTTTTCCCCATGAAGTCATGCATTGACCTACAGAGGAGCAACTAAATGCCAGCTTGACACAGCGGTAGCAACAAGAGAAGCCCCCGCCCAAGGCAGCAATCATTAACCCAGGGGTTACGGCTGGTTTTGAAGTGGCATGGGAAAGAAGAAAGCCAGCAAAAAGGAAAATGGGGTGCTCTGTGGCTGTGGGACCTATTTCCACTCCTTCCTGATGTCACACATCCAGGTGATGGCTCCAGGGGACGTCTCCCCACCCCAGCTTCCTCTCCATCTGCCCACAGCAAACTTTCCCCCCCCCAACCCTGCTGCACCCCTCAGATGTCCATCTCCTCCACCTGCCCCAGGAGGGGAGCTCTCCCTCCCCCTGCACCCCACAAAACACACTCTTTAGAGGGCAGCTCTGAGACTTCCCTGGCCTGTCTCCCCCCAAAAAAACTGCCATGCAGGGTGATAGGGGCACTTCCAACACCCCCCATTTGTCTCTTCCAGCCGTATGGAATGGCTAAATCCAGCTGAGCCTGCAGGGGGAGATTTTGGGGGGGGAGGCAAGAAGGGAGCGGAAATGCTTGGGGGTGAGCAATGGGAATATGGGGGGACGGGCCCACAGGGCAAGTGTTCCCTGGAAGCAGAGTGCTTGGGTGGGCCCCCACCAGAGATTCAGTTGCCTCCCAGCTGACGAGCAGAGCACCCACAGCTCAGGTCTGTGTTTCTATTGGTGGTGCACATCCGCACAGGTCTCCGTGCACACAAAATTTATTCTGCACATGGATGGAAAAATACTGAAGGAATATTGCATGGGACCCAGTCAGGGGGCAGAAAGCACCTATGTTACTGTATTTTGTGTGTGTGTGTGTGTGCTGGGATTCTGCAGACGGGGGATAGATCCTCTGTCTTAGGGCACAGTGGGTGGGAAGGGGTTCTGTGGGGGGGGATACTGTCTCAGGCAGGGGCTCCCCTCTGACAGGACCCTGCCCTGCTTTCCAGTGACAGGGTGTGAGGTAGTGTCAGTCCCTTGCTGGTTGCTGTGGCTGACCCCTACTGGCCTCTCGCTGTAAGCACAGCCCAGTGGGGGGCATCTTGAGGGCCCCCATGACAGTGACCGAACCGTTTCTACCAGTTAAGAGAAGGGATGGAACAAAAGAAGTGAGTTTGGGGGAAGGGTCAGTCTTGGGCTGGAACCATGAAGGGGACAGACTAAGGAGGGGCTGGGATTTAGGGGGCCAGGGACCCCTGTCTCAAGGGGTCTGAGGCATCCTGGCCCACACTCCTGTAGATACACCGTGTCTATGCTGGGCTGTATCCTGGAGAAGCAATAAACCCCCTCTATTCTACCGGCTGGCAGAGTCTGTTCTTGCTGCTACGGGGGTGCACAGGGGGGAACCCCAACATCATCACACAGGGACCGAGGCTTGATCCCCCTTTACACTGCCCCACCAGTGCATTGTGGGAGATTCTGCAAGGTCTCACCCCTGTGCATCCTGGGAGATTTCGGAAACACCCCCTGCGCCATCTGGGGAAGGGCTCTTCAGCAGTACTTCTTACCCGGCAGAGGGCGATCATTAAACCCACCCTGTAGATTGGGGGAAATCGAGACACGGGAGTGTGTGTGGGGGGGGGGGGGATGAACTGACACCCCTGGGCTCACCAGAAGTAACTGTCGCCAGACGAAAGGCGGAGGCTGGGCCCAGCCGTGGCAAGCGAGTTACAGGAGACAGCGGCTTTCGAAAGATGCTGGCAAAGCCAAACCGCACAAACACTTCGGGCTGCCAATGGGTAGAAAATTTAATGGCTAAAATACCAATACTGCCCCCAGGGCGCAGGCCTGCACCCCGGAGCTGCCGGCGCCTGGCCACCGATTTCAGCAAGCAGTTCCCGGGTTGGGGCAACAGCCACTGGAAAAGCCCCAGCCGGTTCCCAGAAGCCCCGAGCCCTCAGCCTGGCAGGTCCGGATCCCTGCAATTAACCCTGCGACCCAGCAGCTGCTTTTGTAAAGCAGGAAGCCACCGGCTCCTAACCCACTCCTGAAAAGGATCATTGCACCCCTAAAGGAAAGCCAGGCTCCCACACTGGGAAGGAGGGGGGGTCCGGGGGCCAGGAGGCTGGAACGGGGACAGCTTGTGGCTTAATATCCTGAGCGTTGTGCTGAGCAGGCTGCAGGCCGGTGCGCTCCCCTCCAGCGCTTCCACCCCATGCCAGGCTGAGGCTAGAGGAGCCTGCAGGAGTCGGTGCGGCGTGGCCGCACAGGGGAGGGCCGGGGGGGAGGGATCGTGGCCCACGGGTCCAGCTTGATCCTCTCCACCGAGACTGGCTGCGCCGGACGGCAGAGCTGCGAGGGGGTGACGGGAGAGTCGAGAGCCTCCCCTGCCCTCCTCACCGGCCACCTCTGCTTGGGGGTCACAAACCCACTGGCAGCCCGAGGAGGGCAGGGGTCTGAGCGCGGCGTAGCCGGGGAGAGATCCTGGCCCGCAGGTGGAGCTGCAAGGATCGGGTCCACAGAGGACCCCGCGGCCGCCGGCGTGGGCCGGGTCTGGCTCAGGGCTCTGGTGCCGAGGTGCCCCTGGAAAGGAGACACCATCTGGACCTGCTTGGGATGGGGTGGGGCTGGGGGTGGGAAAGGCGGGGCTGGGGGGACGTCCCTGAGGGGTGGGTATATGATTGGTCGAGCAGCAGCGTCCGGGTCATCCATGGCAAGGGGGGACCCTGCCCCCTGCCAGACCCATGAGCTTCTGCCCAGCCCCGAGGCTGGGAGAACCACGGGGGCGCTGGGCCGCACGCTGGGTAACTCCTGGGTGGTTTTGGGGCTGGCAGCCTCTAGGGGCTGTGGGGACTTGAGGTCAGGCCCCTGTTGTGGAGCCATGAAGGTGGGAGGGAGCCTGGTGGGGCCTTGGGGGTCCACAGCTGGGGCAGGAGCAGTGGGGACCAGAGGCAGCTCAGATGGGATGTCGGGGTCCCCTGTCAGGTCAGGAACTGCAGGCAGAGGAAGGGGCGCAGGCAGGGCAGGAGGGGGCTCAGCCTGGGTGTCAGGGTCCCCGGCCAGGATGGGAGCTGAGGGCACTGGAGGGAGGTGGGCCAGAGGGGGACAGGGCTTGGCAGCGGCGTGGGGGACCCTGCCTCGGACAGGAACAGCAGGGATGGGAGGGGGGGCAGCCTGGGCAGGAGGGGGCTCAGACGTGGCGTCCCCAACCAGGGCCACATCTTCTTGTGGGATCCACGGGGCGAGACCTTGGAGAAAAGAGAAAAAACAAAAAAAACAAGCAACTTGATTAATCCCACTGACCAGGGGATAGAACCAACCTCGGTGCCGCCCCCCAGCTGAGCCGCGTCCCTGCCCGCAGGATTTGGGCATGCCAAGCTCAGCGCTACATGCTGCTTGGGCTGCTGGGGGCAGGAGGGAGGGGGAGCTCCCTCGGCGGGCAGCAGTTGGAGGCTTTTATCTGGTGAGCCAGACCAACCAGCAGGGGGCGACCGAGATCTGCCCCAGCCTACATGCATCACCTGCCCTGGTGCCTTCTGGGAAACACCCAGCCCACCTCAGCCAGGGGCATCAGCAATGCATGCTGGGGAATGCCCTGCCCCACTGTACATTATGGGAAAACCTGGGCTGCTCATGGGAGGGGGACCAGCAAGGCATTGTGGGAGATATCCTGGTGCAGGGGGAGCTGGGAAGGAGGAGGACCAGCTGAGCCAGTCACACAGGGACTCTCTGACCCAAGCGGCTCAGGGCTGCCCCCTTCCTATGCCCATCAACCTCCATGGGGGGGCCCAGCCCAGCCTCCACTCAATACCCCCCCCCCCATGCCCGGCAGGGCAGCTGCCCCCGTTCCGTACCTGCCTCTCCCCCAGGGGGCCCGTCGGGGGTCACAGGCAGCAGCAGCGCCTGCACCCCGAAGCCCTGGATCCTCACGACATCAGGCATCTGCGCCAGCCGCTGCTTGGTGGAGGCCGTGTGGCCCAGGGGCAGCGGGTGCTGGTGGGCGGCGCTGTACGCGGCCCGGAACTGGAAGAGGGACATGCCCTCGGGGTGCCCGGCCAGGATCTGCCCCACCTTCCACTTCAGCTCCGTCAGGTCCTCGGAGGGCTGGGGGGTGGGTGTGTCGCGGGACTCTGTCGAAGGACGTTGGGGGGCCTCACATCCTGGGGCCCCCTTTGCTCGCCAGACCAACGGGGCGCTGGCCCCACACTCTGGGGTCCCTTCCTCTGCTCGCTGCACCAAGGGGGCGCTGGCGGGCCTGGCCCCACACTCTGGGGTGCCCTCGTCCGCTCGCCGGCCTGACCAGGCCTCGGTGGGCTGGGGTGGGCTTTGTACCCAGGCCGGGAGACGGGGGTTGGCCCCCGGGGATTTTCCCAGCGTGCCAAGGACAGTCGGGGCACGGAAGGGCACCCGGCCCGAGGGCAGGCAGGGAAGCAGAGGCCGGTTGGTGGTCGCGCTGGGCAGCCGGGGGTTGAGGCAGCCGGAGGCGGGCGGGGCCGGGCGCTTGGGGGCATCCATCTGTAGGAGCCACCTCTTGGAGCCAGGCTGGGGGAAGGCCCTGGAGGGGCACAAAGGTCCAGATCCTCCTGCTTGTCCTGGAGGAAAGAGGGGGAAACGCCATCCGTCAAGGTGAGCAACAGGGCACGTGCGGCTTCCCAGCATGCACTGCAGCTGCCCCGCTCCGTGCCCACCTGGGCTTTCCCCACAATGCCCTGGGGCCAAGGTGGGTTCATGCCAAGGGGGGCGGGGCAGGGGGGCCCCACAGCCTGCCCTGCCTCAGACAATAAGGAATCGAGGTCTCCACTACCCGCCCTCCCCATGGAGAGCTGCGGGGCGGGGCCCTGACCCATGGAATGGAGTTCTGAAGGGTCATGGGGCTGCCCGGATTCCTGGGTTCTCTCCCGGCTCTGGGCGGGGGTATATTCCCGCCCTCAGCCCCGTACCTGTCTCCAGCCGGACGATACACTTCTCCCCCTTCGCAGGCCGCCTGAACTCCAGCGCAGGCAGGTGGTCCTGCAGGAATCCCAGCGCGTCCTCGTAGCCCTGGGAGCGGACGAACGCCTCCAAATCCAGCCCCTGTCGCTCCAGCAGGAACTCCTGTATCTTCAGCAGCCGCAGGCCACTTTTGTACGTGCTTAGCAGGCGCATGACCAGCATCAGCACCTCGGACACACCTGCAGAGGGGACATGGGATGAGAGATCACCAAGGCCAGGATGGGGCACAGAGCCTGTCCCCTCTAGGGGGCGCCGGCTCCCATCCGGCACAGGGCAGGGGGCTGGCTCGGGGGTGGGGAATGGGACATGGGGCCTGTCCCCTCTAGGGCAGTGTTTCTTAAACTTTTTAAGACCGAGGAACACCAAACAATTTTTTTGATGAGGAACACCAAGAATTTTTTTTGTTGACCCCTCTTCCCCCACCAAAAAAAAAAAGGGTGTGTGTGTGTGTGGGGGGGGGGGAGTTATTGAGGAAAAAAAAAAGTCACCTACCCCTTTAAGGGTGGCCATCTTTTAACTCTGTTGTTCTCCGTGGTACACACAACAGTTTAAGAAACACTGCTTTAGGGGGTGCAGGCTCCCATCCAACTCAGGTCTGGACGAAGGGGAGAAATGGTCGGAGGTAAATAGGATGAAATTCCAGGACAAATGCAAAGTGCCCCACGGAGAAAGGAACAATCCGTTTTGCGCAGGCCGAATGGGAAGCGACTGTCTAGGAAGGGAAGGGACCCAGGGGTCCGAGCGGACCGCAAGCTACATCCAAGTCAGCCATGTGACGCGGGTGCAAAGAAGGCCAACGTCTGGGGGAGATCTCTCAGCAGGAGTGTCGTGAGCAAGGCGCGAGGTGTTGTTCTTCCCCTCGGCTGGGGGCGGATCAGGCCTCGACTGGAGCATTGCGGCCAGTTCTGGGCACCACATTTCAGGAGAGATGTGGAGAAACTGGAGAGAGTCCAGAGAAGAGCAACACAAATGATGAAAGGTCTAGAGAACAGGAGCTATGAGAGGAGACTGAAAAACAATGGGTTTATTGGGTCTGGAGAAAGCAGAGCGAGGACGTGGTAGTAGCTTTTCAGCACCTAAAAGGGTGTCACAAGTAGGAGGGAGAAAAATTGCTCTCCTTGGCCTCTGAGGATAAGACAAAAAGCAAGGGGCTTAAACGGAAGCAAGAGGGGGGTTGAGGTTGGACATTAGGAAAAAAACTTCCTGTCGGGCTGGTTAAACACTGGAATAAATTGCGCAGGGGGTGGTGGAATCTCCTTCGCTGGGGGTATTTAAGAGCAGGTTGGACAGACGCCTGTCAGGGACGGCCCAGATAATATTTTGTCCTGCCAGGAGCGCAGGAGACAGGACGAGGTGGCCTCTGGAGGTCCTTTCCGGTCCTCTGAGCCTAGGATTCGCCGGAATATCCAGCCGTCTGTGCCCAAATCGAACTTCATCGCACCAGGGTGGCACTGATGTATTCATCTGGAGCCTCGCCGCCCCCCTCGCTCAAGCAGGCCTGCGGTTACCGGGTGTGGGGGCCGGTTCCCAGGCTTGCCACAGAACGAGCTGGTGTGAGGTGCCCCAAACGAAGAGCAACGGTCAGGCTGCTTCTCCACGGCAGAGATGGGGAACCTAGGGCCCCGGGGGTCTGATCCAGCCCCTGGTTTGCCTCAATTCAGCCTCTTAGGGTCAGCGATTCCCATCCAGGATCGGGGAGCCAGTGCTGGCACTCCAGCCCTGTGTCCCCAGGAAGGTGCCACAGGTAAGCGCACCCCCCCCATGCCCAGATCCTTCACCCCACTCCCCCCCCAGCCAATGCCTACACCCTCCCTCTGTTCCTGCACCCTCCCTCCCACCCAGCCCCACCATCTCCAGCCCCCTCCCTCCCCCCTCCCCCCTCACCCTCCCTCCCAACCAGCCCCCACACCCCAGGCCTGCTTCTCAGCAACCCCCTCCCACACACTGAACCCCTCCTTTTTGGCCCCACTCCAGAGCCTAGAGGGGGCCACAAAATCTACTAGCCCACCCGCCCCCTTGCCCAGCACCGTCCCCGCCCCTCTCTCCAGGGTAACCAAACCGCCCAAAGCCTCCTGATTTTTCACACTTGCTCTCCGGTCCCCCAACCTCTCTCCGGCGCAGCTGAAGGCTCCGGGTCCCGGCCCCCGGCGTCCCGGCTCTCAGACCCCTCGGGGGCCGGGGGCACGTCGGCAGCTGCTCCCCCGGGACAGGACGCTGCGTGGGGAGGTGGAAAGTCTGGAGAGGGCAGAATGGGGCCGTCACTGGCCTGCCCCTAACCCCACAATGACAGACACCGCCGCCCCCCCCCCGGGGTCATTTCGGGGAGGGGTGAAGCGGCAACAGGGCCAAGGGTAACGAGCCCCCGGTTGGCATGACCTGTTGCTGCCTTTGACCTTTAACCCAGAGGGCTGGTCGGGCTCCCATGGAGGGGCTAGGCAGATTCCTAGTGGTTAGAGCAAGGAGCCAGGGCGCCTGGGGTCCATCCTTGGTTCTGGGAGGAGAGTGGGGTCTAATGGCTAGAGCAAAGGGGCTGGGAGCTGGGACACCTGGGTTCTGACCCCAGCTTTGGGAGGGGTATAGGGTCTAGTGGTTAGAGCGGGGGGGGGGATGAGAGCTGGGACACCGAGCTTCAGACCCCGCCTCCGGGCTGTGCTCCCTACCTCTCTGGAGCTGCACGAGACATTTGTTGTTCTTCTGTGGGTCCCGGAGCACCAGACCCGGGACGTCCCGCAGGAAGGACACGGCGTCCAGGTAGCCCCTGGCCTTCCTCCAGTCTTCCAGGCTGGCTCCGTGTTTTTCCTTCAGCACCTTCTTGAGGTTTTTCACGAGCAGGCCAAAGGGACGGAGGGCCAGGATTTCCTGGATCATGCCCACCATCCCATCTGGCTCGGCCATCCCATGAGGCTCCTCCGGCAGCAGGGGGGCGGCAGGGTCCGGGGGCGCGCTGTCCTGCCCTGCCGAGAGGGGTGGGGACGCGGGCGGGTGACGGGCAGCAGCTGAGGAGGAAGAAAACCTGCCTCTCAGTAGAGTGACAGCAAGTGCCCCAAGGGGGTCGCCGCCAGGCAGGGCCCTGCTGTCCCATGCCCGGCCCTTCCCCCTCAGCTACATCCTCCCCCACCACGAGGAACCCCATAACCCAGGCTGTGCACTGAAACCACCTCCCACACCATGGGGAACCCCAATACCCACACCCTCCCACACCATGGGGAACCCCAATACCCTGGGCACACGCCCAGGCCCTACCCTTCAGGACTCCTTCCCCCGCCCCCAGCTGCGTCCCTCCCCCTCCTGCCTCTCACCCCCGCCCCTCCGGCCTCCTGCCGCGTGCCCACCTACCCAGGTCCAGCCGGGCCAGGCAGGCGTCGCCCCGGCCCGGGTCCTGCAGCCAGAGGTGGGGCAGAGCCTGGAGCAGGCCCAGGGCGTCCCCGCTGCCCCCCCACCACTCCCCACGGCCTGCCAGTGACGTGCCCCATAGCCAACCTCTCTGCCCCGCCACACGCTCCTTCCATCCTCCACCCCCCAGGAACTCCCCCCTCCACAGCCCCCCTCACCGATCTGCTCCCTCCATCCCCAGCCCCACATCCTAAACCTGCTTCCCAGCAGCCCCCTCCCACACACTGAACCCCTCCTTTTTGGCCCCACACCACAGCCTAGAGGGGGCCACAAAATCTACTAGCCCACCTCCCCTTGCCCAGCACCGCCCCCGCCCCTCTCTCCAGGGTAACCAAACCGCCCAATATTAGCGGATTTACCCCCCCCCACCCAAAGCCCAAAGCCTCCTGATTTTTCACACTTGCTCTCCAGTCCCCCAACCTCTCTCCGGCGCAGCTGAAGGCTCCGGGTCCCGGCCCCCGGCGTCCCGGCTCTCAGACCCCTCGGGGGCCGGGGGCACGTCGGCAGCTGCTCCCCCGGGACAGGACGCTGCGTGGGGAGGTGGAAAGTCTGGAGAGGGCAGAATGGGGCCGTCACTGGCCTGCCCCTAACCCCACAATGACAGACACCGCCCCCCCCCCCCCCCCCGGGGTCATTTCGGGGAGGGGTGAAGCGGCAACAGAGCCAAGGGTAACGAGCCCCCGGTTGGCATGACCTGTTGCTGCCTTTGACCTTTAACCCAGGGGGCTGGTCGGGCTCCCATGGTGGGGCTAGGCAGATTCCTAGTGGTTAGAGCAAGGAGCCAGGGCGCCTGGGGTCCATCCCTGGTTCTGGGAGGGGAGTGGGGTCTAATGGTTAGAGCAAAGGGGCTGGGAGCTGGGACACCTGGGTTCTGACTCCCGCTTTGGGAGGGGAGTGGGGTCTAGTGGTTAGAGCAGTGTTTCCCAATTGGTGCTCCGCAGAACCCTGGGGTTCCGCGAGGAGCTGGCGCTCCCCCGCCCCTTCTGAAAAAGAGAGAGAGAGAGCCGGCTAGCCAGCAGAGGCATGGGCGGGGAGTTGTGTGGCCTTGTGGTGCCCATGCTCCCGCAATATTTGGAGCTAGAGCTGGTCCTGACCCCCCGCGCGCGTCCTCCCAGCCCGGCCCCAGAGCGTCTCTCCCCCGTCCCCGGACCCGTCCCTGCCGTGTGCAACCTTCCCCGAGCTCCCCCTGGCTGGCTGCTGCTGCCCTGTGCAGTGTGCTCAGACTAGTGGGTGGAGAGACGCCTGGACATGATGTAACGTCACAGTCCGGGATTTTAAACTTGCTGGGCGCTGTGATGCGCCGAATGGCTGAGTTGTGGGTTCAGAGCCTGGGGACAGAGCACAGACTCTGGCCCCACAAAGTGGAAGGCAGAAGGTACGGGAGAGGGAGAGGGAGAGGGAGAGGGAGAGGAAGGGAAGGGAAGGGAAGGGAAGGGAAGGGGCTTGTGCTGAGGGGAAAGGGGAAGGGCTGGGAGAGGAAGGGGCTTGTGCGGAGGCGGAGGAGAAGGGGGAGGGGAAGGCACCAAAGGGACAGGGGTGGAGGAGAGACAAATGGCAGGGGGCCAAGCGCAGACAATGAGGAAAAGGGCAGAGGGGAGGTGTCAGTGGGAGGGGGACAGGGTGATGCTGGGAGAGGAGAGGGTAAGAGCATTGGGGGCTAGAGGGGTGAGGGGAGGTGCTGGGAGAAGGCTTGAAAGAAGGGGTGGGCATGAGGAAGGCTGGGATGGAGCAAGTCATGTGAGAGGGCACAGGGGCATGAGGGGAACGGGGGCAGAGGGTGGTGAGGGGTGGGCATCAGGGAAAAATGGAGCAAAGGGGGCAGGGGAAGTGAGGGAAGGGGGAGGCACCAGGAGGGTGCAGGGGTAAGAGAAGGTGCAGGTGCCAGGGGATTCTGGGGTGAAGCAGAAGGGCAGAGACCTGCAGGGGAGGGACCAGCACCAGAGGAGAGAGGCAGGGCAGGTGTGTAGAGGGAGGTGTTAGACGAGGGGATGAGGAAGGGTAGCTCACATGAGCAGAGTATGGCTACTGGAGAAGTGGGCACAGGGAGGAGAGAAGGGCTGGTGGAGGGGGGGCAGGTTGCAGGAGGGCTGAGGGCAGTGAGAAGGGCAGGAGTCAGGACAGCAGAGGAAGGTGAGGAGTCGGGGGGCAGCAGAGGGAAAAGGTCGAGGTTTAAAAATATGTATTAATAACTTGGGTGGCACATCCAAACAAGCCACATGAGCTCAATACTGGTGCACAACACAAAATTCATTTTGCTCAGGTGAGGAAACTCTTAGGCTTTGTCTACACTGGTTGTTTCTTGTGCAAGAACACGTCCACTCTTCCATGTGCGAGCTGTGCTTTTGCACAAGAGCATCTATGGCAGTGTGGACGCTCTCTTGCCCAAGAAAGTGCCGATGGCCATTTTAGCCACAGGGCTTCCTTGCTCAAGAAATTCATGTTGCCTGTCTACACTGGCCTCTTGCGCAAGAATAGTTGCTCAAAAGGGCTTATTCCTGAGCGGGAGCATCGTAGTTCTTGCGGAAGAAGCCCTGATTTCATACATGAGAACGTCAGTGTACTTGCGCAAGAACACACGGCCAGTGTAGACAGGCAGCAAGTTTTTGCACAAGAGCGGCTGCTTTGGCGCAAGATCGCGCCAGTGTAGACACAGCCACGGGGAGGGAGGAAGGCAGGGGCAGGGAATCAGCACTGGCTCAGCATGTCTACATGGTTTGGGGGAAGGTGCAGGGGAATTGAGCTCAGCTGGGTTGCAGAGTGGGGAGGTCTGGGGAGCTGGGCTGGGCGGTGGGGTGGGGTGTGTGTGTGTGGAGCTCAGAGCTCAGTTTGGCTGCAGGAGGAGGGAGGGGCCGGGAACCGGGGCTAGACTCAAGGGGAGGGAGGGGCAGGGAATCGGCTGTTGGCTCAGCAGTTTTGTGGGGCTTGGAGGTGCAGGGAGACGGGGCTCAGCTGGGCTGTGGGGGAGGCATGCAGGGAACCAGTGCCGGGCTCAGCTGGGCTGAGGTGGATGAGGGAGGGCATACGGAACAGACGGGCAGCTCAGCTGGGCTGGGAGGGGCTGCAGGGAACTGGTGCTGCGCTCCCTTGGATTGTGAGGGATGGTTTTGGGGGAAGTGCAGGGAACCAGCAGGGGTGGGCAGCTTAGTTTGGTTGCAGGGGATAGAGGTGCAAAGAAGCCTAGTGGGGAGGGGGGGGACCAGGAGCCCTGAAATGACCTCCCCTGGTCCAAAAATTCCTCATCTGGGACCAGTCAGGTCTAGAGGGTGCCAGATCAGGGAGGTCCAACTCCTACCCAAGTCCCCTCCTCGCACCCTCCCTCGTAGCCAGACACCCTACATCCAGCCTGCTTCTGCACCCTACCTACCACCCGGACCTTGTCCCCTTCCGCCCCCCAGCCCCCTCCCAGATCCTGCACCCCATCCCTATCCCGCTCCTTGACAGCCCTGCCATCCACCCTAGCACCGCCCTGGCCCCAGCACCTTGCCTCACACCCCAGGACTCAGCACCACCCTGGCCCTGCCCCAGCCCCAGCCCCCTGCCATCCACGCTAGCACCCAGCAGCACCCTGTTCCTTGTCCCAGCACCCTGCCAGTCACCCTAGTGCCCAGCAGGACCATGTCCCTGACCCCAGCACCCTGCCACCTATCTGTCCCAGCACCTTGCCCCAGCACCCTGCCACCTGAGCCAGCATCCTTCCACCCAGCAACACCCTCTCCCCAGCACCCACTAGGACTCTGTCCCCTACCCCCACCAGCACATTTGGGACCACATTAGTGAGGCTTGGGGGTTTTTGGAGGAGCTTTTTTTTGTTTTTTTGCATCTCACTTGTGTGGCTACAACTGACTTTTCTGTGGGTCAGTGACCTTTGACTCAAAACAGGTTCCTCACCCCTCTCACATATCAAGACAATGCTAAAACCTTTTGAGTCTGACATCATATTTTATTTAAAAATGAAGCCAGGCCAACAAGCCCCCAATTGGGGCCAAACCCCCATCTCACTGCAGCATCATAACACTCCTGCACCACCTGACCCCAAAGCTGAGCCTATCATACACTGGAACCCCCATCCTGAGCCTCTTACCTCCCCGCACTCCTGCACCCCCACACCCCCAGTCTTCCGCCACAACACTCCTCCACCATCCACACACCACAAATCTGTGTCCTGAGCCCATCATACTCACAGCCTCCTTGCGCTGAGCCCCTCACATACCCAGCCCAAACCCCTCACCCTCACATCCACAAGCCCTGGCTTGCTCAGCACCCCAACCTTCCACCTGAACCCAACACTCCCCAGCCTAGAGCCCCCTCCCTGAGTCAACAGCCCCGTCTCCTGCATCCAAATTCCCTCCCAGAGCTTGTACTTCTCACCCCTTCCCGCACCCAAATCCCTCATTCCCACCCCACATCTCACGCACTAGGTTGAGACGGGTATAAGGGCTGGGGAGAGCAAGTGATGGAGAGGAGGGAAACAGAGCGGATGAGGCCTCACAGAAGGGAGATGGGGGGGTCTTGGGGAAGGGATGTGAATTTCATGAATTGGTGGGTCCCTCTCTCCTCCCCCGCCTTTTTTTTTTTTTTTTTTTGCTTGACAAACCTAGGGGGTTCCTTGAAATTTTGAAAAGCTGAAAAGGGTTCCTCAGCCAAATAAAATTGGGAAACACTGGGTTAGAGCAAAGGGGCTGGGAGCTGGGACAGCTGGGTTCTGACCCCAGCTTTGGGAGGGGTGTAAGGTCTAGTGGTTAGAGCAGGGGGGGGATGAGAGCTGGGACACCGGGCTTCGGACCCCGCCTCCGGGCTGTGCTCCCTACCTCTCTGGAGCTGCACGAGACATTTGTTGTTCTTCTGTGGGTCCCGGAGCACCAGACCCGGGACGTCCCGCAGGAAGGACACGGCGTCCAGGTAGCCCCTGGCCTTCCTCCAGTCTTCCAGGCTGGCTCCGTGTTTTTCCTTCAGCACCTTCTTGAGGTTCTTCACGTGCAGGCCGAAGGGGTAGAGGGCCAGGAGTTCCTGGATCATGCCCACCATCCCATCTGGCTCGGCCATCCCATGAGGCTCCGCCGGCAGCAGGGGGGCGGCAGGGTCCGGGGGCGCGCTGTCCTGCCCTGCCGAGAGGGGTGGGGACGCGGGCGGGTGACGGGCAGCAGCTGAGGAGGAAGAAAACCTGCCTCTCAGTAGCGTGACAGCAAGTCCCCCAAGGGGTCGCCACCAGGCAGGGCCCTGCTGCCCCATGCCCGGCCCTTCCCCCTCAGCTACATCCTCCCCCACCACGAGGAACCCCATAACCCAGGCTGTGCACTGAAACCACCCCCCACACCATGGGGAACCCCAATACCCACCCTCCCACACCATGGGGAACCCCAATACCCTGGGCACACGCCCAGGCCCTACTCTTCAGGACTCCTTCCCCCACCCCCAGCTGCGTCCCTCCTCCTCCTGCCTTTCACCCCCGCCCCTCCGGCCGGCGCTGTGGGCCCCCTGCCGCGTGCCCACCTACCCAGGTCCAGCCGGGCCAGGCAGGCGTCGCCCCGGCCCGGGTCCTGCAGCCAGAGGTGGGGCAGAGCCTGGAGCAGGCCCAGGGCGTCCCCGCTGCCCCATTGGCGGCTCAGCGCCTCCAGGTCCAGCCCGCGCTCCCGCCGCAGCACCTCCTTCAGCTTGGCCACCTTCAGCCCCAGCGGGAAGCGTCCCAGCACCTCCTCCGCCCAGGCCGCCACCTCGGCCAAGGCTGCAGAGAGTGGGGGGCGAGGGGGGTCAGGATCCCGCCGTGGGGGACCCCACACGCCGCGCCTCCCACCCCCTATGGTCTGCCACTCATGTGTCCCCTCAGCCAACTCCTCTGCCCGGCCACACGCTCCTTCCATCCCCCGCCCCCCAGGAACACCCCCCGCCACAGCCCCCCTCACCAGCCTGCTCCCACATTTGCCCCTCCACTTTATCCCCCTCCATTCCCACAAATGACCCCCCCCCCCCGCAGCTTCCCCACAAATGCCAATGGCACTTACACCCCCAACCCACCCCAACACAGCCCCACAGAGCCATCTCCCTCCCTCCCCTTGCCCATCACTGGGAGAATCTATGGGGCAGGGCACAAGACCAGCCTCCGAGCCCCACCGAGCCCTACCCTCGGGGGCAAACGGGTGCTCAGGCTCTGTGGCACTGGGGGGGGCCTTGCTTGGGCAGAGGCTCGCCCCCGGGCTCGTTCCCCACAGGTGGCAGCCATGTTGAGGGGCTGCCTGAGCGGCTCACCCGGAGGCTCCCCCGCGGGTCCCGGCAGCGCCTCGGCGCCAGGCTGCGAGGAGCTGGCGGGGGTGGCGGGCAGGGGGCTGCTGGTGGGCCAGGCTGAAGGGCAAGCGGGGTCCAGGGGCGGCGGTGGGGCAGGGGCCCTCACAGCAACACCTAAAAGGAGGGGAGAAGAAAGAAGAACACCTCAGTGGGAGTAAAAGGACAAGGACACCCCCCCCCCCAGCATGCCCCCGCCCAACTCCTGCCACCCGACATGGCTATCCCTCACCAGCCCAGCTGGCCCCTCCTCCCTTCCTGCCACATGTGGGGCCAAAAAGATGGGGAAAATAAGCAATACGTTTGCCAAAATAACAAAAAAAAAGAGAGAGAGAGAGAGAGAGAGATGTTTGGTAGAAAGCCTCTTTGGTCCTCTCTTTGTGAGGAATGGAGGCTTTCGTCAGACATCAGCGCGAAAAACAGAACCCCAAAACCCTCGATTCTGTCAGAAAACTCCCGAGGCCACGTCCCGAGGGCGCATTTCTGCCGCTGCGACCCCACCGCGTAGACGCCGGCACTAGAGGAACTCAGCTCCCCGATTAACAGAAGCTGTGTCAACAGACCCATTCATCCTTGGCCCAGTGAAGCTGGCGCCAAGGTTAACGCAACAAAGTTACAGGGCTCTAGAGATAGGTTTGTTCATAGCCCTGAGCAGCCGAGCTCAGTGGACTGACTTTTTAAGCATAGACCAGGCCTGAGGGAACAAAAAGAAGTCGCTATTTGTGAAGGATGCTGAGGAAGACAAGAGCCAAAAAATCCAGCGGGGAGAAGGGAGGATTGCTTTTGTTAATAAGACTCGTGTCAAAAGAGAGAGGGGGAAAACGAGGAAAAAATGGTTTGCGTCAAAAAAATGTTGCAGGGAAAAAAGGCCATTTTGGTTCAGGCAATGTGAGGAAAAAAAAAAGAGTTGCTTTTGTCAAAAAAACAGAACAGGGAAAAAGTGGTTTTTCCTCATTAACGTCAAATTTAAAAGTCACTTTTGTCAAAAAAGATACTGAGGGAAATACCTCACTTTTGCCAAAAATCAGAAGAAAAATGGATGCCGTCAAAAGGCAAAAATAAAGTTGCTTTTGTCAAGAAAACGCGAAAAGGACTCACAAAGTTCCACAGTTCCAAAGTTTCCAGAGGAAATGTCAAGTTTTCAGTAAAAAAGCCGAGCTATTTCAATGTAGAAAAGTCACTCTGGTACCTTATGGGAGTTGTAGTTCAGAAGCTGCAGGTCTCCTATTCTCCTCTACAGCCCAGGCTCTCTGGTCAGACTACATCTCCCACAATGCACCAGGGCCTCTATTCTTGGGGAGGGAAGGTGGTGCGTGACGGCAGTAGCAAGGTCCATTGCAGGTGAAATTTCGCAGTGGGGAGGGAGCCCAAAGGGCTAGAAAGTCTATTAGATCTCAGAGGAAGGTGCAGGACGACCATTGGTGTCAGCGGTGGGATAACCTGGAGAAGACCAGGTCAGCCCTGACGCCTGGATTCCATCCCTCTCTCCTCACCTGTGTGAAGCTTGACAAGACACTTTTCCTTTCTTTCCAGCCCCTGCAGCACGATCCCACGCAGGCTGGTCAGATAGTCCAGGGTGTTCAGATATCCCTGCCGCTGGCTGAACTCCTCCAGATTCACCCCGTGCTGCTGCCACATGACCTTCTTCAGCCTCAAGACCCGCAGGCCATGGGGGTAGGAGCCCAGGGTGCTCTGGAGTAGTGGAAGGGGGTCCGCGACATCTGGCAAGACAGAGACACTCCGAGCGATACTGGGCAGCAAGAAACAGACAGCCCACTGGCCATGTTTTCCCAGGATGCATTGGGGCAGGCACACCCAGAGGGCACCGATGCCATTCGTTATATTTTCCCAGCATGCACCGGGACAGAAGCCAGCTCTATAGAGCCATTGGCCAGGTTTCCCCAGCATGCACTGGGGCAGACACAGCTGGGTGCGGAGAGGCCAGTGTGAGGGCTCACCCCACTCAGGAAGCGGGCGGGGCCCAGGCAGCCCCACAGGAAGTCCCCTCCCCCCCCCCCCACACACACACCTACCCTTCTTAAAGACACTGCTCACGGCGCAGCACTTCTCTCCCTTCTCCGGGTTCCAGAGCTCGATGCCCGGCACCCCCTGGAGGAACGACACAACCCCCCAGTATCCCCTGTCCTGGCTGATCTCCAGCAGGTCCACCCCGTGCTCCTTCAGCAGGGCCTTCACCAGCTGCTTCACCCTCATGCCCTTGGGGTGGCGGCTCAGGGTGCGAGAGACATGGGCCTGGAATTCACTCAAGTCTACAGAGAGGGGGAGAGGGCAGGGCTGAGCGTCAGGAAGGGGAGACCCCAAACATAAACCCTTGGAAACCACCACCCAGAGAGACTGTGTGGGGGGTATTGGCCATGTTTTCCCAGCATGCACCAGGGCAGAGACAGACAGACAGTAGGGTATGGCCGGCCATAGGCCAGGTTATCCCAGCATGCACCAGGGCAGAGATGGATGGACAGTGGGGTATGGCCGCCCATAGGCCAGGTTTTCCCAGCATGCACCAGGGCAGAGATGGCTGGATAGTGGGATATGGCCGCCCATAGGCCAGGTTTTCCCAGCATGCACCAGGGCAGAGATGGATGGACAGTGGGGTATGGCCACCCATAGGCCAGGTTATCCCAGCATGCACCAGGGCAGAGATGGATGGACAGTGGGGTATGGCCGCCCATAGGCCAGGTTTTCCCAGCATGCACCAGGGCAGAGATGGATGTATAGTGGGATATGGCCGCCCATAGGCCAGGTTTTCCCAGCATGCACCAGGGCAGAGACAGCCGGGCAGTAGGGTATGGCTGCCCATAGGCCAGGTTTTCCCAGCATCCCCTGGAACAGAGACATTTGGACAGCAGGATACTAACAGGCCATTGATCAAGTTTTCCCAGCATGCACTGGGACACTGCCTCCTTAGGGTAGGACATGGAGGAAGCAGCCTTTGGGTCTGGTCCAGCCCTCGGCCTCCCTGCTCAGCCGGGCCGAGAACCAGCGCTTCCCACATGTAGGATCCTAACTAGCCAGCCCCTCCCCCCAGACCTCACCTGGCTTTGTGGTTGATGCCGGTGGCAAGCTGGTGGGATCCAGGCTGGCAGCAGCCATGGGCGGTAGAGCAAGATCCGGGGCTGTAGTGGGGATGGCGCTGGTGGGGGGGCCGAGCCAGAGCTCGGATGAAGGAAACCCAGCGGGATCCAGAGGTGGCGGCCTGGGCGCAGATCCTGCTGGGAAGGCGGGAAGAAAAACAGCAATAAAGGGGCAGGGAAAAAAGAAACAGGAGGAGAGAGATAAAAAGGAAAGAGAAACAACAAAAAAAAGACAAAAATGGAAGGTTAAAAGTCATTTTGGCAACAAACCAGCAGAAAACAACTTATTTTCATAACAAAAATGAGAAACAGACTCGTCCGTCCAAGAGAAAAAGATCGAAAAAGTTGTTTCTGCCCAAGCCTTGCACAGAAAATTTCAAGTTTGCATGTAAAAAAAAAAATTGTAAATCTTTCCATTCAGAAAAGTCACCAGCGTATGTCAAGCCCTCCCCCCATCCTCCTCTACAGCTGAGCCGCCCTGATCAAACGGCATCTCCCACCACACACCCGGTGTCCGTTCCTGGGGGCAGGAGGCCTTGCCTTGTGGCAGGGACGCCTGGTGCCACAGGAGAGGCCACTGCACTGGGGAAGGTGGCACAGACCTGCTCAGACAGGTATAAAAACCGTACGGAAGCGATAGGCTCTGAAGGGAGCATGTGGCAGAAGGCAAAGGTCTGGCGTACGCTCACGGCTAGCGTGTTGTGTTGGCATGGGAAAGAGTTTAAGAGACACCTAGAAAGACAGGCTATTCGGTTCCAAAACAGCTGGAGGTGAAACGGGTCTCCCCACCCGCGCCCGAGGCAGGGTGGGCCTCGACTAGCCCAAAACAGAGCAAATCCATCAGCATCTTTCGATCCAACCCTACCCTGTTTACAGTCCAGGGCTGGTACAAGCCCCGGCATTTACCAAAACAAAAGCGAACTATACTGAAAGGCCTGGTTCGTGAAAGAGGAACACAAATGGGGGATTATAACAGCCAGAAAGTTAAGCCCGCTCAACCACATTGCTTGGGGATGTGAGCACCGCCCGGCTGGCTTCAAGTGTAGACCCGCCCTACAAGAGAAGAAATGGGCCCGAGATGATCTCCATTACTTTGACAGCAGGAGTGCCTCCAGAAATCCCAGCTCTCTGGGCCGGCCAAGCGTCGTAGGGACCGAGGTTTCGGGTGAGAAATATCTTAACACATTCTTGTCCTGTCTGCTAACAAACCAGAGGCCGAAGTGGCATGTTATGGGTTGCTTTTCCCTGCAATCTCACGTTTGCAAGCCCTTCTTTGAATCTGCCACACGCTCAGTCAAATAAACTTCAATTTGGTTTGACTCTAGATGCGCCGAAGGCCACGACGCCACTATAAAATTCGGTCGGCACATGGGCACCGTGGCTATTAAATGGAACTTGGTTCCTTGTATTGTCGGTGCGTGTCCTCACCAGCAGCGCTTGTGACCATTGGACTAGCAGGGAAGGGCATGGCGGGACAGCTCCTGGAAGCCAGTAACCGTCGAAACACGCAATACGCCATCTACACTGACACCGTGTCGCCCTATGTCACAGACAAGGGTTCCTCATGCTGCCTCCAGGTGGTAGCGTTTCATCCCGGACACCTTAGTTAAGCCCAAAAACCACCAGTAGGAACCCAAGCCCACACACGCAAGTGGGCCTCCGAGGAAGCTGCAAGATGTCCATTGGTGTCAGCGGTGGGATAAAATGCCCTCATCCTTAACCTGGACTTGGTCAGCCCTGACGCCTGGACTCCAGCCCTTTCTCCTCACCTGTGTGAAGCTTGACAAGACAACTGTCCCCTCTCTCCAGCCCCTGCAGTCTGACCTCATCCAGCGTGGTCAGATAGTCCAGGGTGTTCAGAAATCCCCGTTGCTGGCTGTACTGCTCCAGGTTCACCCCGTGCTGCTGCCACATGGCTTTCCTCAGGCTGACCACCGGCAGGCCGTCGGGGTAGGAGCCCAGGGTGCTGCAGAGGAGGTCCACAAGCTCTGGAGAAACAGAGACATCAGGAGAGATATAGGCTAACGGAGCTCAGCTAAGCCATTGGCCAGGTTTACCCAACATGCCCTGGGGCAGAGATGGCTGGGTTGAGACAAGGCTAAGATGTTTTATGTATTGTGCTTAATGGGTAGCGTAAGAATAAATGTTAAATGCCTGTAACCCCGCCGAACGCCCCTCTCTGGCTATTCTTTCAGGCCGTCGGTAAAGAACATAAGAGCGGCCGTACTGGGTCAGACCAAAGGTCCTTCTAGCCCAGTATCCTGTCTGCCGACAGTGGCCAGCACCAGGTGCCCGAGAGGGGGTGGACCGAAGACAATGATCAAGCGATTTGTCTCCTGCCATCCCTCTCCAGCCTCTGACAAACAGAGGCCAAGGACACCATTTTATCCCCTGGCTAATAGCCTTTTATGGACCTAACCTCCATGAAATTATCTAGCTTCTCTTTAAACTCTGTTATAGACCTAGCCTTCACAGCCTCCTCCGGCAAGGAGTTCCACAGGTTGACTACACGCTGTGTGAAGAACTTTCTTTTCTTTTATTAGTTTTAAAGAAGCATCAAGCAGACTGTTTGTGTCTGTATCTAACGTCAAGACAGAAAGAGACCAGAAGAACCTCTGCGACTCAGCAAGACCACACTGTTACGCCTCGGGCTAACTGGAATGCAGGCTGTGGGGTAAAAGAGCCGTACTAAATAACTGAAGTTTTGTACTAACAAGAGTGGAGATTCGAATTGGAACCTTACAAAGGCAATTCTATCCCTCCGCCTACATGAAGCAATTATGTAGTCCTTGGGGCCTGGGGGGAGTGAACGGGCAAGGAATACGAAGCTTTGGAGAAAGAGATAAAACTCCAAGGTCTCCTCAGCGTCCAGATGGCCAAAGGAGGAGTGAAAATGAGCCCTAAGGAAAAGAGATTGGTGCCAGACCAAGGCGGCCTTGGAGTTACAGACAAGCAGCCCTACCTAAACCAGACAACACCACACGCTGACAATTGTTACTTACCAGCTCTGTGTTCTTGGGGAGCCAGGGAGGGACACTCATAGAAAGCCATCCCCCTTCCCCAGGCCTCTACTTGAATCAAAGACAACTGCAAGGAAAAGGCCAGGGAAGACCCACCTAAGCCCCTTCAGACAAGGGGATAGAATTAAAGAAACACCCCAGGCTCATCTTCAAGGAAGACAGAACAAAGAGATTTCTCCATTAGCATCCAGCATGGAGACCAGCTCTTGCAAAGCAGGAACCGCACTGAACTCTGGGATACTGACCAGCGGCCGTGTGCAGCTTGACCTGCTGCTCACACACAGGGAGGAACTAGGAGGGGAAGTAGAGGTGGGTGACAACCTGGGCACCATGGTCAATTTCCGGATCCTGCCCAAAGGAAGAAAGGAGAGTAGCAAAACACACGCCCTGGACTTCAGAAAAGCAGACTTCGACTCCCTCAGAAAACTGATGGGCAGGATTCCCTGGGATGCTTATGTGATGGGGTGAGGTCACAGACGACCCCTCAGGATGCTGACACGGCCACGGCCACTCACTTCCCGCTCTCTGGGACTCCTCACCGCCCGGTCCTGCTGGGCCCGCTCCACTGGTCTCCCCCAGCCAAAGACGCGAGCTGAGGTCCCTGTCCCCACCGAGAAGCAGCACAGACACTGAACCACCTTCCTAAGGCAGCACTCCCCAGATGGGATCAAACCCCAAAGAATTAGGTCAGTCCCCTTTAACAATGAAAGGGGGAAGGTGCACACTGGTTCCCCTCCCCCCCCCCCCCAGGTAACAATTAATGACACTGGGTTTGATAGAAAATAAAATGATTCTATTAAGTGGAAGCAGTCGGGTTTAAGTGGTTAGAAGTGAGAACAGGCAGAGCAAAGTAGGTTACGAATCAAAAGACACAAAACCGCTTGGCTAATTCTCCACTGACACCTCAGTACAAACTTCATCAAACTTACCCTAAAACTTCTTTTCCAGCTGCTCCTCCAAACCAGGGCGCTCTTCCCCACCCTGAGGTCCCTGGCCCCTTCCTTCAGGTGCAGCCCAGCCAAAAGACCGGGGCCTCTGCTTTCCTATTCCTTTTGTTAAGGTGAGGCCACTCCCTACCAACCACTGCTCAGACTTAAGGACAAAAGATTGTTTAAAGGTGGCTCATCTAGAAGTTGCAGGCAACACCCTCCTTGTCTCCCACTCACACATTCGAAACTCACAAAGTATTCCCCACTCCATGTGTCTAATTTTACACACACACACGATACATACAACAGAGTAAGATCAACAGAACCAGCGGCTCATGACATGAAGATCGATGGGTTACATGAAATAATTCGCTCAAACCACCTTTGAGTGATGTACATTCATAAGAACATAAGAACGGCTGTACTGGGTCAGACCAAAGGTCCATCTAGCCCAGTAGCCTGTCTGCCGACAGTGGCCAGCACCAGGTGCCCCAGAGAGGGTGGACTGAATACAACGATCAAGTGATTTGTCTCCTGCCATCCCTCTCCAGCCTCTGACAAACAGAGGCCAAGGACACCATTTTATCCCCTGGCTAATAGCCTTTTATGGACTTAACCTCCATTAAATTATCTAGCTTCTCTTTAAACTCTATTATAGTCCTAGCCTTCACCGCCTCCTCTGGTAGATACGCTGGAGGGCAGGGATAGGGTCCAGAGTGACCTGGACAGATTAGAGGATTGGGCCTCTGATGAGGTTCAACAAGGACAAGTGCAGAGTCCTGCACTTGGGATGGAAGAATCCCAAGTATTGTTACAGGCTGGGGACCGACTGGCTAAGTAGCAGTTCTGCAGAAAAGGACCTGGGGATTCCAGTGGATGAGAAGCTGGACATGAGTCAACAGTGTGCCCTTGTAGCCAAGAAGGCTAATGGCATATTAGGGTGCGTTAGGAGAAGCATTGCCAGCAGATCCAGAGATGTGATTATTCCCCTTTATTCGGCTCTGGTGAGGCCACATCTGGAGTATTGTGTCCAGTTCTGGGCCCCCCACTACAGAAAGGATGTGGACGCATTGGAGAGGGACCAGCGGAGGGTGACCAAAATGATTAGGGGGATGGAGCTCATGACCTATGAGGAGAGGCTGAGGGACTTGGGTTTGTTTAGTCTGCAGAAGAGAAGAGTGAGGGGGGATTTGAGAGCAGCCTGCAACTTCCTGAAGGGAGGTTCCAAAGAGGATGGAGAGAGGCTGTTCACAGTAGCGAGGGATGGCAGAACAAGGAGCAATGGTCTCAAGTTACACTGGGAAAGGTCTCGGTTGGATATTAGGAAAAGCTATTTCCCTAAGAGGGTGGGGAAGCGCTGGGATGGGTTCCCTAGGGAGGGGGTGGAATCTCCATCCCTAGAGGTGTTTAAGTCTCGGCTTGACAAAGCCCTGGCTGGGTTGATTAAGTTGGGATTGGTCCTGCCTTGGGCAGGGGGCTGGACTTGATGAATCCTGAGGTCTCTTCCAGCTCTATGATTTTAGGAAAGCAGAGAAGCACGGCCTGATGGGAAATCTCTGCTCCAGATGCTGATGAACCCAGGCCTGCTCACCCCCAAATTAGTCATGATCAGACCCATTCTAGTCATGGATCCTATTGACATCCAAATACTGAAACTGCCTAGTTGCATTGTGAGCACCTTCAAGGAGCATCACCCACAGCCAGGGGTGCTTGGTGCTCAGTCTATTGTCTCACCTCTGTTTACCCAGAAACAAATCCAGTGTCCTCCTCCAACTATTGTCCTAAATTAATGGAGATTGCCTATCTCCTAGAGCTGGAAGGGACCTTGAAAGGTCATTGAGTCCAGTCCCCTACCTTCACAGCAGGGCCAAGTACCATCCCTGACAAATTTTTGCTCTGAATCCCTAAATGGCCTTGGCAAGGATTGAACTCACAACCCTGCCTTTAACAGGTCAATGCTCAAACCACTGAGCTATCCCTCCCCCCTAACCTACAAAACTCCTGCCCTTGTCCTGAACCTGCAAAAACTCCTGCCCTTGCCCAAGAAAAACTGTTCTGTTGCCTGGATTTAAACTGCATCCGTTCCATTGAGACGTCTTCATCTCCTGCCTGATCGTGCTGGGGGCTCTGCTCTGCTTGTCTCCTGCCCTCTGGACCCCCGGCTCCCATCACCACCTGGGAACCCCGATTAGTACAAGCTCCATGGAGTGGTGAGGTCTCTCTCTCTCCTCTCTCTCCCCCCTCCCCACACTACCTCTCTCTGAGCATAACCTCCTGACCGTGCCCTATGGATTGCTAGCCCTAACATTTGTAATCAGATTCAATTTAGATGTAATATTGTAACTGTTTTGTGTTTGGCTCCTCATATATATCTATTCACTACCCCGAAATAAATCACTTTCATTGGTAAGCGGGTTGCTTCTCTCTCTTCTCCTTTCTCTCTCACTCGTTTTTCCTCAGGGGTGTTGTTTTGGCTTCCCCATTCGCTCTGCAACAACGCTTCTTGTACCCACGCTAACGATCCCCGTCGGGCCCAAACATCCTGTGGGGTTTGCTCATCGTGTGGTTTACCAGCGAATGATTGTGGTGTGGGAGTGGGGACAGGGAGGTGCTGAACCTGGGGGCATATGAGGATGGCAGCTTGACGTGCTGTTCAATCCAGCCCACGGAGTCCAAAGGCACAGGAGGGTGCGGTGTGGCATGGCTGTTAAACCAGCCTGCTGAGTCCAGGGTCAGCGTGTGAGTGACCTCTCAGACGTGCTCTGTTAGTGGGGGTGAGTGTCCGTGTGTTGCTAAGGTGGGAAGAATCCCTTCCTGAGGAATCTAGCTCCTACAGGAGAGCTCCAGTGAGAGGGGGGAATTGGCAGCAGGGAGAATTCA
This sequence comes from Pelodiscus sinensis, assembly GCF_052426305.1. Lineage (NCBI taxonomy): Eukaryota > Metazoa > Chordata > Testudines > Trionychidae > Pelodiscus > Pelodiscus sinensis. The sequence goes on along the minus strand of NC_143069.1, from coordinate 30,918,864 downwards.
GCTCCATATGAGAGCACAAGCTCTCATGCACAAGCAGCACACGGGTAGAATTGTTCACCTCCCCCCACCCCATAAGAGTAACCCTAAAAAATGAGCACACCCTAGAGTACTGAGCAAATCCGATCACACAATGGAAAACAACTTCCAGAGGTACAGACGTTTACACACTGTTCAGGAGCTGACCGTGCACAGTGCACAGAACGGAACAGAAGAAAAGCCCCTAGAAAAGATGGGGGCGTCTTGCCTGGGTCTTTGGGGCTCAGCTTCTCAAGCTTGGAGCCCCAGTCCGGACTGTGGTGTCCACTGCCTCGCCTCAAACCAGCTGGCCCGCGGCTAGATGTGAGCAACAGACTGGTAACTCGAACATGGACAAGGCGGTTTGGTGTGAGTATGTGGGTATAAGTGCACTAGATGCATATGCTAGAATAATGTTACATGATTAATAAATGTGGCGTTTTGCCTTATCCCCCCCCGAAAAGATCCCGTGTGATTATTTAAAGTATAACGCCCCGGAGAGTCACCTGGATTCATTCCCGACATCAGCCATGGCGCACCGGGCTCCAAGCCGGCAGCTGTCCCCAGGGGGGGATGGAAATCAAGGGTGGCATTGACAGAGGCATCCAAAGACAGGCTGTCCCAGATGTCGGCCAAAGGAAACTCGGAGAGATTCAGAAGCGGCTGTGGGGAGAGGGCACCAACTGGGAAGCGAAAAGAGAGGAGGTTAGAGAAAGGAGGGGTGTGGCAGGGAGGCGCACACCCCGCACTGGGCCGCAAGGGGTTAATACGCTGTAGTTGGAGGAAGTCCCGCCTCCCCAGCCATACTTGGCAGGTGCCAAGCGCTGGGCGAGTATAAAAGGGAGCAACACAGCTCAGTCTGAACAGGAGCTCCAGAGACGGACCAGCTACAGATCCAGACAAGGGGAGCCAGAGACCAGAACAAGCCTCCAGACCCGGCAGAGCCCTGGAAGGTGACTTACACTGTGGGGCCGGAGGACCCGAAGCCTCACGGATCATCCCCACTGCTAGAGACCGTAGGAAGCGACTCTGCGTGTTTTGGTGGGATCCTCTGCTCAGCTAGGGGTGGATTTCAATGCCACTACCAGGGCGGTGGGTCGGGGCCTGGTGGAGCTGGGGCCCTCCTCCCAGCCTAGTGACAGCCCCCTTGGTACTGACCATTAGGCTGCGCTGCCGTGCAAGCAGCAGCTGCTCCATAGGCTCTAGAACTGCGGTGTCCAACACGCTAGCCACACGTGTTGAGTGTGGCTAGTTGGCTACAGCAGTCGCCTCTCTAGTGGCTACTGCTTCACAACTGGTTGGACACCACGGCTCTAGAACCTCAGAATGGCCACGCTGGGTCAGACCCAAGTCCATCTAACCCAGTGTCCTGTCCACCGACCGTGGCCAACGCCAGGGGCCCCAGAGGGAGTGAAGAGAACAGGGGATCCTCACATGATCAGCTTCTGACCAAGACTAGGGACCCCATCCCGGCCTAGCCTGGCTAACAGCCATGGGCCTAACTGCCACGAATGTATCTAGCTCTTTTCTGAACCCTGTTAAAGTCCTGGGCTTCCCCACAGCCATTGGGCAGCGCTGCCCTGGAGTGGTAAGAGCAGTGTCTGCACACCCCTCTGAGCCCCCCATGCTTGGAAGGGGGTGTGCACACTGCCACAAGGGGGGAACGAGCTAAAACAAAAGGAGAACAAGGAAAAAAAACATGTTAAATGTCTATGGGTATGTCTACACTTGCACCCTATTTCGAAATAGGGATGCAAATGAAGACATTCGAAATTGCAAATGAAGTCGGGACTTAACTATCCTGCGCTTCATTTGCATAATCGCGTTATGGCGCTATTTCGAAATAACGCGTCTACACAGCATGTTTTATTTCGAGAAAAAACCCTTCTCTCGAAATAACTGTTAAACCTCATTTTAGGAGGAATACGGGTTATTTCGAGAGAAGGGTTTTCTCTGTGTAGACGCGTTATGAGGATAGGCCAGGAAGCAAGGGGCTTAAACTGCAGCAAGGGAGGTTTAGTTCGGACATTAGGAAAAACTTCCTGCCTGTCCGGGTGGATGAACACTGGAATAAGTTGCCTAGGGAGGTTATGGAATCTCTATCCCTGGAGATATTTAAGAGCAGGTTGGACAGACGCCTGTCAGGGGTAACTTAGACCAGGGCTACTCAACATGCGGCCCACGGCCCGTTTGTTTGCAGCCCACAGGTGGGAGCTAAAACAAAATATAATGGTCTTCTGCTGAGCCGCGTTTTCGTAGTTGAATTCCTGGCCTGTCGTTGCTCAGTCAAAGTGCTGACATATGGGTGGAAATGAGGTAACGGTTGCATTTTATTCATAGCAGCAGAACTGACTTAAATGGGGCCGGCGTGTTGTGTGGTCTTGCCTTAATTTTTGAATTCATGCCCATCAGTGTGAAAGAAGCTATTTGCATATATCTGCATATATATTTGCAGGTATATGCAACCACGCTTCAGCTGCGGCCCTCGGCATGTGCTGGGAGTATCGCTGTGGCTCCCAATGTTGAGTACTCCGATCTAGACGGCGCTTGCTCCTGCCATGAGGGCAGGGGACGGGTCTCGTTGACCTCTCGAGGTCCCTTCCGGTTCTAGCGTTCAGAATCTAGGATTCCACCTGTGCCCCAGGGCAGGACGCTCCATCGTCACGCTACCCTGCTCTATTGCCTTTATTTCCTTTTTATATTTAATTAAAGCAGTAATTAATATTGTGCATATTAAAGCTCCAAACTGGCTGAGTTTAGTCACTGGTGTGGTTTGTCCGGAGCGCCCCATGCTGTCAGGATAACAGCCTCCTGCTGCTACCGGCCATGGAACCTCTCCTCTTGGCTCCAGCGGCAGAGCCCTGTGAGAACAATCCCACCCTCCTTACCTCCCTCTGGTATCCCCGGCTGCGCCTGCGAAGAACTGGCGAAGACCAGAGAGCTTCCGTCCCACAGCAAGCTGTTCCCCCACGAACCCGGGCTCTCGGCAGCCGGGAGAGAGGCCCAGAAATCCCAGGACATGGGGGAGTCCCGCTGGAGGAAGACGGGGAGTGGCACCGAGCCTGCTGGACAGAAACCAGAACCTCTGTGAGCCCGGGAGGAAGGGGGCGCTGCCCCCAGCAGAGGGCACCACCCTAACAGGGTGCGGGGCTCAGCAGGGAGCAGTCGACACAGCAGTCAGCACCAGTGCCAAGGCAGATCTGGGAGGGGGAGGTAGGTCTAGTGGTTAGAGCGGGGGGCTGGGAGCCAGGATGCCTGGGTTCTCTCCCTCACTACACAGGGGACTGTAAAAGTCTCAGAGGGGCAGCCCTGTAACTTTCAAAACAAGGCATAGTCCTGTGGCATCTTAGCTGAAGTGGAGGGGAAAAAAGCAAGGTGCGAGGGATCTCTCACAATTTATGACAGGGAAAGAAGAAAAAAAAATACCTGGCAATTGTCGGGCGGGTGCTAATTAGGGATGTAATAGTGCAGTCAATTATCCGATAAGCAAAAACGTGTAAGTTAATGCACTAGACGACACGCATTTCTCTTCTCCCCCGCCAGTACATTTTTTTAGCAGGCTCGCACCGGGTCCGGGACCTACCCCTGCTTCGGCTCTGCATGTAAAGTGTGTTAGGAGCCAGGTGGACAAGCAGCCCGGTTTAATGCTGGCTCGCACTGGGCCCGGGAGCTCAGTCACCACTCTCCCCTCGCCCTTTGCCACCAACAGGGGCTGCTGCCACTCCGTGCTGCTGCCTCTGATACAGAGGCAGCAACACAGGCCAACAGGCAGCCAATCTGGAGGGAAGCTGGTTTTTAAAGTGGCAGGGAGCTCCTTAGGAATGGGGCCGAAGCATACTGCCTGCCGGCCTCCATTGTCAGCCTTTTCTTATAAAGTACCCCTTTTTCCCCCAAAAAATGATAAGTACCCCCAGGACCTACAGTTTTCAGACACACACTCTTTTTTCTACCTGTGCAACACATGTGTGTAAACAACTTAATCAAAGCTGGGCAGGCGGTGAAATTTTTGGGTGTAAAAAGTACAAAAAGAATAAAGCGCTGTAAAACTTGAAAGAAAAATCCAGTTTTCTCCAAATATCAGTTGTGTTGACTTACGCCCCAGACGTCTCTCACGTACCCCTAAGGGTACTCGTACCGCTGGCTGAGAAACACTGGACTAACCGATAATTCATGAGGTTAATCGGCTACTCAGGTAACCGATATTTAACATTCCTAGTGCTAAGGAGGCTAATTGAGTGGGCTGGAACGTCGCTTTTGATGTCAGTGGGGTGTTGAATGTAAGGAAACCAGATTTTATAGTGGTCCATCCAGTTCAAATCTTAGTTCCGGACCTGGGGAAAGTGTCAGATTTGAAGGCCAATTCTGTGCGCTCCCTCTGTGGCAGGCTCGTGAGATTCCTTTGTAGAAGGACGGCCCTTTTAAATCCACGAGTGAATTCTCACACAGGATAAACGTGCCCCTCCAGGTGTCCGGATGTCTGATTTTGAGTCCATTAATTCTTTGTCACAGCGGCCATCTGGTCTGGCCAAGGTCCATGGCCGAGGGGTGCTGCCGGCCCCGGATGGTGTCGAGCACAGTAGAGGATGTAGGAGCTGGCGGCGAACATGGCGAGCGCCTGTGAGGGTGTCGCATGTACAGAGGTGTGGACGGAGCTGACAACAAGGTTTGATGCTGGGATAGATCCCTGGGTGATGGGTGAGTGTATCCGGGGTGTGACACATGGGGGCTGTCGGTCGGCGAGGACTGGCCAGTCCCCTGAGGCCGGAGATGGTTTTCCAGGAGAGGCTGGAGGTCGTCAACGATGCGCTGGAGGGTTTGGAGCAGAGAGGCTGTAGCTGAGGACAGGGGGGTCCTGTTATTTTCCTTGTTGGGAAAGAAGCCGATTCCTGGATTCTCGTTTCTTCACTTCCCCGGGGGAGATTTCAGTTTTAAGAACGCCTGATACAGATCCTGTGGGGGGTTTGTCTCGCGTGGTGGAACTGGAGCAAATCCGGTCGGATCTTAGGGCCAGGCTGTAAGCAACAGGTTGTCCATGGTGTAATTGTACCATGGTGACCAGGACGCGGCTCTCTCGTGCGGGCCGGTCCAGGCTGACCTTCCTGGCGGGCTGGAGGCTGCTGAAACCCCTGTGGAATTCTTCAGGGGATTCCCGTGGGGCCATACGATGAAAACGAGGAAACTTCGCCCAGGGCCAGCCTGAAAGATGGCAGCGCGGTCGTGGGGCCGTGGAAAGCACAAATTGCCCCCAAATTGGAAATGGTGACTTGGTGACAAATGGGGCTTGCGTGTAGTGTAGCCCCCGGGGCTTCCAAAGTCAAGCAGCTCTGATCTAGATCCATGTTTGTTAGTCTCTCGGGTCCCCAGGACTATGCATTGTTTTGAAGAGTGTAATCTAGCCACGGTTTAAAGGGGCCTCACCCCCACAGCAGTCCCCCACTCCCTGGAATACATAGGGGGCCTGATTCCTGGCCCCCCTCCTCCGCCCCTCCACACACACACCGGGATACATCGACGCTCAAGCCTAAAAATGGTTTTCAGTGCATGGGAACCAGAGAGTCACTCACTCTAAACGGGACAGGGTGTCCTGCAGCCAGGTGTGACTCCGGATTGACTCTGGGGGCTGAGGTCAGAAGCCGGCCCTCCCTCAGTGCTATGGGGGGGTGGACACGAAGCGGGGGGAATTGCTGGGGTTTTTTCAATGGCTCGCATGCAGGGAGGGGCGGGGCTGAGTGTCCCTGGTGTGGGGAGGGGAGAGAGAGGTGGATGTTACAGGGGCCAGCATGGAACTGGGGATCCCGGCCAGAGGCCCCAGCGACTGGTGCCCGGCAGACCCAGCTCAGGTGGCACTGGCCAGAGGGAGGCCAATGGACGGCAGAGGCAGGCCCCAGCTGGTCCCAGCCAAGGGGAACAAAGGTCGGAGGAGAGAAGAGAGGCCCAGGCGAAGACAAAGGCCAGAGGCAGGGTTTGGGGGCAGGAGGCGTCCTGCTGGACAGTGCAGGGTTTCTGGGGTTTCTAGAGGGCACAAGCAGAGCCCCCCCGGCCGCAGGGCAGACTCAGACAGGCTGGGCCCAGGGGGGCCAGGCCCGAGGGTCCCTGTGCTGGGTTCAAAGCTGTCGCACTGAAGGAGATCCGCCTTCCAAGGATCGTAGGGGCCAGGTCTGAGCACGGCCTGGGAACCCCTGACAGGGGGTGACTCCGGACTGACCTCAAGGGGCTGAGACTAGAACCCAGCTCTGCCCCCAGTACAACTGGGGTGACTCCAGATTGAAGTCACGTGGCTGCGATCAAAACCCAGCCCTGCCCCCTGTGCAATTGGGGGTGACTCTGGATTGACCCTAGAAGGCTGAGATCAGAAACTGGCTCTGCCCCGACTACAAACTGGGATGACTCTGGATTGACCCCACAGGACTAAAATCGAAATCCAGCCCTGTGCCCAGTGCAATCAGGGATGACTCCGGATCCACCCCACGGGGCTGAGATCGAGAGCCAAACCTGTCCCCCATACAATCTGGAGTGACTCCAGATTGATCCCACAGGGCTAAGATCGAAATCCAGCCCTGCCCCCAGTGCAATCAGGGGTGACTCCGGATCCACCCCACGGGGCTGAGATCGAGAGCCAAACCTGTCCCCCATACAATCTGGAGTGACTCCGGATTGACCCCACAGTACTAAGATCGACATCCAGCCCTGCCGCCAGTGCAATCGGGGGGTGACTCCGAATTGACCCCACCGGGCTGGGAACAGGGCTCCGGCCGGTACCTGGCTCGCTCGGTGGCCGCAGAGCGCAGAGCGGGGGCGCAGCGGAGCCCGGCCTCTCGGACTCCATCCCGGGCCCGGCCCCGCTCCGAATCCGCCCCCCAGCCGCTCGCTTCCGAGTTAGCCTCTTCCAGCCCAAACCGCGCCCGGGGGGGCCAGGGCCGCTCCCATTGGCCGGGGGCACTTTTGAATAAGGAAGCGGCTGGAGTTTGCCCCGCCCCTCGCTCCTCCCCCCCCCCCCCAGCTCGGACTCCTCGGTTCTCCGGGAGGGGGAGTGCGGGCTAGTGGGTAGAGGGGGGGCGATCGGGGGCCAGGCCTCCTGGGTTCTCTCCCTGGCTCCGGGAGGGAGTGGGAGCTAGTGGGTAGAGGGGGGCTAAGACCTAGGGAGAGAGTCCTGGCTCTGGGGAGCTACTGGGGGGGCCAGGCCTCCTGGGTTCTCTCCCTGGCTCCGGGAGGGAGTGGGAGCTAGTGGGTAGAGGGGGGCTGAGACCTAGGGAGAGAGTCCTGGCTCTGGGGGGCTACTGGGGGAGCCAGGACGCCTGGGTTCTCTCCCTAGCTCAGGGAGAGAGTGGGAGCTAGTGGGTAGAGGGGGGCTGAGACCTAGGGAGAGAGTCCTGGCTCTGGGGAGCTACTGGGGGGGCCAGGCCTCCTGGGTTCCCTCCCAGCTGTGGGAGCAGAAGAGGGGCTGAGGGCTAGAATGGAAGGAGTCACCCCCTGACTGCAGGGGGCGTAAGGGCTGCCTTTGATTTCTGCTCCCCTCGGACCCAAGAGTCCCCCCCTCCGGCCGCAGTGGGGCAGGGGGTGCAGCCCTCTGGCTTCGCACAGCTGGCTGGCCTCTGGCCATGGACGGCTCTGACCCTTGTCCCTAAAGTACCAGATTAGCTCTAGGCCAAACAAACACAAACCCAGTGTCCGAAACATCAGCCTGCCTTGTGTGTGTGTGTGTGTGTGTGTGTGTGGGAGGGGGGACAATGCTGGTTTTACTTTGGCTTTACAGGGCTTTTTAATGCCCCGTCCTGCACCGTGCCTCGGGGCAAATTAAGCGTTGGAGGGGGAGGCAGTGGGGACCAGAAGCAATGGGGGCTGGGGCAAGGGAGGGGGGAGTGAGACCCACCACCCTACAGCCAGAGCATGTGGAGTCCGGAGCTGTGGGTTGGCCCCTGAAGCCCCATAGCAGGAGCCCTCTACCGACCCACCCCATGGCGGAAGTTCTAACCCTCCCCAGCCGCCCGAGGAGGGACGAGAACTCCGCTTGCTCCTGCAGCCTTGTGCCCCACTGTCAGGCACACATCCTGAAGTGTGGCTGGGGGAGGGGGAAACGCTGCTCCCCCCCCCATCGCCAGGAGAGGGGCTACAGAGAAAGCCCTCACACGGCTGCAGTGGCCACCTTTGAGAACTGCCCCTCAGCGCCTGGCAGGGCGCCCGCTTCCCCCTCCGCTCTTGCCGGAAGAACCAGGCTGAGGCTGATTAATTCTTAATTTCTTTAATCACATGGAGTGTTCTGACCTTTGATCTCCCCAGATGGGAGCCACCTCCCTTATCAGAGCCAAACAGCAGGTCCTGCCACTTGCCTCAGCACAGCTGGGGGTGGGGGGAGTTTGAGGGTACCAGGGCTGGGCTGGCAGGGGCCGTGGGTCGGGAGTGAGGGGCACCGGCAGGCCTGGGGGGAGCTCAGGGCCGGGCTGGCAGGGGCCGTGGGTCGGGAGTGAGGGGCACTGGCAGGGCTGGGGGGAGCTCAGGGCCGGGCTGGCAGGGGCCGTGGGTCGGGAGTGAGGGGCACCGGCAGGCCTGGGGGGAGTGAGGGGCCGGGCTGGCAGGGGCCGTGGGTCGGGAGTGAGGGGTATCGGCAGGCCTGGGGGGAGCTCAGGGCCGAGCTGGCAGGGACCATGGGTCAGGAGTGAGGGGCACTGGCAGGGCTGGGGGGAGCTCAGGGCCGGGCTGGCAGGGGCCGTGGGTCGGGAGTGAGGGGTATCGGCAGGCCTGGGGGGAGCTCAGGGCCGGGCTGGCAGGGGCCATGGGTCAGGAGTGAGGGGCACTGGCAGGGCTGGGGGGAGCTCAGGGCCGGGCTGGCAGGGGCCGTGGGTCAGGAGTGAGGGGCACCAGCACAGCTACATCCATGGCCACTTGATGTCACGCCGACCCCACAGGAATCACCAGATGGGGGTGACGTCAGCAGGACCCGGGGTGACATTTCTCTCCCTTTCTGTACTGGTAACTGTCACACCCCCTCCAGGGAGGGTTCTTCTGCCCCCCACCATCAGCCTCCCTCCAGTTACTGCTGTAGGGCCTGAGGTTGCTGGGCCCACATGGACCCTGGGGCTGCCCCGGCCTGCGCCACTTGGTGGCCCCACTAGGGGGCTCTGACCCTAGGACTGCCCCGGCCTGCGCCACCTAATAGCCCCACTAGGGGGCGCTGACCCTGGAGCAGCCCTGGCCTGCACCATCTGGCAGCCCCACTAGGGGGCGCTGACACTGGGGCTGCCCTGGCCTGCACCACCTTGTGCTCCCAATAGGGGGCGCTGACACTTGGGCTGCCCCAGCTGGCAGGACCCCATTGGGGAGGGGTTTGTGGGAAGAAGGGAGAGGGAAGGGACATGGATTGGAGAAAGGGAGGAATAAAGAGGCATGAGTGTGGGGGGGGGGGGAAGACTGGATTGGGGGAGGGGAGGTTGTGGGGACTGTAGAGTTAAAGGGGGGAGCCATAGTCGGGTGCTGCCCCCCGCCCCCTAGCAGGGCTCCCCATTGTCTGGGTCGCCGGCACCCCCGTAGCGCCCCCCAGCCAGGCCGGAGTAGCCCCCCCCGCAGCCCTTGCGTCCCCCGGTGGCGGGGGGGCGGGCGCAGCCGGGGGAGAAGTCCAGCGAGTCGCTGACGCTGAAGACGTACTTGTCCCACAGGAAGCGCTCGAGGTCGGGCGCCAGGCCGGGGCGCGGGCCCCGCTGCTGGCAGATGCGCCGGCGGTACTGGAACTCCAGCAGCGTCTTGGTGTAGGTGTTGAGGGTGAGCACGGAGGCCGACATGCAGAGCGTGAAGGAGAGCCAGGCCATGCTGGGGGGTGCACAGGGGCCAGGGGTGGTCACAGCCCTACACGCTCCCCAAACCCCCGTCCCTGCCCTCAGGCGCTCCCCCCACCCCCTTCCCCACTACCGCCTGCCTGGGGACCCACAGCTCTGTCCTTGTCACTGCCCCCCACCCAGCTACCTACCCTCCCACCCAGCCGTCAGTCTGTCTGTCCACCCACCCACCCGTCTGTCCTTGTCACGCCCCCCACCCAGCCGTCAGTCTGTCCGTCCACCCACCCACCCGTCTGTCTGTCCTTGTCACTGCCCCCCACCCAGCTACCTACCCTCCCACCCAGCCGTCAGTCTGTCCGTCCACCCACCCACCCGTCTGTCCTTGTCACGCCCCCCACCCAGCCGTCAGTCTGTCCGTCCACCCACCCACCCGTCTGTCTGTCCTTGTCACTGCCCCCCACCCAGCTACCTACCCTCCCAGTCACCCACCCACCCGTCTGTCCGTCCACCCACCCCTCTGTCTGTTCTTGTCACTGCCCCCCACTCACCCACCTGTCTGTCCGTCCATCCAGCCCCGTCTGTCCTTGTCACGCCCCTGCAGCTACCTACCCACCCATTGTGCTACCCTGCCACCGAGCTCCCTGCCCGTCAGTTTGTCCATTCACCACCCATCTGTCTATCCTTGTCATGCCCCCCCACCCAGCTACCTACCCTCCCACCCACCCACCCACCCACCCACCCACCCATCTTTCTGTCCTTGTCACTTCCCCGCCAACAACCTACCCGCCTGTTGTGCTACCCTGCCACCAAACTACCCATCGATCAGTCTGTCTGTCCGTCCACCCACCCACCCGTCTGTCTGTCCTTGTCGCTCCTCCCCCAGCTACTCACCCGCCGTGTCTGTCCACCCACCCACCCGTCTGTCTGTCTTTGTCGCTCCTCCCCCAGCTACCTAGCCGCCCACTGTGCTACCCTGCCACCAAACTACCCATCCGTCAGCCTGTCCATCCACCCACCCACCAATCTACTCACTCACCCACCCACCCGTCCATCCACCCGCCAAGCTACCCACTCACCGTGCTGCCTCCCACCTTCCCGTCCATCCACCTACCGAGCTACCTACCCAACCAGGAATCCATCCATCCATCCATCCATCCATCCATCCATCCACTGGCCTATCTCCCCCTCCCCCACACACTCCGCCATTCATCCACCCATGCATTTCCTACCCACCCCACATCCCTGCACCCCTCTGTCCTTCCCTCCCTCAGGGCTCCATGCCTGCCCCCCCCCAGCATCTCCGGGGCTCCTCCAAACTGCCAGGATGGATCCTGCTGTGTGTCTCCAGAGCAGGGGAGAAGCAGGGTGCCTGGGGCCCCCGAGAGGGGTCACGCCCCTCTGCCCCGTTTCCTGCCTCCCTGAGCCAGCCAGGCCCTACTCTGGGTGCCCCCTCCCCCCCGTTACTCACCCGAAGGACCAGCCGTAGTACCAGGTCTGGGGTCTCCAGTCCTTGGGCCCCAGGTTGACGGCCACCTGGAAGACGGTCATGTACATCATGTGGGCCACCATGCCCAGGAGGCCTGCGGACAGAGCCCGGTGAGCAGGGGCGGCGGGGGCTTGGGGACAGCAGCGGGACTGGAAGGGTTAACGGGGGGTGAGGTGAGGGAGCCGTGGAGTTGGAGGGGAGCTCCCAGCAGCACAATGATGAACACAGCCTGGCGTTGGATGGGGACCGGGTACCCGACAGCAGGGTGACCACGGTGGCAAGGGCCCTGAGGGATGCGGGGGGGGGGGCAGGGAGGGAAGGCAGGGGGGTGCTCGGTACCCGACAGCACGGTGACCACAGCGGCGAAGGCTCTGGGATGTATTGGGGGGCAGGTCGGGGGGCAGGCGGGGGGGGGGCGCTCGGTACCTGACAGCACGGTGACCACAGCGGCGAAGGCTCTGGGGTGTATTGGGGGGCAGGTCGGCGGGCAGGGGGGGGCGCTCGGTACCTGACAGCACGGTGACCACAGCGGCGAAGGCGTTGATCTTGAGGCCACCAACGAAGCCGGCATAGCAGGTGGCATCCAGGGCCATGAGCAGGAAGCCGATGCTGAGCAGCGCGATGTACAGGAACTCGGACGCCACCGACAGCCACAGCACCCCTGGGGGGGACCCATGGGTGAGCACAGCCCCCATCCAGCGCCCTGCTCCCCACGAGCCAGCCCCATCCCAGCCCCCGCCCGCTCTTCCCCTGCTGGGAAGGGGGGGCTGCATGGGTGCATTGGGGGGCTGCCAGCTGGAGCCCCCACCCCGGGGTGCCTGGAGGGAGGTGCCAAGCTGGGCCAGCCACGTGCCTCTGGGGAGGGCATTGCCTGGCAGCAGGGAAAAAGTCCCGCGCAGGATCCATCTGTCCGGTTGCTCACCTTTCTCCGACTCGGGGGGCAGCTCAATGAAACTGCGGCAGATCTCACCTAGGGAGGCAGGGGAGAGAGAAAAGGATAGAGAGTGAGATCAGTGGGATGGAGGGGAGCTCCTAGCTTTATCTGGTTTACCTTGGGATTGCTGGAGGATGTATTGAGATGCGGCCACCTCTGGGGTGAGGCAAGGGGGCTGAGCATCCATACAGCCTGCTCTGGGAAGAAGTGCAGAAGCTGGCTATATGGGGATCCCTCACCTGGCAGAAGATGTGACCACCTCTGGAGTGGAGTGTGGTGGCTGAGTATAACAGGGACCCACCTCTCCCAATGGGAGACGCAGTCCTCTCTGGGGTGGGGCACTGGGGCTGGGTATAGCATGGACTCCTCTCCAGACATTAGGTGCAAGGGAGAACCCCTCTCAGCAGAAGATGCGGCCAGCTCTGGGGTGAAGTATAATGGCTGAGTATAACACAGACACCTCTCCAAGCAGAGATGCAGCCTCCTCTGGGGTGAGGCATGGGGACTAGCTCTATGGGGACCCCTCCCTGGGCAGCAGATGCACCCAACTCTGTGGTGGGGCACAGGGACATCAGTCTGTACCTCTGTGGCGTTCCTCACAGGAGAGCCAGAAGCCGGTGTGGAAGTAGCGGAAGGCGTACTTGTCCTCACCCGTCTCCCAGATGTACTGCACCACGTTGGGGTCCAGGGTGGCGTTGCCAGGCTCCGTCTCGTTGGCCCCCACGGGCACGCAGTTGCCCTTCCGGATGGCCGACAGGCAGGGCGGCTTGACCACCTTGTGCGTCCCCTCACACCAGTAGCTGGTGGCGAAAGCCGACACGGCGAAGCCAAGGGCCAGCGAGTTCAGCGCCAGCGCCAGCAGCGACCGTGTCTTGCGGCTCAACTGGATCATCATGGTCCCGCCAGCAGGGACAGGGACAGAACTTGATGACCTCCTAAGGGCCCTTCCAGTTCTAGTGTTCTATGGTTCTGGAATCCTAGGATTCTAGAATTCTGCAGTTCTAGAATGTTATGATTGTGTGGTTCTAGAATTCTATTATTCCGTGGTTCTAGAATTCTGTAGTTCTAGAATTCTATGATTCTATAGTTCTATCGTCCCCAAGCCCCTGCTCCCGGCCTCTCCCCGGCAGCCTGAGTCTCCCTGGGCAAGAAAGTTTCCCCTAGGGCCACTTCCTGCCCTCCCCAAATTGGATGGAGAGTGTGATGCGCCGCGCTCCAGAGATTTGTACTTTAATCCGGTTTGATCTTCCAGCCCGTCTTGGAGGCAGGGATCCAATCTTGTCTCCTGGCAGCTCCCTAATCCAGTGCTGGGTCTCGGAGGATGATTTAGCCTCCAGCTCCCTCCCCCGCTGCTCTGCCGGGGGGATGCTTCGGCGGCTCGATTCGGACATGGGGGTCCCCAGCTCCCGAGGTGCGGATCTGGGGGGGGGGGGGAGGCGAAGCTTCCACGGGAGGGTCTTAAATCCGGTGCGACCGGTGGCTGGGATCCAGGATGCACCGGGTGCAGGTGTGGGGAGTTTGTGGTCCCCGACCTGGTCAATGTCAGGGTGCCAAGAAAACTGGCGCTGCGACGAAGCGATGGAAACGGACGCCCACCGGATCCAGGCTGGCCTCACACAATCCGCTGTCCGAGAAGCGCTGGCCACGGCGGGACTCGGGGGCTCTGCTCTGGATTCGAGCGCCCCTCGTGCCCTGTGAGCTCAAATGCAGCCCCTGCGCCTGGCGCACATCTGGGAAACGCTGGGGGACGGAGCCCGCTACCTCCTGTGTTGGAGCCGCCCCCCGCCCCCCCCCCCCCCCGGCACTCAGCCAGGCCGGGGCACCGCGCGGCTGATTGAAAAGCTCTTCATTAGCGGCAAGGGGCCCTGGCCGGGGGGGTGGGATTGGGGGGAGGCTGTGGATTAGCATCTAATCAACAGCAGGGGGTGAGTTATGGCCTGATCTCCTAGGCCTGGCACAGCTGGGGGGCTGGGAGGGGGGAGAGAGACAGAGGGGAGTGGGGTGGATGGATAGACAGACAGACAGAGAGAGGGGGTGGTTGGGGATAGATCGATGGGGTGGATGGGGATAGAGATGGAGGGAGGGAGGATAACCGGAGGGGGTCTGGAGAAGCATAGTTGGGGAGGGCGGGGGGAGCAGAGAGGGCAGGTGTCCAGGACACAACCACCCACACAGAGAGGAGGCTTAAGGGAGTGATGGGTAGATCCACAATGTAGAAACGATCCCTGACAGAGGAGCCATGCGTGCAGGGGGGCTGCCGTGTGTGTGTGTGTGTGTGTGTGTGTGTGCGCGCGCGCGAGCTGGTGGTGCAGGTGTATTTTGCATGTGTGGTTTTGTGTGCATGTGTATGCGTGTGCGCGCACACGTGTTTGTGTGTGCATACGGGTGTGTGCGTGCTTGGTGTGTACGCATGCAGCATGCATGTGTGCGCACATGGGTGTAGGTATGTATGTGAGTGTGTGCATAAGAGGGGGTGTGCACGCGTGCACCCACGTGCGGAGGCAGCGGGAGCCTGGGCCCACGGTGTCCGAGCTGCACCAACATTCAGGAATGTGGCCCGGGGTCCCCCGTGTTTGAGCTGCTATCTCGAGAGCAATCCGGGGCCCCATGCTGTGGGGGCAGGGCGGCTGTGGCGGAGCTAATGGGGGGCCTGGCGCTGGCAGCAGCAAGTAACTCACCCCCTCCCCCAAACCTCCGTCCTGGCTCTGCCCCCGCCTACCCCTCCCACCCCTGCTGCTGCTCCGCCCCCTCCTCCAAAGCCCCGCCCCTGCTCCCATTGGCACTTTCCAGTTCCGCCAATAGACACTGGGAGCCGGTGGGGAGGGGCAGAGCGGGCAGGCTGGGCCCGGGGCCAGGACACTCCCCCCTGCCAGCGCCAGGCCCCTCCTAGTGCCCCGGCCCATCCTGAGCCCCACGGATGCCCCCTGAAGGGTCTACGGCAGGGACCGCTTGGACCCATTCCGGGCACCCCCCAAAATTATCTAGCCCTGGTGTCTGTGTGTATCTGTGCTCAAGCTCCCCACTGCCCCCTGCTGGCGGCCCTGCCTGAGTGGCCACGTATCAGGCTGGCTCAGGTCCCTATGGGGCCCCGCTGCTCCCCCACACCCCGAGAGGGACCAGGATCCCAGGCGCTTGCCAAGTGGGGAAGAGAGGTTTCGGGGGGGAGGGGTCTAGACATAAATCCCCCCATGTCCCCAGGACAGGGGACGGATTGTGAGAAGTGGGAACGGGGCCGGGCCGGGATGGAGGGTCTATGGGGCCACAGGTGGGTCGCAGAGGGGCAGGGAATGGGGCACGGGCCTGTCTCCTCTAGGAGCTGCCAGTTCCCACCCAGCCTTTTCCTTTCCCAGGCGGTGGGGGGCGGGGGGGTCAGCATTAGTGCAGGGATCCTACAGCAGAGGCTGAAATCCGGGGATTAATGCCCAGCTGGCCGCAAAGCCCAGCCTGGCATGTTCCTTTCATTAACGGCCACATGGTACCGAGCCAGGCAGCCCCCTAAGGCCCACAGCCCAGCTGATTGAGACTCAGGGAAGTCATTAGAGGCCAGAGGCTGACTTGGGAGGCGGGGGGTGCTGCGAGCCAGGACTCCTGGGTTCTCTCCTTGGCTTGAGGAGGAGGAGTGAAGTCTAGTGGTTAGAGCAGGGGGAATGGGAACCAGGGCTCCCGCATTTTCCCTGGCTCGGGGAGGGCCGCAGGATCAGGCCCCCTTGGTACTATGTCTGTCCCCTGCTCAGCCTTGGCCATCCCAGGGACTTTTGGGCCCCTGCTTGGGGGCGGGCGTGATGGAAAAAGCCCATCGAATGACCCACATTAGCTGCAGCCCCAGGTCATCAAGGCCTTCCACTTAATGACACAATTAGCAGCAGCTGGTAATCAACTGACTGTAGGGGACAGGAGGAGGGGCTGGGCCTCCCCTGACCGGGGGTGTGTGTGTGTCCTGATAGAGCCCCTCACTCCCAACCCGCAGCCCCTACCAGCCCAGCCCGAGGCTCCCGCTTCTGTCTCAAGGCCCCTGCTGAGCCCAGACTCACTCCGGAGCAGGCTGGGGACTGGAAGTGTGGACGTGTCTCCCTGAATTATTTTCTTTCTGTTGTGTCCCCCATGGGGGCCAAGAGATGAACCTGAATCTGCCCCCTGCCCCCCAAAAAGCTGCTGGTTCCAGAGTGAATCCCCAGTGCCCATTTCTCTACACACCCCCCCCCGACCCTCCTATGGCATGAGAATCAGCCGAGCCCCATGCTTGGGGGGCAGGTTGTCTCTATCCCGGCTCCTCTGGGGCAGGGAGGGGTTCACCGGGAACTGGACACCAGGTTGGGAAGGGCTGGAGGGGTGTAATTGGGCCTTTGGGATTGGGAAGGGTTTAAGACTGAGACATTAAGGTTTGGGAGGAGGCAACCCCAATCCCCTCCCACAGCTCGGCAGGAAAGAACCCAGGTGTCCTGGCTCCCAGCCCCCGCTCTAACCAGTAGACCTCACTCCCCTCCCCAGCTGTTTTCTCCTTCCTGGTGCTGCAGTCAGGGCCCGCTCTGGGGCTGAAGGAGGTGGGGGCAGCAGGCTAAGGAGCCACTGTGGGACCTGTGGACACAGACCAAGGGCTGGCACAGAGCTGCCTGGTGGATGTGGCCCCGGGGGCAGATGTTGTCCCAAAGGGCAGAGAGGAGCCTGCAGGGGAGGTGAAGGTAGGGCAGTGGGTGGATCTGTAGCTGAGGGGGAGCAGCGGGGTCCCAGCACCACAAAACATGAGGCCAACCACCTTCTCCGTGTTGTCCCAGGCTGTTTATTACTGTAGGGTTGCTTGGGGGGGCGATTTCCTCACCCCAACTCTGGCCCTTCCCCGATTGTTCTTTGCTCTCCAGCCTCCTAATGGGCAGAGGTCGGTCGCCTCTCCCCTGCAAGGGCAAGGAAGATCTGGAGTCGCCCTTCAAGGGCCAAGGGCGGGACGAGAACCGGCAGCCTTGGGTCCTGGAACCTGGCGCCGCCCTGGTGGAGGCAGGGGAAAGCACATTGAGTACAGGCAGTCCCCGGGTTACGTACAAGATAGGGACTGTAGGTTTGTTCTTAAGTTGAATGTGTATGTAAGTCAGAACTGGCTCCAGATTCAGCTGATGCTGCTGAAACTGACCAGGGGCTGACTACAGGAAGCTGGAGGCAGAATTGCTCTGTCCCCAGCTTCCTGGAATCAGCCACTGATCAGTTTCAACAGCGGCTGAATCTCGAGCCTGGGACAGAACAGCTGGGCTGCCAGGTAGGTCCCTGCAGGACCAACCCGGCAGCACCCCAGCTGCTCTACCCCAGGGTCCACAACAAAAGCCTGGTCTGCTGGGGGGGGGGGCGCACCAGCTGCGCCCCCCCCCCCCAACAGACCAGGCACACCGGGAGCAAAGCCGCAGCGGCAGCAGAGTCCTCCGCCTCCCCGGCTTTTCTCCAGGTGTCCCTGGTCTGCTGGAGACGGTCCCCAGCAGACCAGGGGCACCCGGAGCAGCTTTTCTCGCCCCGGAGGTCGAGGTGGCGGGACCGCTGTGCTCTGGGCGGTTCCGCTGCCTGCAAGCTCCGGGCCAAGAAAGCCCCGTTCGTAAGTGCGGAGTCGGATCCGCGTAACTCGGGGACTGCCTGTATAATTCCCCCACAGAGTTCTGCAGCTGGGTGCTCCGTGACTCAGCTTCCCTCCAGCCGCAGGAGGGGGCCAGGCAGAGCCAGCGCCCCCAGGGTCAGGCCGGCCATCAGCAGCCCCAAGCGGGGGGCACAGAGGCGGGGTGCGGCCCCACGGCCGTGGTGCAGGTCTGGCCGGCAGGGCAGGTGGTCGTGGAGTAGGTGCTCGGGCATGGCTCCCGAATCTGGGGGCAAGGACAGAGGGGAATCAGGGGACAGTCTAACCCTCCCCCATCGCCCCCCCTCTAACCCACTAGACTGCCTCCCCCAACCACGACCCCATTTGCTCTCCTCACCCAGCCTGGTCAGTCCCTGATGCCCCCAGATGTGTCATGAGTTTGGGGGCCTCAATCTAGTTCCCAGACAAGCCCCTCTCAGGATCCCCCCCCTCCCTGGCAGAGAAGTCGAGGGCCGGATGATTCAGCCCCCTCCCCATCCAGGTTTGTGGCTCGGTTTCCAATGGGGGGGTAAATTGGGAGGGGGTGCAGCAGGAAGGTGTAAAGAGGGGGTCTCCAGGCCCAGGGGCCCCAGGTTTGGGGGCAGAGGACTGTGGGGAGGAGCACTGATCTCAAAGGGGGGGGTCTCATTGCAGGACAGCTCCAGTTAGGGGGTCACTGGTTTGGGGGGGCTCAGAAAGGGGTTCAGGTCTCGGGGCTGCCTTCAATGGTGGGGGCTCTGTTCTCCAGGGGAATAGGCGGGGGGGGGGTCTGCATTCTGGGAGGTGGGTTGACTCTGCTGTCAGGGGGCCCCAGGAGGGGGGCTCTGGACTGGGGGGGGGCTCTGCTCCCAGGGCCCATCCCCACTCACCCCGCGAGCGGTTCCAGACGAGCAGGCGCAGCTCACCCAGTGCCTGGCTCAGGTTCTGCACCCGGCCCTGCAGCTGGGTGTTCTCGGTCTGCAGCTCCCGGATGGCCTCCTGCAGCTCGAAGGGGCGCCCCCCGCCCTCCAGCAGGGCCAGCAGCACCAGGGCTCCCCACAGCCCCATCCCGCCCGCTTGCCACCCCGGCCCGACT